>NC_137832.1:64389529-64474529 GCF_963921795.1 Nannobrachium achirus | reverse complement strand
AAAATATTTAGTTCCAGGGACCCCCAGAAGCAAAATTTGAGTAAGAAAAATGTTCACTTAAAAATACATATATTGAAGATTTTCACGACTTTTCAAAAATAGCAGATCTACAAGCTCGCAGCGCGGCACTCTGTGCCACGCTGTGAGCTTGTATATCTGCTATTTTTCAATAGCCAAAATATAGAATAATGAAGGCCCCTCCACCTTGGGCCCTGGTAACTCAGTCCCACTCCCACCCCCCCCCCCTGTGACGCCCCTGGCCACCGTGACTTTGAAGGGCACAAGGAAGGAAGGAAGGAAGGAAGCCACTTTAGGACAACTTTCACCCCTGCTCCTAAGGTTGTCCAAAAGCGACCTGCGATAAGCAGCAGGCCGCACGAACGCCAGCGCTGCGTGCCGAGCGCTGACCTGCAGCTGAGCTGGGGGAGGTCGCGTGACCTTTCCCTGAGCATGGGAAATGGCACATCAAAAGGACACGCTCGTCATCGTCCACAATGAGTCCTCTGTGCGCGCGGCTGAGACCGGCTCCAGACCCAGCCCAGCCGGTCCAAGCCGGTATAGTCAGTCGCCATATCCCAACCTCCTCCGCCACCGCCCACCCGCCAGACCGCCCGCCCGACATCGACGACAGCAGCAGCGTCGTAGATTGGTAGCGTGAGGCTGTTAGGGAGCCAAACCGGCCCAGTCTGGTTCTAACTGCACACGGGAACACGAACAAGACCGGTTATTGTTCTGTAAAGAAGAAGAAAATGTCAAATGCGAGTCAGTCCACTCAGGACCTACGGGTGTGTGTGTGTGTGTGTGTGTGTGTGTGTGTGTGTGTGTGTGTGTGTGTGTGTGTGTGTGTGTGTGTGTGTGTGTGTGTGTGTGTGTGTGTGTGTGTATGGGCCGACTGACTGACTGCAGGCAACAATAGCTCTATTATTACGGGGTGGGCGTTGTTTAATTAAGTGCGTCGTGCATGCAGGCCCTCAAACTGAAGCTAACTCGCTAAGGATTTAACACTTTAAACCTGCTTTAGCGTCCCTATTTTTGGCATGTCATCATTGTAGACGAGGATTTTCAAAATCATTCTGGAAATGTAAAAAATAAAAAGATTTTCAAAAATGTCCAAAAGTGTTGGCTGCATCATAATAAAATAATACTGTCTGTCGTTCAGGGCGGCAGTGGTTCAGGATGGGAACCGGAAGGTCCCATTTTGATCCCACACTCCCCCAGAGTCAGTGGGGGAGTCCTTGAGCAAGACCTTAATTGCGCCTTGCATGGTTTCCTCCGCCGTCAGCGTGTGAATGTGTGTATGAATGGGTGAATGTGTGTATGAATGGGTGTATGTATCAAGGCACTATAATAAATACACCATTTAGACGATAATCGTTCAGCTTATTCAGTTCCTCAAGCAAGTGATTTCAGTAGTCTGTGACCAGAGGTGTTCTGTTCATCAGTGGTCTGTGACCAGAGGTGTTCTGTTCTTATCAAAGTTTCCCAAGTCCCAACCTTTTTTGGATCAGGGCCCACCTGAAAATCTGTTTGCGGCCGGCTGGCCCGCACCACCGGCCCGGACCACCGGACCACTGGACCACCGGCCCGGACCACCGGCCCGGACCACCGGACCACCGGCCCGGACCACCGGAACCCTTAACATAGCATCACAATCATTTTCAACACTTTATCCATTTATAAGCTGGCTGTTCAAAAAATGCAGATCTACAAGCTCACAGCATGTCACTTTGTGCCAAGCTTGTACATCTGATATTGACCCAAAGTATAAGGTTGCGGGTGCAAGCGGCCGAAATGAGTTTCCTCAGAAGGGTGGCTGGTATCTCCCTTAGAGATAGGGTGAGAAGTTCAGTCACCCGAGAGAGACTTGGAGTAGAACCTCTGCTCCTACACTTGGAAAGGAGTCAGCTTAGGTAGTACGGATGCCCCCGAGCGCCTTCCTAGGAAGGTCCTCGATGCACGTCCCACTGGGAGGAGAACCCGTGGCAGGCCAAAGACCAGATGGAAGGATTATATCTCCAAACTGGCTTGGGAACGCCTCGGTATACTCCCTGAGGGAGTGGAGGAAGTTGCTCGGGATAAGGAAATCTGGAGGTCTCAGTTGGAACTGTTACCTTCAGATGGAGTGGGGTCCATAGCCAAATACACATCATTTTGGGGGGTCCTAGACATGAAAAAGTCAGCGAACCACTGAGATAATGTAGATAGATGTACCTGAGTGTGGAGGAGTTGGAATGAATACACACACACACACACACACACACACACACACGCACACACACACACACACACACACACACACACACACACACACACCGAGTGACCTTTCTGGCACAGCAGTGAGTGAATACCACTGACCTAGTTTCAGCTGCTTCATACAGTATGTCCTACCCTCCGCTCCCCTCCCCTACCCCTTCATACAGTATGTCCTACCCTCCCCTCCCCTCCCCTCCCCTACCTTCATACAGTATGTCCTACCCTCCCCTACCCTGGCCTGGGCCTGCAGTGTCTGCTACTCTCAGCTCCGTATCACCAGACAGTGTTGCAGAGTCTGCTTAGTATAAGCCACTCTGGGTGGGCTGGGCGGCAATAGAGAAATTAGACATTTGCCCGGCCGGAACCCAAACTAGTGAAAATAGCAGATCTAAGCTCACAATGCCTGGCTTCACGCCGCACTGCAAGCTTATAGATCTGCTAGATTCAGTACTCCTTGAATGTAGTTTTTATGGAGATTATTAGATTTTGTGTGCGTGCCTGCGTGTGTGCGTGCGTGCGTGCGTGCGTGTGTCTTTGTAGACTTGGCTGGAAACATTGTCCATAACCTCACTGACACACAAATAGTGTGAGAAAATACAATCTGGCAAAGATTACGCCACCCCATGTCACTGGGAACATGTTATGTCACACATGGGGACTTTTAGCTATGAGCTTGCAGATTGAATGTTCACAGCAAAGTGTTTTAGTTTAGTCGAGAGAGAAATGAAGCAGGGAACCACATATTGTTGTTGTCGGGTGGAAACCTTGTATGTCGAAAACCGTTTGTTTTGTATTTATCATTTTAAAAATTATTTAAACTTGTGAAAACAGCCGATCTACAAGACCACGAGGCGTTGTGTGTAATGGACGTTGGGTTGAAACCCACTGCTTTACAACAGTGGTTTTGAAGCAGTGACCCCCAAAATAATCATATTTTAACTGTTGACCCCCTCGCCCTGAAGAGTTGAGGCATTACATTTTGTATAACACGGTTCTATTGTGAAAATAGCCTATCTACATGCTCACAACGAGCATGTAGATCGGCTATTTTCACAATTTCTGCCTCTAATATTTGACAATTTGGCCAATGTTTAATTTGTTATTTTAAAGGTATTAAAAAGTCCCTAAATTGTCACTTTAGAAACATGCATAAACCCACTACACTTAAACTTTATGTTGGGGTTTGTTTACTGTTCAGTGAGAAAACAATGTTGCACATTAAGTTAATCATCTGGGGACCCACCAAAGTAATTTGGGGACCCCCTGGGGGTCCCAAACCACAGGTTGAAAACCCAATTCTTTACACCACTGTCCTCACCCCATGCAGTGCACACTGTACCTTGGCCCGAGCCCAGTTGATCCTCAGACCCGTAGCGGGTGCTGGGATCTCCCTCTATTGTTCTGGCTGCCCGTCGGCATGTCCCAACAGGTGGCCCTCTGACCTTACCAAGCATGTGGGCATATTGTTTATAAATAGTTATTTTCTCTGTAAAGATGTTCATGGTATCCTCCATGCTATAGAGTGGAATCATAGTTGAAATTGGCGAAGGAAGATGCATGCCTCGGGTGGGTTTAGATAGTTGGAGTGATAATTCACTCATCAAGCACAATGAACAAATATATAACCTGGACAATGTATCAATTAAATCAGACCTGTGTGTCATCATATGATTGGATGTCTCTGTTCAGGCGCTCTTCACCTTCTTTTGACCAGGATCTGCATTCAGAGCACAACTAAGCCCCTCCCCTAAAAGCCTTTGTCCAATGCTAGCTTAGCAACTAGCAGCTTGCCAAGCAGGAAGTTATTCTAAGCCAGCATTGGACAAAAGCTTTTAGGCAACCTTTTCAGGCCGCGACCCCCAAAATAATCATATTTTAACTGGGGACCCCCCACCCTGACGAGAGTAAGAGTTGAGGCATTACATTTTGTATGAGATGGTTCTATTGTGAAAATAGCAGATCTACATTCTCACAACGCCTCGCTGCCTCTAATATTGGACAGTTTGGCCAATGTTTAATTTGTAATTTTAGAGGTATTAAAAGTTCCTTAGATTGTCACTTTAGATGTGCAGATACCCTCTACTTAAACGTTATGTTGGTTTGTTTACTGCTGAGTGGTAAAACAATGTTGCACATTAAGTTAATTATTTGGGGACCGCCCAAAATTTTTTTTGGGGACCCCCCCGATCCACAGGTTGAGAACCACTGATCTAGACTAGTATATCACCACAATACAAAGTCAGGTTAAAAAAAGTACTTGAGTAAAAGTACAAAATGATCTGCATTAAAATATAGGCATACTTAACCTAAAGTAAAAGTACTCATTGTGCAGATAATGTCCCATTTCACATGTATGCAAATTCAATCTTGTGAAATGAGGCGATGTACAAGCTCACAATCCGTCGCAACACAACGTAGGGCTGTCACAATTATTACATAATCGTCTAATCGTGATTATTTGACATAATCGTGATTATCTTTCATAATCGTCATAATCATTTCCATGTCAAAAATAGTGGAAATAGCAGATCTACAAGCTCACAACGCGCGACGCGTTGTGAGCTTGTAGATCGGCTATTTCCACTATCAATGTTATTTTTTAAGTATAAAGTTGTCAAATATGTCAGTAATGGCTTTGTGTATTTAGGTTATGTGTCATATCTACCACATGCAACTTCAAAGCCTAAAAGCCAAACAGAAATGTAATTATCAACGACAAAAACACAATTAATCGTCATGTAAAATGTCGTATCGTGACAGCCCTATCACAACGCATTGGGAGCTTGTAGATCTGCCGTTTTCGAAAGGCCGAATGGCTGAGTGTGTTTTGTAATAATAATCCAAATGTACAAAGTGTAGCCTTATTGAATTGTAAAAGTACAACATGTTGTTCCTCTGAGAGTATCGTGGGGTAGAAGTAAAAGTACTTTAAATTGAAAATACTGAAGAAAGTACCTAAATACCTCCAAATGGTACTTAAGTACAATACTTGAGTAAATGTACTTAGTTACTTTACACCAGGGGTCTTCAACGTTTTCAGGCCAAGGACCCCTTAGCTGAGAGAGAGAGATGAAGCAGGGACCCCCACAACCTGTTCATAGATTCCATATAGTTTTGTTTCACAGCACAATCATCAGTGTATTTTGGATTCATGTCAATTTGTGTTTTCAGATATTTAACCACTTGAACCGTCAATACTTAAACTTGACATTTCACTCTGTACTTAGTCTGCTCTTTTTCCCCTCTACAGCAAACCTCTTTGCCGAAAATAGCAGATCTACAAGCTCACAACGCCTCGCGCTGCGAGGCGTTGTGAGCTTGTAGATCTGCTATTTTTGACTAAAGTTCTCAGAATATCGACACTGGGGTTCAAGTCGTTAATATAAAAAAGGAGAAAAAAAAGTTCCTATCACACAACGATTTTGGAGGACCCCCTGTAGTAACTCTGGGGACCCACTAGGGGTCCCGGACCCCCTGTTGAAGACCCCTGCCCTACACCTCCGGTGGTCGTACACACGGGGAGAAAGCTGGGTTCACGTTTCAGCCGGTTCTTTCTCACTCCGCTCTGCTGCGTCACCACGAATAGCCTGAGTTTCAAAGTCATCCACCAACCATGTGTCTCTGCTGCTTGGACAGGAGGCTGCTGGTTACGCAACAAAGACATCTTTCTCCTTGAGCGACAGATGGGTCGCTCTTAAGATTAAAACATCATCTTCATCATTACATTATTTATCATATCATCTGAAAGATAAGAAGCCGTGCTAAATTGCTTTCCTTGCATCAGATTAAGAATAATTGTGACACATGTTTAGTACAGTAAATCATGGGACATAGTAGCATAACATGCATGCTTCAGGCAAGTGCTTATTCCTCAACTAATAGAGCACCTTCTAGCATATTTCTTTCACCAAAAAAGAGATATACAAGCTCACTGCAATTTTTGAACATTTTAAAACAATCTTGAAAGTGTGAAAAACTACTGATTTAGAAGGAATTTTGTAGTATCGGCCACAGGGCTTGATATGGGTCAAAGACAAAAAGGATCTGTATCCTGTCAGAAATAAAATATATGCCTATACATTTGTCAAATTAAATAAAACCCCTTCCAAAGTGGAAAGCCATAAAGCAGATCTTGGAGAAGTGTTTCACAACGTTGGCTGACGTTGAACGGAACCAAGCCTGGAGCTGTAATTCCCTCATAAAAAAAGAAAAAAGAGCGGGAAGCGTGGGGCTGAGGAGCACATGGCCAGAGCACAGTCAGCCCTGAGGTCAGGACAGGATTTCACTGCTATGTGTAACACATTCCACCCCGTCTACTCAGCACACAATGACGTTGGGACGAAGCCCTTCTGGAGACTCACTGAGTCTGACTGACTGACTGACTGACTGCAACGGCGGTGGCCTCTCTCCCTGCTCAGAGCAGGGGCGTCAGTTCAGAAAAAGCTAAGGTATGGCAACATGAATGGTGTCTTGCACGCGCGCAAAGACACCAGTCATGTTGCCATACCTTAGCAACAGGCACGATACCTTTATTTTAAGAAGTACATTCTATTTTCCCCCTGTTTTTACGGTTTCTTGGGCTGGATATGGCAGCCTGGAACGGTTGTTCAAGTGCAGCTAAACTTGGCATGTTAGTAAAGGTGCCACAATTAACAATAATGCATTGCACCTGTGCAGCTGACCTATCAAGATGGGGAGAAAAATATAATACCTTGTGGCCATTGTTAAATTTTGAACATAGAGGCCACAGAGACTGAGTCAGACTTTGGATGAGAAAGCAATTTCTGTTCTATTTTGGGGCTCAGGCACTGCTGCGACTGATTAGCTGTGAGTCACAGAACTGGAGTGTACCGGACTGGGGGGGGGGGGGGGGCTGCCCCTTGTGAACCTGGGCTGTGCAGTGAGCTCTCCTCCCATGTGGGAGAATATACAGTATGTGATAAAATCACAAAGAAAATATAACGGCAAAGTGGTGAATAGGGGGTTCAAACTAAAGCCAACATTGGCCGGGATTTCCCAAAGCGCAGTCGTACCACGGTTGTACGAAGGTGCTGGTACGAAGGGTGTCTTACGATGGCGAAAACGCTCATACGCATATCTGGCCCCATGAAGTGAACGGAGATGATGCAACTCTCCTTGAATGGCGCTCTGGGTCTGACATGGATTGATCCCCGACCAGCTGCGCTCGCAAATGAAGTTCAGCTTGGTTAGAGTGATTGTACTTTAACTAGAGGGTCGCGGCCCTTCGGGCCGCTCACATCTAGTTAAAAAAAAAAAAAAAAAAAAAAATTTAAAAAAAAAAAAAAAAAAAAAAAAACGTAAAAAAAAAAAAAAAAAAATTGAGGGGGGAACTATTGTGGCGGAACTATTGTGCCGCAGCGCACGTTTCCGGTCGGACATATTTGACCGGCGGACTATTTTATACAGAGGCAAAATATGAGGGTAATAACGAATACAACTGTATACAGAGGTTTGGAAACGACATCTTGCAAAGGTGACATGGGTGTTTGAATTTTTAAGCTATATTTAGTACATATGTAGTACATCTTGGCCAAGTGGTTTGGTATTTAAGTTAGCGATACATGACCCGGAAGTAGATCACTTACTCTTTTGTAATATAAAGATTTAAAATCTACTTGCAAGCTTTAAGTGGTGTTGGTAGGCAAACTGACTGCACAAAACCCTTGTTCTGTTTTTAAACTCTATGAATTCATTTTTCGTCTTAAATATTTATTATAGGCTAGGCCAGAGGTTCTCAAACTTTGTTCACGTCAAGGACCCCCAAATTGACACTATATTGTAGAGCATTGGTTCTTTGATCCTTGATTTGTAGCGATGCACAAAAGCAGGAATCAAACCTGAGGCTCTCACTCGTCAGTCCAACATACGATCCGTCGTGCTTGACAGATAGGGTTGAGCCCAACATGCAGGGCTGGTGTGCGCTGCCTCTCAGCTGTTATAACTATGGGGGCTACAATTAGTCAGGACCCTCATCATGGGTACTCTCTGGTGCCTTTTACACCGGCAAAGAATCGGTTCCAGAACCAGTGCCGGTTCAACTTTCTTGGAACCTTGGTTCGTTCTTGGAACCTTGGTTCGTTCTTGCGAACCGGCTAGCGTTTCCACCGGATTGAACCATGATTGAACCAGAGGAACCAAGGATTTTGTGGTTCCTGTTCGGAACCAACTTTTACGGTTCAGAACCAACTCCGGTTCTCGGTGGAAAAGCACACCTCTGGTTCATCCCATAGGCGGGAGAAAGAACCTCTGGTTCATCCCATAGGCGGGAGAAAGAACCTCTGGTTCATCCCATAGGCGGGAGAAAGAACCAGAACCGGTTCTTTGCCGGTGGAAAAGGCCCCTCTGAGTGTACAGGTTGACGAAATTAGCACTGGCCGAGGCAGAGGCTTTAAAAGCCACTTTGCTTCATCTCTACCATAAACCGCAGCAGGAGGACTAAAACCAGCACACAAACAACAGGGTGGGCCCATAGACATAGAAAGGTAGATGCCTCCTTCAGCTCTGGGGCATACAGTATGCATCAAGGAACCGAGAGAATCTGCATCGCTTCCGCGTGCATCGCTTCCGTGTCCGTCACACATACGCCAATAAAGCTCTGTTGAATTCCCAAAAAAGACGTGCTGTGATTGGCCAGTAGTCACTTTGACTGGCAGCGATCCCTCTGTTTTTCCCGGACGGACGTTACTTTGTCGCTCCAATGAACTACAGAGGCGGGTGAGGTATCTATCTAGTGTTTTATATCTATGGGTGGGCCTACCATTAGTTATAAGAAGGAAGAGACAGATTGTATACGGGTGGATACATTATAGCAACTATTCATGGGTTGCATTTGTAGTCCTAAATGGCCACGTTGAGGACCAACACAGGGTTTTCCAATTTGTCTGATTGGCATATAACTAATGTTAATGCCAATCAGAACACCGTTGTTGGTCCTCAACATGGCTGCTGTAGGATTACAAATGCAACCCATGAATTCTTCATCATCGGCCACATGTGGACAGGAAAACTGGACTAACCGACCAACAACATGTTGCTAAGGAGCAAAGCCAGTGTGTTGAGTACTAAATATGCTCTGCTCACCAGCCTGCCTGCCTGAGCTGGTGGATGTAGAACAGCGAGCACATGTCGGAATGCAACGCTGCAAGGGGCCGGCTTTTAGGAAAGGGTGTGGCTCAGCCCCCTGCGTCCTATTGGCTGCTTCCACTCAGCTGAATTTTGTCAGACACGGCCCCCCCCCCCCCCCACACACACACACACACACACACAGAGCCATGAGTCAGTGCTGAGTCATGAGAGAGAGAGAGAGAGAGAGAGAGAGAGAGAGAGAGAGAGAGAGAGAGAGAGAGAGAGAGAGAGAGAGAGAGAGAGAGAGAACAAAGAGAGGTAACCTTGGACAAAAGAGTCAAAAAGAGAAAGTTGGACCAAAAGAAAAGTCTTATCTGTCTTTGGGGAAGGAAAGAGAACCACTAGAACTGATAGTTGGAGTTGGAGAATATCTGAAGAAAGGAACATAAATGAGGCAAAGAATGCAGGCAGGGAGATGTCGCAGAATAACCAAATAAATGAGAAGTATTGGAGCCGGCGAACCCTAGAAAGCAGTTGTATGTCAGGAGTAAAAAGTTTCAATGAGCTGATTGAGGGTTGACTACTAAAGCCTGACTCAGTGTGTTCCTGAAAGGGAGCAGCACACACTCACTCACACTCACACACACACACACACACACACACACACACACACACACACACACACACACACACACACACACACACACCCACACACACACACACACACACACTCACTCACACTCACACACACACACACACACACACACACACACACACACACACACACACACACTCACTAAACAAACACACCCCTCTCCCTCCATCACTCCCACTACCCAACGCTACACTGCATGTCTATGAAAACTATAGAGGGAGTGCACATGCATAAAGTGATTGGCAAAGCGAGTGGCAACGTGAGTTTAACGTTGTTTAATGCAATCAGAAAGGACTTTTCTGTTTAGATGTATGGGCTGTAAAGGCCAGAAAGTCGTTTTTTGCCACTCAGTAGGCGTTCCCGCGTAACTTCCGGGTATGATGATGATTGATGATTCAGGGATCCAAATCCAAAATGTGCAAAAAACTGCTTAGCTGACGAGAAGCGGCGAGAAAGTCTTTCAGTGCTCGTCAGAGCCAACACTATTTCAACACTCCTCCAAATCCTCTTTTAATCACCAGAGAGGTGGGGGCGTCTCGGCGCACACAAAGACACCGGGACATCAGTTGACCTTTTTAGTAACTCCACCATCTGAATACTAGTGATGGAAGAAGTACTTACTATACACTACTATAATGTGTTTACTTGAGTAAAAGTACAAAAGCAGTGGCATCAAAATGAACTTCACATGCTAAAAGTAAAAGTACCCGTTGTGCAGAATGTCCCATGTATGTCAAGTTTTCAAAATGTAAAGAATGCTGAAGTAGGCTATAGGCCGACCACCATATATACTATAGGCTGAATTGTGCATGTTTTGTAAATAAAAATAAAAATACGCCAAATAACTATAGTAACCTTGGGCATGGTCACAGCCGCCACATGCATTTCAATGGGAATAGAGTGGTCTGCTGCCATTTGCGGATTTCTGGAAAAATCTGCTCCTTTCCCATTGAAATGTATTGTCAGAATCCACACTCAGAGGTAGAATTGTGCCATACCTTAACTAAAGTTTTCAAATACAAGAAGTGGAGTAAAAGTGCAAAAGATGGAGTGGAGTAGAAGTAAAGGTATTGACAATTGGAAATACTCAGTAAAACCATAGACTGTAAAAAAAAATATGGAAGGTGGAAAGCCTTTGGTTTCTATGCTGCGCAAATGAAGCTTTTTTTTTGTCCGTTGTATGGGTGACGCCATCATTGTAGAAATCAACGTTCATTGGTAGAAATGATACCGTCTCAAACAGCATACCCTGCTATAACATCAAATATAACATAAATTGGACCATATTTTCACAAAACGCATATCATGGTGATTGAAACAAGGCTTTAAACTAGCGACAGGAACCATAAAGTATATTTATGACCATGTTTATTAAGGTAAGAAAATCAAATGTAAAAGTTCGGGGGAATAGAATGGAATCCTATGGAGAACCTGTTGCTTCTGGTGCCAGAACAGCGCAACTAGCGGCCAATCATTGGAACTTTTAGTTCCGTGTTGCTTCATTTTAAATCAGGACAACTACACCCATGAATAAAACAAAGTAGCAAAACATAGCCCACCTCAAAATTGTCCCAGCACCCACCCACACGGCAGGAAGGAAGCCCTTCCGAGAAGAGGTTGAAATAAAGACTATGTGCGCAAATCCCTCCAGAATTTGATCTGGTCGGTCGTCTGTTGTGCAACAGTGTTGTCACGCAGCCAAGCGCTCCAAATCCCATCAACGTTTCAGCAGCTCTCACTTTGTTATGATTAATGCCCATTGTGGCTTTCATCAAATTGTCATTTGACCACAACCAAGAGAGTGTTGCTTGGATATACAACCCCAAGTACTGTGTGTGTGGTGTGCGTGTGTGGTGTGCGTTCGTGCATGTGTGTGTATGTGTGAGTATGTGTGTGGTGTGTGCGTGCATGTGTTGTCCAGGCCTGTGGCTGCTCCTCTAGCTGATCCATTTCCTTGAAAAAGGCCCTGATACACCGAACCGTCATCGTCCGAAAATCCGCCCTTCACCCCGCGCTTGTGGGCCGAATTCCCCATACTTTTGGTTAGAGCTTGTAGTATCAGGTATTTTCGACAAAGAAACATAGGGAAACAGGAGTGGACCAAGTATAGATCCCTGAGGCATTCTGGTCGGTCTGTAGGGTTTAACCCATTTAGACCTGAGGCTAAATGGATAAATAATGTTGCTATATTATCAGGAGGGAATATGGGACAGATCCATGTTGATGACATGACTTTAGAGATACTGTGTACCGCTTTGTGTGATTTTAGGGCAAAATCTGAAGGAGCAGTGTCCAAAAATGTGTTTTTCAAAAATTGGCCAGATGGTGGCGCTAGATGTGACAGATGCATTTTGATGAGATGACTGTAGAGATACTGTGTACCGCTTTGCGTGATTTTAGGGAAAGATCTGTAGGAGCAGTGTTCAAAAATGTGTCTTGCAAGAATCGGCCTCATGGTGGCGCTAGAAGAGGGCCATGTGAGCAATGAGGGGTTGTGGTTTGGCAGTCAAGGAGATTGTGTGCAAAGTTTGCCAGGAATTGGGGCACCGGTGGAGGAGATATGAGTAGGGGAAAAGTGTGACGTGACGGACAGACTGACGGACGGATGGACGGACGGACAGACAGAAGGACAGCCGGTGGAGGTTTTGATAGTAACTGCGACGGTCGCAACAAGTTAAATGCGTTGATAATGATAATCCAGTTTGTTTTTCTTAGCATTGTAGTACTATTGCTATTTAAAACTTGGAGGCTCAGGAGGCAGCGAGCGTTCGCTTGGAATTCAGAAGATTCACAGTTTGAATCCCCGCCGCCCCCGCCTCGCTAATAGTGTCAACATGCCCTTGAGCAAGAAGACACTATCCTGACGAGCAGGTCGGTGCCTTGCGTGGTTTCTCCACAGCCGGTGGGTGTGAACGGGTGAATGTAATGCACAGTGCTTTGGAGAAAGGCACCATGTAAGCGCCGTAATCTTCAGACTCTCCTCTTCAGACTCCACCTTAGCCCCTAGCACATGCCACAGCATTGCCCTTGACGACCTTGCAGGCTTATACAAAGGTTAAAATGTATGGCATGCTCTGTCGACAGATAACAGGTTCATTTGTAGATCTGGTATTATATAGTGTGTATAGTTTCAATGTACTGATTCATGTTTTTGATATTATACTGTTACTGTGTAGACTGATGATAGGTTCTTGGTTTAACTATATATCTCTACTGTCGGGCCAAAACCTCCTAACTCCAAAATGTTCATTTTCTGGAAAATGAGCTCAAGTGGAGTTAGGAGGTTTTGACCGAAGGGCTTTTTACTACTTTTCATTGGTTCAATATTATTTTAACCACACACAGACGTAAAGGGTGTTAAATAGCACATATTTATGAAAAAAAGAGAGGGCCAATCGGGTGGAGTTAGCTGGTTTGGCAGAAAGTGTGGAGTTAGGAGGTTTTGTCCCAAGCACTTTTTACTACTTTCCATTGGTTCAATATTATTTTAACCAACGCTCAGATGTAAAGGGTGTTCAATAGCCCGGATTTATGCCAAAAAAAATTAAACATAAAAAATGGAGTTAAGAGGTTTTGGCCAGACAGTGACGATTGATCCTAGATTACCATTTCTATGCATTTGATGTAATACCTCATGTTTACCTTGCTTGCTGTAAATCGCTCTGGATTAAGAGCATCTGCTAAATGCCTGAATCGTAGACGGTAAATAAATGGATCATTTACATAAAGGCCAGTCTGGGTCTCATGTCTCATACTGTATCTTCCTAAAGACAGACAGATGCACAGTTCCTGTGATACTTTCACTGACTGACTTTATTCAGTCAGAAGCCATCTGAGGTGACTGTAAGGGATGTTTACGAGTCCGGTTGTCTGACTCATGGAATCCACGGCTAGATGTAACACACACACACACACACACACACACACACACACACACACACACACACACACACACACACACACACACACACACACGCCCAGCCCGGCCCGGGGGAGCGTTCCACCAGAGCTGTCCGGCCAGGACCGGATATTCTTGTACTCGAGAGGGGAGAAGCAAAGATGATGACTGGTGTGCAGTGCAGTCATAAGGGGTGACATATCCATGACTTGTGGGCCGTGTTACAGTATGTCCAACATGTTGGGGACAATTTATAGACCGGTTGATTCCTTTATGGACCGGAGCACTAAATACATCAGTTCAACCCGCCAGAACTCGTGTAGAGTACAACAGTACGACGTTACGACATACAAAAGCTACTCTACACCTCTGCAATTAGTCGCGATAATGTACTCATGCATAACGTGTGTGCACGCGCGCACACACACACACACACACACACACACACACACACACACACACACACACACACACACACACACACACACACCGTTTCATTTTTCATGTACTTGCCTCATGACTATTTTTATAACTCCCAACATAGATATAAATCCTCCTCCATTTGATACTACGACGTTTGTGTTGTCTTTCCAGAAGGTAATAAAAGTAGTGTTTTTTTGGACGTAAGGTGTCCGCCTGACACTGAGGATTAGCTAAAACATCTAACAGGCCAGGGCTTAACCACTTGGTTATACAAAAAAAAATCACACTCGTGTGAACTGAGCGGTGGAGGCTGCGTGTGTGTGTGCGTGCGTGCGTGCGTGCGTGTGTATGTGAGTTGTGAGTGTGAGTGTGACTGTGCCTGGCCTGAACAACAGTGCCCCTCCCTTAACATGTGTGGTCAGAAAAGGTATTGCAGGCTACATACAGACTCAGACTACATACAGACAGACAGACAGACACACATACATACATACATACACACATACACGGATACACACACGGCCACGCTATGGAGACGGTGTGACCACCGCTCAAAAAAACGCTAAATAATAGAAAAAAGAGAAGAAGAAAAAAAAGAAAACGGTATCTGTCGGGTAGAAACCAAAGTCCAAAATAGTTACTTTTCAGGATTCAAAACTCAAAAACTGCAAAAGTATCAGATCTACAAGCTCAAAACGTGGCACTGCGTGCCGCGCTTCGAGCTTGCAGATCTGCCACTTTTCATACTTTTGTGTGGCGCTGTAGTATGTACAGTAGTACTGTACGCTGTAGTAAGTAGGGCGTTAATTTACGAAAAAGCAGCGAGGATATCTGGTGTTATTCTCAGCTGGCCTCTTTTCCTGGTGAGAACAGAAAGCAGTGACGGATCCTGTGACGTGTTGGGTGTTTGGAACAGTGGAACGGGTGAACTCGTCCCAGTTACTCAACCAGATGGTTGGTGTGTGACATGACATAAGGGCCCTTAAGTTACAATACATGACAATGACATCCTAACGTCTGACTGTGACTCAGAGGAACCCTTTGTGGCATGTCCCTCCAATCCAAATGTAGAGTAGCCTTTTTATGGGTCGCGAGTATATATTCCCAATTTCCTAAATATTTATCAAAATGTTTTTTTCCAAAATTGTCCCAAAATTGATTGCGAGACCGTCAGGGAGCAGTTTACTATGAAAACCTCCACTGGCCGTCCGTCGTCCGTCCGTCACACGTCACACGTCACACCTTTGTTTGTGTACGGTGTGATGTCATATATCTTCAGTATGACATCACACCACATGTGTACACAAACCTTTGTGTACGTTGCTGTGGCAACAGTCTGTTGTTGCTGGTCTGTTAGTGTACGTTAGCAACCACCTTAGGCAACCATGGTTTTACCCTAGCAACCAACTGTTTACCCTAGCAACCAACTGTTTACCATAGCAACCATGTTTTTTTACCCTAGCAACCAACTGGGCATAAAAGGGATTCTGTTAGGGATCTCCATATATCGGCATAAAAGGGATTCTGTTAGGGATCTCCATATATGGGCATAAAAGGGATTCTGTTAGGGATCTCCATATATGGGCATAAAAGGGATTCTGTTAGCTGTTAGTGATCTCCATATATGGGCATAAAAGGGATGCTGTTAGGGATCTCCATATATGGGCATAAAAGGGATTCTGTTAGGATCTCCATATATGGGCATGAAAGGGATTATGTTAGGGATCTCCATATATGGGCATAAAAGGGATTGTATCCCAGATGATGCCCTGTACTTGGGATTTGTTGATGTAAATGTTCACATAGAGTGTAATAATTGGTAAAACAAACTTTTGGCCTATTTGTGGAGATAAGCGACCAACGGTCGCTTATCTCCCGATTAGGGAGTCTTACTGGTAATAAAGAAATGTTGCAGAGCTGCACTCTATATGTAATTTTATTTTTCTACTCACAAGTGCTGAAATTGCCTGCTTGCTTCAGGCACGTGCACACGTAGACATCAAAGGGGGCTTGAGCCCCTGCCCTTTTACCCGTCTGTAAAAAGTGCCCTCTCCAGACCATGAATGCATTTTTTATTTTTTACTATGGTGAAAGAAATGCAAATGCCCCCTCTTTTCCATGCCATACCTGAAGGCGGCATTCAAGAGAATTGCCTTGTCCAAACTCTCCTGAATGCAGCATCTTATGTTGAAAGAACTGCCCTCTCTGTGTAGAAATCCATGCCATTACGCAAAACATCTCCAGTATTGATTTGATTATGCTTAGTTCAGTGTGGTACCGAAAATAGCCGACCTCCAAGCATTGTGAGCTTGGAGGTCTGCTATTTTAAATATTTTCACCAAAAGGCCCTTTTAGAATTGTCAGCCTCTGCCTCTCTAACATTCTCTGCACGTCCCTGGCTTGCATGGTCAGGGGTTAAATTGTCTCTCAGGCCAAAATTGGTATCAAATCCTCCTGTGTCGCTGGCTGCCTCTTCTGCTCATGCACTGTCAAATACAGATTTTTGAGCGGTGGTAAACCGCTCCTAAGAGTGGCTGTGCGTGTGTCTGTAGCCACCTTTCCTCAGCGTTTTGCCATAGCAATGTGTTTTCCTCAGCGTTTTGCCATAGCAATGTGCGTGTGCAGTGTGTGTAGCCTGTATTACATCACCAATTACCAATTGAAGACGTTACGCAAGCACGACCACCGCTCACTTCACATTGGTGTGATTTTTTTCATTTACGTGATCTAAATGTCTCTAAAAGAACAGGGAGATGAAATACCACCACCCTATTATATTAAAATACTCTACCATACACACTGAACTGTATTAAAATACTCTACCATACACACTGAACTGTATTAACATACTCTACCATACACACTGAACTGTATTAACATACTCTACCATACACACTGAACAACATTACATTAAAAGAATCAACCTTGTGAGCTATTTTCAAAATTGTTGGAATACCGTAGGTCTCAAGTAATTAATTAATATAATTTCGTAAGTTTGGGTCCCAGGGAGAATTCTCTTTTGGATCTGAAAAAGGTTTGGGGAGCCACGTTCTAATGAGCTAGAAATAACTTTCATTTTCTAAAGGTGTTAAAATGAACCATTGTTTTGAACACCACAGTTTGAGATTCCATCTTTTCTTTTCAATCAGAAGCAGCAGCAGCAGCAGCAGGTTCTCTATAATGTCATTCTTTATTTAGTGTGATCAACAACCCGGGCTGTGGTCCTATTTTGATCAAGGCCAAAGGGAGTTTTATTATAAGTTGTCCTCGCTGTAGGGGTTACTAAATGTCGTGCGACGCGAGAGTGGATTTACAGGCCTCTGTGCGTGCGTGCGTGCGCGCGCGCGCGTGTGTGTGTGTGTGTGTGTGTGTGTGTGTGTGTGTGTGTGTGTGTGCGTGAGCTCGCACATGTACAGTGTGTGTGTGTGTGTGTGTGTGTGTGTGTGTGTGCGTGAGCTCGCGCATGTATGTGTGTGTGTTTGTGTGTGTGTGAATTCAAATGGCAAATAGCCAAAGAGTATAAGGCCCCAAAATAATTTTCATGTCATTCATTTGAAAATAATTTGTAACTTGACCTTTATTTTCAAAAATATCTACAAGCTCACAACTTGTGAACTCAAGTTAAACAAACAAACAAACCGTCCCCACGGTCCACTCCAACATCTGTTCTTCTCCATCTTTCAATCGTAACCTTTGATCATTGAGCCTTTATTGAGTCATGAAGCCGTAGTGATGGCCATGTTGTGAGGTGACAAACAAAACAAAACAGTAACCAAAATAGCTAGCAGAGCCTGGCGAAAGGAGAGGAAGAGTTGAAGGAAGCAGCTTGAGTGAATTCCCATAGGGTTTATTCCTTTTGTAAAACTAACCAAACTCAGTCCTAAAGTAGACCAAAAAGTAGACCGAATAAGTTTCCCTTTCTATTCTGGTCCATGTCAGGTTTGTCAACTAATTGGGTGGAGCTTCAGTCCTTTCTGCTCACACTAGATGTTTAGGGTTGGCACAGGCGATTCCACGCAGAAGACTGACGAGTAGGCTAATTTGTACAAGTGATATGTGTTGTCTATGTCAGAGAATGTCCTCTTTTGTTTTGTAGTTTTGATGTTTTTACTTAATGCAGCCCCTAAAGAACTCAGTAGACAGTCCATGTGCTCTTCTTTCCATGTTTCTCCTTCCACCTAGGACTTGTGAAGTCATCCACAAGTGTTGCCATAGCTACCTACCAGGTGCCATGGTACCACCCATTAGCTGTTGTTTTTTGCGTCCCAGGCCAATAGCATGTAATCTGTCTAGTCTACAGGAAGCCTAGAGGGATAAAACCTGGAGAGCTTTCAGTTCGCGGCACACGTGGTTAAACGAACTGCAACGAAACACCTTGAAGTGAAACTCCCTGGGGAAGTGGGAGTACCGTACGGTTCGTTTCACAGGGGTATGAGTTCTTTTGGAGTGTGTTCACGTATGTGTAAAATATAGCCGAGGCATGGCTGAAGGAAGTGTCAATACTTCGTATACCAGCTGTACCACAGGCCCAATCAATTTACCCTGAGGACCCACTCAGCTCTACCGACCAGCAATCACCTGCTGGAACTAAAAGGAAAAAGAAAACACAAAGAGAATACACAGACAAAGTCCCTTCCCGGTCCCTAAGGTCTGGTGATGCCAGTCTCTTTGAGTCGCACGGTACTTGGGACGATAGGGATTTTTGCTTTTGCTGCCCCAACCAAGCTAATTAAGTTGCTTTTCTTTTTTCCAAGACTGAGACCATCAAAATGTAGCCTTGAGACCAGTCTGGATTACTACAGCGCTACTGTCTATTCTATACTATACACCACGTGGTTCCCAAACATTTTAGCTCAAGACCCAAAAGAGACATTTGCCCGGCAGCCTAAGGTGCTCTACACACTACAGGCGGTTGCCGTCGGGGCTGCCGCTAGGATCAGCGGTGGCCGCACCACTGTGAGACACAAACACACTCGTTCAGTGATTAAACGCCGCGCGGTATTTCACAAAGATGAACACAATCCATCTCTCACCGCCCGCGTACGCATGCACAAACGAGCACGCTCGCGGGGGATTTCATGGGGCCGCGCCCGCTCGCCTCGCCGTCCCCAAAACTTCGCTGCGCGGCTGAAAAAGCCGCCCGCCTCCCGTTGAAAATGAATTGTTTGGAGGGGGTGACCGCGGCTAGTGTGTAACCCCCTTTACTAGTGAAAACAGCAGTCGCTTCACGCCTCGTTGTGAGCTTGAATATCTGCTATTTTCAATGCTTTTAAAACTTTTTGCTTTTCCTTTTATTCATGAAATACTTTTGAAAAAAAGTGTTTTTAATTGATTAACAAGTAGGTCGGGAGTGGCTTATTGTCGGTATCAGCCGGTAACACGCGGGAGTCTGTCCCCGTTACAATGCGCTGGACCCCTGGGAGATGGACTGCTGAGGTGGAGCGCCACACCTACCTTCAGCTCCCAGTACTTGCCGCACGACTTGCCAAGCCGTGCTACTCATACGCTGAGTTGGCGGTGCCCGGAATCGAACCCATGACCTTGCGGTACAAAGGCGAGAGCTCTACCGACTGAGCTACCCGGGCAAATTGATTAGACGATTTTTTATTTAATCTTTTTTAAATTGTTTGAAGTCTCTCTCAGTCCAAGGATACACATCATGTGCAGAAAGGAACTGGGTTAGTGGTCCATGTGAGCATTCCTCTTTCATCCCACTCTAACTATAGCCAAACACTCTGAGTGTGTTCACACTCACACCAGAGAGGAACAGAGACAGATAGAGAGAGGGATGGAAAGAAGAGAGGAGGGGGTGACTGCACGTTGTTTAGCAGGCACGTGCACACATAGACATCAAAGGGGGCTTGTGCCCCTGCCCTTTTATATGTCTGTAAAAAGTGCCCTCTCCAGACCATGAATGCATCTTTTACTATGGTGAAAGAAATGCAAATGCCTTCTTTCCATGCCATACCTGAAGGCAGCGTTCAAGAGAATTGCCTTGTCCAAACTCTCCTGAACTTGAATGCAGCGTCTTATGTTGAAAGAATTGCTCTCTCTGTGTAGAAATCATGCCATAGGCCTACGCCACATCTCCAGTTCTCTTGATTACACTTAGTTCAGTGTGGTATCAAGCACCGAAAATAGCCGACCTCCAACTGCGACACGTTGTGAGCTTGGAGGTCTGCTATTTTCGCTATTTTCACCAAAAGGCCCTTTTAGAAATGTCAGCCCCTGCCTCTCTAACATTCTCTGCATGTCCCTGCTGTTTGGTTCTCGGTTGTGAGCTGATACATCACAGAATGTGATCTCCTCGGCTCAAAGCTCCTCCTCACTGATTAGGTGAAAAGATGGAGAAGAGTATATGTGTGTTGGTATGTGTGTTATATCTGTTGGTCAAGTCAGAGTCTAAAGGCCAGCGAGGGCGTAGATTCTAAGAACGTCTTCTAAAGCTGTGGTTGAACGTTTTCATGTCAAGGACCACCCAAAATTATATGTATTCTGCTGCTGACCTCTATCTCAAAATATTTTGGTTCCAGGGACCCCGGTAACCAATAAACGGGTGCCCGCTGGCCTACTGGTCCAGGCACATACCACATAGGCTTTGATGCCTGACGGCGTTGCTGGTTCGATTGTAGAATCGGCCTCAGGTCTTAATAGGTGTTGAAGCAGTCAAGTCACAAGTCTCACAGCACAGGAGTCCAAGTCCAGATTCTCGTGACTGGAGTCTCAAGTCTAACAGGATCGGTAGCGAGATGATGATGGCTTTGTGGAAAGAATGCAGCAAGCAGGACAAACATCATCGACCGATGATCAGTGTTGCCATGTCCTCTTATTATAAGCGACTTTGGGCTTGTTTTTCAAGTCCATTGTGAATATTGGTTTGGTTGCAGTTTTCGTTTTTTTTGGGGTTTGTTTCTAAAATGTTGTTGCTTATTTGGGCTCGCTTCCTAAATGTCATTTAAACCAGTGGTTCATGTCAAGGACTGCCCAAATGAATATGTAATTGTGTCGCTTATCCCCATCCTGAAAACGTTCTGTACCAGCCAGTGAAAAAATATTTATAATAAAGTTTTTGAAAATAGCAGATCCACGAACTCACAACAACGCATCGACACGTTGTGAGCTTGTAGATCCTCTATTTTCAAATAGCCAACGTATAGAGGTTTGAAGTGCTCATGTAGCCTAGCTACAATCGCTTCTTTTGGGCTCGTTTTCATAGACATAGTTGCTCACACATAGAGAGCTGTTAGGTTTTTGGGGGGGTGGTGATGGAGGGGGGGGGGGGGGTGTTTGGTATCAAGACTCTCTGTGACTCAGGGGAATCTGATCAGGCAGAAATGGATACATCTGGAGAGAGAGAGAGAGAGAGAGAGAGAGAGAGAGAGAGAGAGAGAGAGAGAGAGAGAGAGAGAGAGAGAGAGAGAGAGAGAGAGAGAGAGATAGAGAGAGAGAGAGAGAGAGGTATTAGGTATGGGGTATGAGCAGTGGAGGGTATGTGTGGGCATTGGGGTTATGTACAGTGATGGGGGGGGGGGGGGGGGGGGGGGGGGGACATGATCATCACATAGTGTTCTCCAAGACGGGGTCCATTTGGTTTCACTCTTAGATTTAAATCATCACTGAGGCCCCATCAGGCCAGGGGCCCCACCCACCAGCACTGATGCCTGTCAGTCACTGTCAGCAACAGAAACCCAAGGGCAGCACTGATGCCAGTCACTGCGGCCCTTGGGGGCCCCGGAAGAGCAGCATTGATGTCAGACACAACAGAAACCGTCACCGTGGCCCTTGGGGTTCCCCAGGGGCTTAGCAATGATGTCACACACCATCGGCACTTATCAACACTGACTAAACCCAGTTGGTACAAAAAATAATAATAATACAACAAGAATAAAATAACACAACATTACACTGCCACCAATAACTGCCCACAGAAGGCAGTCTAGTAGACCTGAAAAATAAATAAATACAAGCCCTACAGAAACATGGAAAACAAATGTCCCTCCCCTTTACTGATTCAAGCAGTCCTAATAAACTGCCACACTTTCCGACCTCCGTGAAGGGGATATATGGAATGCCACTTGTTAAAACAAGTCACCCTCACCATATTGCCAAAATGAATTACAAAAGTAATAACACCGGTGCACTAGTTTCCTTAACCAGTGCGGTTTGAATGAATAACCACAAGCCAAGCCTCCGAGTCCTGTTTCCCCAAACACTCAAACGCAGGCTTTGGGCCAAAAGGGAAGGCCGCCCGCAAACCTGGTCACCCCGTCTTATGCCCTCCTCTTAAAGGGGTATTCCTACTTTAAGTAACAACAACGTGAACAGGTTTGTGAGTAACAGGAAGAGTGGGCACTAAAGAAGAGAGTGGACAACTCCATGTGCAATAGGCTATTTTGTCCAAAATGTTAAAAAATAAAATATAAAAGAAAAAGTTTGTAAGTAATATAAAGCAGTGTTTCTCAGACTTTTACATTTCAAGGTCTCCCCTTAACTCTGACAGTGTACAAATGGAACCAAATGGACCCTGACAGGTCCATTTGGTTCCAGTTATAGTGTCAGAGTTACAGACTTGTTTGGGTCCATTTAGACCCCCTAAGGGTTGTTTGGGTCCATTTAGACCCCCTAAGGGAACCCACAGAGTCCCTGGAATCCACTTTGAGCAACACTGCTGTAAAGTATATTAGAACATGTTCGAACATTCCACAATTAAGGTCTAATATTTCTAAATTGCTACAAATTGCAACAAAGCCTGGTATATCCAGTCAAGTTGAAGGATAAATGTAATGTATAGGTCTCATAACGATCTTTTGTGCATGTTCACATCATGTATAGTTTACAAGAACACTTTTCAAACATTTTACTTTTTAACATTTTGGACGAAATAGCCAATTTTACATTGAGGCGCCCACTCTTCCTCCTTAGTGCCCACTCTTTCTGTATCTGTTTGTGAGATGATCCGTGGACACACAGGATCAGGGCCACAGAAACACAGACAGTCAGACGGTGTGCCTGCCTGCTCCCTCAGGCCTGCACGGTGCTGGTGCAGATCATTAGTACGCACCATGAGTCAGCCTGAGCTAAAAAAGGAAACGAGCAACACCAACTCCCCAAGGGGAGCAGTGAAGGTAAAATAAGACCAGTGCTGAAATGGAACTCTGAGCCCCGCCAGGCAGCGTCTCTTCCACATTAGGTGACCCAGGACTTGAACCAGGCTCTATTATTAACCCATTAAAGGAGAATTCCGTGGTAAATGGCTTTTTTACCTGTTGTTGTTATTTTGTCTCCTAAAAAGCATTCTTGTCAATTTCAGGCCGAGCTGAAAAACAGACAGCTCACAGCGGCAGCATAAGGAATTCCGCTTATTTACATCGCTTTAAAATCCACTTTTTCGGCTCTCTGTTGTTGTAGCAACAACATTGCACTTCAGGCTTACGTCATCGATTTTTCAAAAAAGAAAAATGCAGATCTATGAGCTCATAGGGTGGCACAAAGTGACGCGCTATGAGCTTGTATATGTCTGATATTTTTATTACTAAATGTGAAATACTCAAATCGTTTTACTTATATGGTATCAATACCACCATGTAAAAGATAGTCTGTTTTACAGTTAATAGTTAATAAAAGTACAAAAGTATTATCAAAATGTAATGCTAGGCCTACTCATTATGCAGAAATGTGCCTTTTCACGCGTTTTAAAATGTATAAGTTTTTGGAGAGAATGAGATGAACAAGCTCATGGTGTGCTGTGATGCAATGCCTTGTGAGCTTTTAAAAAAAAATATATATTATTAAAAAGAATTGCTGAATTGTCAGTATACATCGTATACTGTGTATATATACGGTAGGGCAGAAGTGGTTAACTTATGTTTTGAAATAATAATCACTCTAGTCACTCAAATTTTCAAATAATTGTACTGGAGTAAAAGTACAATATTTTCCCCTGAGACGTAAGCGGAAGTATTGAAAATGGGAAATACTGCAGTAAAGTAAAAAATACCTCTTAGGTAGTACTTGAGTAAATGTAGGCTACTTAGTTACTTTACTCCACTGGTGATGAGCTACATGTGCTCGCTCATCAGATATTTTGAAATGAATGAATATTCAACAGGGGGTCCGGGACCCCTAGGGGGTCCTCAGAGTTACTACAGGGGGTCCTCCAAATCTTTGAGTGATAGGACTTTTTTTTTCTCCTTTTTTATATTAACAACTTGAACCCTAGTGTCCATATTCTGAGAACGTTAGCCAAAAATAGCAGATCTACAAGCTCACAACGCCTCGCGCCCATGCAGGGGAAAAAGAGCAGACTAAGTGCAGAGTGAAAGGTCAAGTTTATTAAGTATTGACGGTTCAAGTGGTTAAATATCTGAAAACACAAATTGACATGAATCCAAAATACACTGATGATTGTGCTGTCAAACGATGAAACTATATGGAATCTATGAACATGTTGTGGGGGTCCCTGCTTCATCTCTCTCTCAGCTAAGGGGTCCTTGGCCTGAAAATGTTGAAGACCCCTGGATTAGAGCATACAGTAGTCTACCCTCAAGTCATAGTGTGTCAGAGTTAGCTTCGCTGTAACATTAGGGCACATAATCGATGTTGAACTTTAATAAGCCGGCATCCACTCTCTGACTGCAACCACGTGGATCCGAGACAAGCTCCCTAATTCGAATTCCATGCATGCAATTTACATCACGGCGCGGCGGGCACATTTCAAAGTATTTTCTCAGAGTCATTATAGAATTCCAGTCTGTGAGAAAATCTTCCAGGAGCGTCTCTGGGTTATGGTGAAAATCCTGTGATGACATAACAGCAGAGGGGCAGAGTATCACCCCCGGCACCCCCCTGGCACCCCCCTTCACCCTGGTTCTCAGAATAGAGGCGGATAGATCTGCACCGATGCCGCATTTCTGGGTCCCATGCCAGTCCTCTACATGCCTCCAGTTACAGATGTTTTGAAAATCCCCAAACCTATTTTAAAACTATATTTAAGCTTAGCTTATCACCGGAAATTAAGCTAATTGGGCTAATTAATAGATCCTGCCTGATTGCTCTAGTCTGGGATCACTTCACTCTGGAGCGGAAACCACTCTACGTCATGTTGTAGTCCTTAAAGGAAACCACTCTACGTCATGTTGTAGTCCTCAAAGGAAACCACTCTACGTCATGTTGTAGTCCTTAAAGGAAACCACTCTACGTCATGTTGTAGTCCTCAAAGGACTACAATTTGGCCGGAACTATCCAACCGGATTCAGTTTTAACCCAAAATTATTCCCTTGCGCTCAAGGACATACTTTTAGGGCGTACCTAATAAACTCCTTGATGCGGCGTAGTTTTGCTTTTGAAAAATTTGTTTGGTATATGCATCTTTAATCCAACTGTTAGCGACTGGCAAGACTACACTAGGCTACTCGAGCATTTTAAAAGGGATTGGGGAAACAAACGGGGGGAAACAAATCAAAGCGACACCGCTTCTTCTAGTGGTTTCCGCGCTTTAGGCGGAAACCAAACGGCCTGTAGTGAACGAACACCAGGCTTTCCCTCAGAAAGCCTGGTGGGCGAGGTTAGCTTGCTCAGGGGATACATTTAATCTTGACCATTAGGTCAAAATGTGTTGTCAGATCCTGTGTGAGATATGACCTTTGACATCACATGATGTAAATGGCTCAGTAGATGAGCAGGGAGACAAAATACAACCACCCCGATTGTACAAGTTACTGTATAGGCTATTGTTAGCCTATATTAACAAACTCTAGAATACACAGATTGTAGCTGTGATGGATAATGGATATGTGAGTATATTCACTAGTACAACGCCTCAGGGCGACATGGGACCTCGGCCCGCCAATTCTAGGCAGTCTGGCCAGTGATGTATATCGGACCGGTTACCCATATATGGAGACCCCTGCATGATAGTCAACAATGTGATGTCAGAACATGCTCATATATGGGCATTACCAAATATGGGCATTCCCAGATATGCCCTTAATATCGATGACATCGGGACAGGGATCTCCATATATGGGCATAAACCGGACAATGGTGTCATTCATTTAAAAGTGTGACTCGTGATGACATCAGCGATCTCCATATATGGGCATAAAAGGGACATCAAGCCAGAGCCTGATGCAAGTGTGACTTGTGATGACATCAGCCATCTCATATGGGCATAAAAGGGACATCAAGCCAGAGCGTGATGTCAGAGCGGCAAACCCATTCTGTTAAGAGTGGTTCCCCTGACATCACAGTGACATCAGAGCATGATGTCAGAGCGACAAACACATAGAACCACAGTGTCAGTCGTGGCGCAGAGATACGTGGACAAGATGTGCCTGTTTTCATAGTATCCTACAATAATACAATTATCCTGGTGCATTGAGGCATTGAGGCATTGAGGCTGTTTAAAGGGGAAGGGGAAGACCACCCATTTTCAATATTGAACTGTGTCATTAATATACCTTAGAGGAGTTGTGTGGAAATAGAAAAAAAAAGTTCCCCCCCCCCCTTCTGTGTTGCCTAGAACTGGAAGATTGATTTTGGGGTTTGTATTGTAAATTACAACTTGATGACATCACACATTGTACTTTACAATACAAACCCCCAAATCAATCCTCCAGTTCTAGGCAACACAGAAGGGGGGGAACTTTTTTTCTATTTCCACACAACTCCTCTAAGGTATATTAATGACATATTTCGATATTGAAAATGGGTGGTCTTCCCCTTTAATGTCAGTGTGACTTTGTGTTCTGCAAGGTGCGCTGCTGCGCTTCGCCTGCGAGGCGGCAGCAGAAAAGGGCCTCAAACAAATGAAGCCATCAGTCTTTCTGGACTGGGTTGTGACAGGAGTCATAACCGCCTGGTCCTCCCTGGGTTGTGACAGGAGTCATAACCGCCTGGTCCTCCCTGGGTTGTGACAGGAGTCATAACCGCCTGGTCCTCCCTGCGGAGCGGTTCGTTGTTCCAGAGTCTCTGTCACACGGATGTGTTTGGTTGGTTGGACGGACGGACGGACGGACGGACGGACGGACGGACGGACGGACGGACGGAGGGGATGAGAGTTAAGATGTGTTTGGTTGGTTGGACGGACGGACGGACGGACGGACGGACGGACGGAGGGGATGAGAGTTAAGATGTGTTTGGTTGGTTGGACGGAGGGGATGAGAGTTAAGATGTGTTTGGTTGGTTGGACGGACGGACGGACGGACGGACGGACGGAGGGGATGAGAGTTAAGATGTGTTTGGTTGGTTGGACGGAGGGGATGAGAGTTAAGATGGAAACTGTCAGAAGGTGGAGAAACAAGGTGGATGAGGTCTGCAGGGGCGTCACAAGGGGGGGAAGTGGGACTGAGTTACCAGGGCCCAAGGTGGAGGGGCCTTAATTATTTTATACTTTAGCTATTGAAAAATAGCAGATATACAAGCTCACTGTGAGACCTGGAACTAAATATTTTGAGATGGGATAGGTTTTTCAAATTGTCACGATCTTGTATGTAAAAAATAGCAGACATACAAGCTCACATCGTGGCACTCGGTGCCGTGCTGTGAGTTTGTATGCTATTTTTCAATAGTTAAAGCGCAAAATAATGTGTATTAATGCGTTCCCAGTCAATGAATCCTTGTACCCATGCAGGGCCGGAGTTTGGTGCGACATCCCTGGAGGCTCTGTCAACCCGAGGCAGAGGAAAGGAAAGGAGGAGTTAGTACGAGAGAAAAGAAGGCATCCGTCCAGACGCAATCCGTCATGTCAGTACTGAACTCTCGGTGACTTTCTCCTGGCTTTGAAATGAGATGAGATGAGATGAGCTACGGTAATATAATCAGGCCCTGACAAAACCACTTGTTTACTAGAGGTGTGAAGTAACTGAATGCATTTACTCAAGTACTGTACTGTAGCCTACTTAAGTAAACTTTAGATTTTTCTTTTTTCTAGTATTTCCAATTTTCAATACTTTTACTTTGAAGTTTGAACTAGTCCACTACATCTTAGTGGCAAATGTTGTACTTTTTACTCCAGTTAGTTTAGTTACTAGTTACTTATAGATTTGGATTATTATTGCAAAACATAAATAAACTAGAAGAGAAAATTTCTAAGAAATTTTAAGTGTGCCTGCAGCTCGCTAAGTCTGTGCAACCTTGTGTAGCGGTTGGTGTTAGCATTAGCGTTATTTCATTTGACGCAACCCGCGTGTCTGTATGACAAACGGTTCACGAGATCAAGGGTCACTTCCTGTTTGGTGAGGGGCACTTCCTGTTTGGCGAAATAGGCCCCAATTAAGGTCATGGACGATTAATGAATTAAAGCTGCAAGCAGCGATGACCGGGCCCTCGCAGCTCTACCCATGTCACAAGGCCAGCAGCCAATCAGAAACCAAACAGGAAGTCAGCCATTTCGACTAATTAGTGGCGTTTTGGAGCATTTTTGGCCGTTATGACGGGTCGCACTTTAACGACAGTTTTTTGAGAAAAAATTGTTTTGTGAGAAAAAAAAAATTTGAGAAAAAAAATTTGAGAAAAAAACTTTTTTGAGAAAAAGAAATTTTGAAAAAAAAAATGTGAGAAAAAAAAATTTTGAGAAAAAAAAATGTGAGAAAAAAAAAATTTGAGAAAAAAAAATTGAGAAAAAAAATTTGAGAAAAAAAAAATTGAGAAAAAAAAAATTTTGAGAAAAAAAAATGTGAGGAAAAAAATGTTTTGAGAAAAAAAAATTTTGAGAAAAAAAAAATTTGGAGAAAAAAAAAATTGAGAAAAAAAAATGTGAGAAAAAAAAATTTGAGAAAAAAAAATTTGAGAAAAAAAATTTTGAGAAAAAAAAAATTTGAGAAAAAAAAATTTGAGAAAAAAAAAATTTGAGAAAAAAAAAATTTGAGAAAAAAAAAATGAGAAAAAAAGAAAAGGTATGACACCAGCCGCGAGTCTGTACGACAAACGGTTCATGAGTTATAGAGGCACTTCCTGTTTGGTGAAGGGCACTTCCTGTTAAAGAGGGGGCGGGGCTTAATCAATTACAGCTTATCCCTATTGGTCGGAAAAAGACCAAAGTTGTGTGAGCATTTTACATTTTAAATGACGTTGCTAGGCAAAAGTATGGCAGAGTTATGTGGCGCCAAAGTTTCTGGGTTTTTTTCGGAGTCCCCCATTCAAAGTCAATGGAGTTTTTGGGCGTTGTTTTTTGCGGATTACATCGCAATCGTAAAGCGGATCGGAAAGAAAAGTAATAGCACACCATTCCCGGCCGAGCCGCACATTTTGATGTATATATTGCGGGGGTGGCGTAAATCGTGCGGCAGTTATTACGTGCCGAAGTTTCCCCCATTCTAAGTCAATGGGGTTTTTTGGCGTCGTTTTTTGCGAATTACGTCGCAATGGTAACGCGGATCGGAAAGAAAAGTAATAGCAACCTATTCCCGGCCGAGCCGCACGTTTTGATGTATATATTGCGGCGGTGGCGTAAATTGTGCGGCAGTTATTACGTGCAGAAATTCGTGGCGAAAGACTTAATTAATGACTTAAGTATGGCGGATTACAATAAGTGTTTTGCCATTGCGTTGCATGGCAGGCACACTTAATAAAGCTGGTCTACAATCTCACAACGCGGGTTGTGAGATTGTAAAACTTGGCTACTTTTACTTTTGTCACTTTAAGTATATTTTAACACCAATACTTTTGCACTTTTACTCAAGTACATTTTGAAATAAATAAGTACCAGAGTATTTCCAATGGTGGTATTGATACTTTTTACTCAAGTAAAAAAAGGTGGAGTACTTCTTCCACCACTGACGGGGAAAAAAAGAAATCAGGTCGTGACAAAGCAAAGCCAGTGAGTTGTTTAATGTTTAGCTCCTACAGGCAGTGGGTTGGAGCGCGGCTGGCATCACAACGCCTACACAAACAAACAAACGGCAACAGCATTACTAATCCTTGCACAACCCCAAAACATGATGCCGCGCTAAGCCGCAAACAACAAACCTCAAAGGCAACATTCACCTGACTGTAGCGCTTCTTTGTGTTTGAGAGTAGGCCATGACAGCACCCTTAAAGGAGTAGTACACACAACAAATTACTATACACGGCATGAATTTATGGAGATTTTGTATTTTTTGTGGCCAATCATTTGGTGACCGATAGAGTCTCCAGCAGGAGACTCGAGGCTCATACAGTCTCCTTGATAATTCAAGGCTTCTTGTGGTGTAGGCCTATAATTAATTCTAAATTATACTTTGTTGCACAACTCTTTCAACAAAATGTTATATTTTTCAACGTTTCCAACAATCTTTTCAACCAAATCGCTGCAATTTCTTTAGCTGAAAACCCTTAACATTTGTGAATCGTCAGAGGAATGCACTCATTTCCACCATGTCACTCGCGGCAGGGGAGTGGCCACGGGTGGGCCTGGATAGGCCTAGGCCCACGTTTTTGTGTCCACCCAAAAAGAACCAAAAACAATCGCGGCGGAAGGCGCGTTGTGATGCGCAATGCGCGATGCACGGCTATCTAGGAAGCAAAGAGACACCACCGTTTGATTTGATCATAGCTCAGTCAATTATGAAGCGATTTCTAAAATTAAAATGTCTCCAGATTGTATGGGAAGCCCAGTTCCATGACAAATGACTGTATTGTGTCCCTGTAAATATTTAAATGTTGGCTATTTTAAAATAGCCGATGTACAAGCTGTGCCCACTCACGTTGTGCCAGGCCTATGCCAGTTGGTAAATCCTGGCGACGCCCCCTGTCACTCGGTTAGTGAATTCACAGATTTATAGGCTTAACTGTACTCCGTGCCCGGCGTACAGTACTCTTCAAGTGACACACGGCGTACGCCCATTAGCATTCATTACAGCAAACCCGAGCCTCACACATTGGCCAAGCTTCTATTTTAGAGGTTTTTAAAATAGGTAAGGAGGGGAAAGGTACGCACTAGTAGTAGCAGCAGAACGGTACGCACTAGTAGTAGCAGCAGAACGGTACGCACTAGTAGTAGCAGCAGAACGGTACGCACTAGTAGTAGCAGCATGCAGGGTCTTGAACTTCTTGTGCTGTGTAAGGATCGAAGTCACGCATGCGTGAGAGACTGTGTGTGTGTGTGTGTGTGTGTGTGTGTGTGTGTGCGTGCGTGTGCGTGTGCGTGTGTGTGTGTGTGTGTGCGTGCGTGTGTGTGTGTGCGTGTGTAGAGCACTGTCAGGGTTAGGGGGGCGTGTGAAGCTGGAATGCCGAGCATGCTGGGCCTTCACAGCAGCGGGGTTGGGAGTCCAGGCCGAGGCTACAACGTCACACGTGGTGTCCGGTTCCCGTCGCGTCGTTTAGACCAGGGTGGTCAGCAACGCTGGTCACTTGGTGGTTTATTTCAAGGAGCGAAGACAATTAATACCTTCACCTTTTTAATTATGGCTGGCCCGGGGCGGGCGGTCAGTACACCATCTATTACCCTCATTAACCCCCCCCCCCCCTCCCACCCCCACCCTGCACCCCCAGCTAATGTTAGCCAGGTTTCCATTCCTTATTGAGAAGAACTGTCCATCGAGTGTCTGTGGAATTATTGCAGTATGCGGCAGGGTAGAAGTTCTACCAGACGTGATCAGAGATGCATCGTGGGGGATATGGCTGGCATATGTTTCATAAAGTAACAATATTATCTACATTAATGGTACATTTTAGAGAAGAATGTATATCGTCTCTGTTGGGTGGAAACCTCACAAAAAGAGTTACTTTTCAGGATTCAAATTCTATAGGAAAAGGCTGATGCACACCTCAAAGGCTGGTTACCAGGTGCGCAGGACAAAAATGCATATCAAAAAGGGATCTCTGATAGTGGAATAAAAAATCACACCCGTGTGAAGTGGAGCTGTGTGTGTGTGTGTGTGTGTGTGTGTGTGTGTGTGTGTGTGTGTGTGTGTGTGTGTGTGTGTGTGTGTGTGTAGATCATGTGTACCGATTTTTGTGACATTTGAAGAAAATATGTAGGAAAAGGAGCAAAAAGTGTGTTTTGGAGAAAATTCAAGATGGCGGAAAATCTATCCTGGCGCAAATGGGCGTGGCCTATATGGGGAGATGCGTCTTGACCCAAGGAATCCAGGGAAAAAAGAATTTTAATTTTCCGATCCACGGTTCAAGAGTTACGGGGCAAAACGGAAAGTGGGCCGTTATAGCGCCACCATGAGGCCGAGTGATGTAATTATTTTTCGATTAATTCTTAAAATCATTATGAATCTCCTCTCCGAGGTTTGAAACTGTAGCTCCTATGGTTTACGAGAGAAAAATACTTGAAAGTGATTTCTTGCATTGTCCCATTATAAGTCAATGGGGACAATTAAGCGTCGTTTTTTGCCGATTACGTCGGCATGGTAAGGCGGATCGGAACGAAAGGTAATAGAACACCATTCCCGGCCGAGCCGCACATTTTGATGTATATATTGCGCGAGTGGCGTAAATGGTGCGGCACTAGTTACGCGCCGAAGTCAGGCTACATACACACACACAGACACACACACAGACCCACACAGCCACGTATAGGGAGCCTGTGTTTCACACAGCTCCAAAAAATGGGACCCACACACTGTAGAACTTGCAGTATAGCAAGTAGAAAAGTAGCTTTATTTTGACGTTTCGGTCATTTCGACCTTCATCAGAACAGACAATACAGAGCAAAAATAACAACCAAACATTTATAGGCCACACCCACATTATGGTGGTCAGTGAAATTCAGCCTATTGGCTGCACAAGTGTTTCTGCGGTGTATGATTACTTGTGCAGCCAAAAGGCTGAATTTCCACTGACTGTCAGAGATCCCTTTTTGAAGGATTCAAATTCTAAAATAGCAAAAGCAGCCAATCCACGTAAGCCAAGATGCGCTTCAAGCTTCTGGATCTGCTACTTTTGATGCTTTCGTGTGTGACGCTGTAGTATCAAATTTACAAAACAAATAATAAAACACAAAAAGTTAAAATATGGAGATGGGAGGTTTCTGCCCGACAGAGATGACATATCAATGAGCTGTATGTTACAGTAATGGGATTTTATAACGTACAAAACGTACAAAAGACAGAGCGTGACAGACGGCTAACAGCAGCATATAGCCAGCAGCAGCTGTGGTACAGCTGCTGCGTCCATACAGTATGCATTCATATGCATTCATATGCATTCATATGCATTCATATGCATTCACACAATGGATGAACGCTGCATGTGTTTGGCAGGCAGCAGCGACGGCCCTGCTGAGCGAGGAGACGGCCTGCTTTTTGTCTCTAGCTGCTCCTCCAGGCGACGTCAAAGCAGCCGAGGCCTGTTCTGGTCTGTGTCTCATACAGGGGCGTCACAAGGGGGGGAGAGTGGGACTGAGTTACTAGGGCCCAAAGTGGAGGGTAATTAATTACCATATTTTAGCATTGAAAACTAGCAGATCTACAAGCTCACAGCGCAGCACCGAGTGCCGCGCTGCGAGCTTGTAGATCTGCTATTTTTGAAAAGTTGTGAAAATGAGTGCAAACTTTCAATATATGTATTTTTTAAGCGAACATTTGTAACTTAGATTTTGCTTCTGGGGGGTCCCTGGAACGTAATATTTTGAGATGGGGGTCCGCTGCCAAATATAATGATCATTTTGGGGGTCCTTGACAGCAGCGCAGCACTCGGTGCCGCGCTGTGAGCTCGTATATCTGCTATTTTTCAATAGTTAAAGTACCCAGGTCCCGTGGTGCGACACCCCTGGTCTCATGGTCATGGCTCTGTCCTCAACAACCACTCAGATTCCAAAGCGATGCATTTAGGAGGTAAACAGCTTCCTTTTTCCTGGCAGGGTGGCTGAAAATCACTGGCCTGTCTTTAGTGTCCTACACCTGTCAGCTCTTGAGGTTGCAATAACAAGACAAGACAAGCGGCTCGCAGCCTTGGTGCTGCAAACCAGAGTGAACCAGCCTAGTGGAGATCAGGAAGAATCCAGACACTTCAGAAAGGGAACATTGTGATCTAAACTCCCTCTCCCTCCCTCCCTCCCTCCCTCCCTCTCACTCACTCATTCTCTCCCTATGTACCCGATGAGAAAAACAGAACATTTGTATTGTACTCAAAGATACTTATGTGCGTACGCGTGTGTGTGTGTGTGTGTGTGTGTGTGCGCGCGCGCGCGTGCGCACGCGCGCGTGTGTGTGTGTGTGTGTGTGTGTGTGTGTGTGTGTGTGTGTGTGTGTGTGTGTGTGTGTGTGTGTGTGTGTGTGTGTGTGTGTGTGTGTGTGCACACGCATGCACACAACTGCATGGACAAGTAAAGAATGAGAGCTGATAAAGGATGTGAGTTATGGAGGAAGAAACAATGTTGCTTCCTCAATAAAGTGACTCACAGACACATAGTTTTCTTACTTTGTCCAGATCGGTGGTGTGTTATGGTTTGATCACCCGAAATGATCGTAAAGTTGCCTGTGCGCGCGGCACGGTTTCAGAGTGAATTCCCTTCTCTGGCTTCCGGTTGATGCTCGCATACAATTCAAGACAGTGATGACTTAATTGGCAAGGCAATCAAGGGAATGGCACGTCCTTACCTTCAGGGTCCACATACCCCTACACCCCTACACCCCTGCCCCCCTACACCCCTGCCCGCACACTTAGATCAAGAATTCCCAGACTATTCAGGCCACCATCCTGCAAAACAACCATATTCCAAGGTGCCCCCAAGCACTTAGAATTGTAGGAGTTGAGGCCTTACATTTTGGTTTGCCTCGGTTCAAGGCGCTGTAGTTCGGCTATTTTCCATGCAGGGCTTTGCATGTACTAGTGATGCGTTTTGCATCATATGATGCAAAACGCATCACTGATGATGCAAAATGCATCACTAGTACATGCTGAAATATTAAAATATCTCAAACCAGTAAGACTCCCTAATCGGGAGATAAGCAACCGTAGGTCACTTATCTCCACAAATAGGGCAAAAATGTGTTTTTCCAAAAACTTCCTGATCCATGTTGATGACATGAGTGTAGACATACTGTGTAGTGATTTTCGTGATTTTAGGGCAAAAACTGTAGGAGCAGTGGCCAAAAATGTGTTTTAAAAATCGGCCTGTAGGTGGCGCTAGAAGAGGGCCATGTGAGAAATGAGGGGTGGGGTGTCCACGTTGCCTTGGCGGACGAATAGGTACCGGCCCCGGCTCTCCCGGACGCTCCTAGCCCGAGTTACGGCATTTTATGTGAGCTGCAGTGGCAGGGGGTCCTCCACTGGGGGCGCCACCACTTTTGCATCCGTTCTGGAGCACCAGGAGTGGGTGGTCCCCGGGAATTCCCCGTGAGCAGCCCCGTTGGGGTGGTCATTTGGTAATTTTTGCACATGTGCTCATTTTTTACACTTGGGGGTCCCCGAGGGAGCTGGGGGTCCCTGGAGCTCTGGGGGTCCTTGGAGGTTGTAGTTTGGCAGGTAAGGAGTGTGTGTGCAAAAGGGGGCATGGATCGGGGCAACGGTTGCGGAGATATGAGCAGGGCAAAAGTGTGACGTGTGACGTGAGTCACGGAGGGAACTTTTTTTACACCAGGGGGTCCCCCAGGGACTTGGGGGTCCCTGGAGCTCCGGGGGTCCTTGGAGGTTGTAGTTTGGCAGGCAAGGAGTGTGTGTGCAAAAGCTGGCATGGATCGGGGCAACGGTTGCCGAGATATGAGCAGGGCAAAACGTGTGTGACGGACGGACGGACAGACGGACACCTGGTGGAGCTTTCTGTAGTAAGTGCGACCTACGGTCGCAAAAACAGATAGAACACAAAAAATAACTCAGGATTGTGTTGATCGTGTTTCAAACAAAAATAAAATAAGATCTGGTTGTCCCAGAGGTGAAGTGGTCCTTTAAACTCACCATTACCTCATCACTCCCTGGAACTTTGTCTTCAAGGTGAGCTGATAATATCTATGTGCCATTTTTCATGACACTGTCAGAACACAGTCTACCAACTATAATAGTGATTGACTGCCCATGCTTTTTGGGGTCAGGCGGACCACGCTAAAATCGCCTCAGTAATTTCTAGAGAAAATAGCAACCGCTGAAATGGCAATACAGTAATTTCTCCATAAAAAATAGCGACACAAACAATGGCCGTGCCTTTATTTAAAGCGTTTTTTTTTTCTTTTCTTTTTTTTCAAATAAGATTGATCTCTGGTGATCTCGGCCGCTGTCACAATGACAGGTGGACCATTATTGAGCGCAGGCCAAATGTGGCCGACCGAGTGTCACACTCTGCTCTCTAGAGTGAAGGTAGGGTAGGCCGAAAAGGCACTTGAATAAGAACTCAAAAATAGCTAAAAGTTAAAAAATAGGAAGCCAGAGTTCTTTATAGCAAAAGCAAGTTGTGTTTTATTCACTTCAGTAGTGGAGTCCAAGAAATCATGAAAAGAAATAGGCACAGGACAGACTATTTACAAACATCACTGGCCAGGAGTTGCCAACAGATCTTCACTCTGACAGCCCTACATTGACTGCCTGAGCAGTGGCAAGTCCCCTTCTTAAAAAGGATAGGCCCCTCCCACTGGACTGTACCACCCTGAATTGATTCCACAATATAACCAGTATATCTTTTCCATGTCCAAAGACAATCTTCTCCTGTCAATTCCATGACAACATTTAAACACATTTAAAGTCACATTACTCAAATAATACTTCTATAAAACTCACAGTTAAAGCTATACTGTGTAAGATTCTCAACTAGTGGTCAGTAGCCCTATAGCAAACCGCGGTCGCGTTCGCGTCTTTCGCCCGTTTTTCGTACCTTCACACCCCCGCGTCTGCCTCCACAACGCCGAGAACTATCTTTGGAGGGGTCCCTGGTTCCTGTGCGTTCAGGCATTCCGGAGAAACGGACTACTTCACCCTGCCTGGTAGACGAGATTACCTTTTGAGTAAAGAGACACACGGGCGACTACAAATATGGCGACCCCACTTCAAGATGCGCTGTGATTGGCCGGTAGTGTACCATGTGTGCATGATCGGCGATGTGATTGGGCAACGTATACACAACGTATACAGATGATGCAGATTACGTCAATTTTGCGCGAAATCCGGTCCACGGCCAGGATCATAGAAAACATATAAAGAGAAGGCTTCAGAAGCTGAAAATAACGGAGTGGGTGTTCTAAAACTTTAGCGATTTAACAGTTAGGACAATTTTAAGATTTGTTTTATAAAAAAAGTTACATGGTACAACTTTAATGTCTCAGCCTTCACAGTTTTATTGAGCACAGGTGTGTGTTCAATCAACACTGTTAGCCTGAACAGGCTCGGGTTTGAAGTGGGGAAAATAGCTTTTTCTGATGTGGCTGTCGTGGGCTCAGAGGGACATACTGGACGGATGGATGGACGGACGGACGGACGGACGGACGGACAGACGGACGGACGGACGGACGGAAGAATGTTCCGGTCAAATAAATGCACCTCTAGCACTGTATTACCGTACATTAGTCAGACAGTAAAGCCCAACGCATACTACACCGGAGAAATGTGTTTGGTTTGACTGGGCCAAAATGACAAAAAATGACAACATTCAGAGGTTCTGGAAACATATTTATCTGCAATTTCACAATGCAATCAATCTTTATTTGACAGGGACAGTGGAGAGGGACAGGGAAGGACATGCAGTAAAGGACCTTGGGTTGGATTCGATCCAGCTGCTAAAGGACTGCGTCATTAATGGTACGATGCACTCAACCTTGCCTTTATGTTTACATGTTGGTAGTGTAGCTGTTACAACAGTCTGGCCTCCAGAACCATGAATTGACACTCCACTACGCAGAAACAACGGCAGAATTGGTCTGTGATTCCGCGAGAAAGTAAGTAAGGGTTAAATACATCATGCCAGACATTACCCAAGTGGACGCGTGCCCGATCTATAATTATGCCATAAATGTAATACGAGTTAAGCTGTGTCGAATTAAGATGCAGGGTGGAGATCAATCACCTGTTTTTCTTTTTGTGATACAAACTCAAAGCACCAACCTGCTCATCAGGCCAGGGGGAGCTGGGGATTGGTTCTCCTGAGCCACTGACGCCCTGTTGAATAAGCCACTGTGAGAGAGACTATCGTCTCTGTTGTTTGCTGTTTTCTCCATGAAATAAGGCATTAGCACCCCATGCAGGGACGTGCTGGCCATTGGGAAAAGCGGGACAACTCCCGAACGGCCGGTTCATTTCCGGCCGGCCCAGGCCGGCCATCAGGAAAAATGTTGGCCTTCATTCCATTTTGGGGGCTGGGCGGCCAACAAAGTAAATCGTCACTGTCGGGCAGAAACCTCGAAGTTTCAAATTTGTAAAATGTTTCGCAAAGCAAAGCCCTGCTTCATCATACAAGGCCGTTGCACAAAAATAGTGAAAACAGCAGATCTACAAGCACACACGCGAGGCGTTTTGTGCTTGTAGATCGGCTGTTTTCACTAGTTTAAATCATTTTTTAAATGATAAATACAAAACAAATCGTTTTGGACATACAAGGTTTCCACCCGACAACGACAAAATATAAATCATGTACAGTAATTGGCCCACTGGCTTGTCACTTGTCATGATCTGAAATGGCAAATCTTTGAGTAGCAGCAGCAGCGCTATAGAGAGCTCTCTCTCTCTATAGCACGCAATGAGGGCCTCTCCAAATCTTTTTCCCGGGCTGAATCAGGGGCCCAGCACGTCCCTGCCCTGTTGAATAAGCCACTGTGAGAGAGACTATCGTCTCTGTTGTTTGCTGTTTTCTCCATGAAATAAGGCATTAGCACCCCGTGTGTCTGTTCATTATAGTGAACAGTAGCCCTGCATGGGACTGGGAGTGAGACATTATATAAGGGCTAAATCAACTAGGTCAGACTGCCACTTTAAATAGCTCCTTAACTCCGTAATGCTGCTTGCCGATTTCCGACTATAGAAGAACTAAGCAATATGTGCCGTTTCGTGTATTTCACGGAAGTGAGAAATGACGTAACGGCTATATCAACTATTTAGGTCAGACTTCCACTTTAAAATGCTCTTTAACTCGGTAATACTGCTTGCCGCTTCCAGTGGTGGATACGTTTTTTATTTAAGTAAAAGTACAAAAGTATCGACATCAAAATGTACTTAAAGTACCAAAAGTAAAAGTGGTCATTATGCATAAAAAATGCATGTAAATGCATGAAATGTAGCATAATAGGGCTAAAGTGGTAAATGTATGTTTTGTAATAACAATCAAAATCTACAAAGTAACTAGTAATTAAAGTTTTCAAATAAGTAAAAATTATAATATTTAGATTTGATATGTAGCAGAGTAAAGGTATTGGAACTCAAGTAAATGGTGCATTCATATAGCACCTTTATCACTTTACATAGATTGTGCATTCCATTCACCCATTCACACCAATGGCAGAGGAAACCATGCAAGACACCATCAGGAGTGGGTTCAGAGTCTTGCTCAAGGACACTTCGACACCAACTCTGGGGGACCCCGGGATCGAACTGGGAACCTTCCAGTTGCCAAGTGGCCACTCACTTCTGAGCCACTGCTGTCCCAAGTAGAGTTCAAATACCTCAAAATTGTACATAACTACAGTACTTAACTACAGTTGCTTAACCTTCCCTATCAGACTCACCTCACCGCTACTCACCAGTTAAGAGTGGAGTGGCTCAGAGTAGATGACAGAGTACAGCAACTTGCAATGGTCCTGGTGTACAAGATACACTACACCACTATGATACCCAAGTACCTGTCAAAATACTTTATAAAAATTAAGGATGTCCATAATTACAACACCAGAGGCAGCGCCACAGATCACTTCCAACCCAGAGTCAAAACCAACAAAGGGTCAAACTCGTTTTTCTGCTATACCACCAAAATGTGGAAAGCCTTACCGAAGGCCATAAAGGAGTGTGGATCACTAGCATCCTTTAAAATTGCCCTGAAAAACCACTTACAGGCAGCAGCCGTTCGCAACTGGTAAACAAATGAACCTAGCCCAACCCTACCCTCCCCTGCCCCTTCTTTGTATAATACTGTTTTCTGTTTTGTTTTTCTTTACATATCTACTGCATATTACTGTGTTCTATTTGTCTGTCATTCAATGTTATATGTCTCCAGCAAATGGTTTCCAGTGGAAATAAGCTTAGTCTTTTCATGGATCTCCTTTTAGTAGACCTTGTACCAGTGAACTGTACCGTCATGAAACTGTACCTTTTCCTATGCAAACTTCTAATAAAGTCTTCAATCAATCAATCAATACTTAAGGACAGTTGCGTTTTTTTTTTTTTTTCGTTTGCTGCATGAATAAAACGCATTGGATTTGGTGTGCAAGGCTGTGCGGAATCGGCGCTGCGGATCCCAAAAGGAGTCATAAAAGGAGTGATGAGTTTTTTACCGCATGCGACAAGACGCACAAATCGAACTGGGTTCGATCGAGAGAAAAAAACGCACGGCCGCAGCCACTCGTCGCGCGGCTAATTTGGATCCGGTGTGCATGAGGTCGTAGAGAATCATTGTTTTCTTTTTAAAAAATGAAATTGTCCGTTGTATCCGTGCGGATAAACGCGCCTGTGTGCAAAGGGCTTAAATGTACAAAGTTTCTTTACTTTTCCGACTACAAGAACTAAGCAATATGTGCCGTTTCGTGTATTTCACGGTTTCCGTACGTTATTCATCGGTTTCAGTAAGCTTCTCTGAACCTAATTCGGGTCCTCAGTATTTTGATATGAGTTCTGGGAACTGTTAGCCTGGATTGTTCAAGCTGAGGAGACGACGACACTCAACTAACACAAATAATCTGAATTAACAAATTAACCGAAGCTTGAGCGCCGAACAGCAAGACGTTTTATGGGACCCAATTAGCATGCGATTATTCTCTATTGTGATTTTTATAATGCCAACTAAAAACAATTAGCCTCAATTCATTCATTGGGTTTGGCCTGATATTCATCTCCACACGGAGGCCTCATGTTGTTTAATACCTGGCTCAGTGCACGGAAAGAACAGCTTAGAGCTCCCATTGAAAGCAATTATATGAAGAAGAAAAAAAAAACACGCTTTGTTTATTGTAGATTTCATTGTTTCAATTTGGGAAAATCGCTCATGTTCTCATTTCTAAGTACATTTAATACCCTCATCTGTGTAAAGAATTAACCAATCATTTGTGAGCTATGATTGCACACCGTCTCAAGCTGCCCGTAGGTAAAGTTTTATTTGCAACGTTTCGACCCCATACGGGTCTTCGTCCATAACTCCATAATTCCATTCCTACGTATCGTTTTTTTGTGACTGGCTTTAACCCATTTAGGCCTAGAATTATTGAATGCTTTAACCAGTGAAAAATAGCAGATATACAAGCTCACAGCGAGCTGCGAGCTTGTAGATCTGCTATTTTTGGAAAAAGTCGTGAAAATGTGTGCAAATCTTTGAATATATGTATTTTCAAAGCAAACGTTTGTAACTCAAATTTTGCTGCTGCGGGGTCCCTTGAACTAAATATTTTGAGATGGGGGTCCGTGGCCAAATAAATATCAGTTTGTGGGTCCTTCACATGTAAAGGTTTGAGCACCACTGACATAGTAGTCTCTCAAAAACAGACTGAGTTCCAGTTAAGCGAAAAGGACCTTTTCTTTGACGATGGCTGGCCAGATTGCTGACATAGCAACATAGTTTTTTTCCCAAAAACCTTAGAAGGATTCAAAAGACACTTGTAGAATCGGGTCAAAATTCTAATTTTGATGATTTTTTCAAAAAATATCAGATCTACGGTACAAGTGCCGCGCTGTGAGCTTGTATAACTGCTATTTTTCAATAGTTAAAGCATAAAATAATAATACACAATAATGTGTACCCGTTCTACTGGTCTGTTGTTTCAGAGGAATGTGTGAGCTTGGCACCATGGACAGGGACGTGCTGGCCATTGGGAAAAGCAGGACAACTCCCGAACGGCCGGTTCATTCCCGGCCGGTCCAGGCTGGCAATTAGGAAAAAAAAATAAAAAAATGTCTGCCTTCATTCCATTTTGGGGGCTGGGCGACCAACAAAGTAAATCGTCACTGTCGGGCAGAAACCTTGTATCTCCAAGTTTCAAATGTATAAATCTTTTCGCAAAGCAAAGCCCTGCTTCATCATACAAGGCTGTTGCACAAAAGTAGTGAAAACAGCAGATCTAAAAGCACACAACGCCTGGCGTTGTGTGCTTGTAGATCTGCTATTTTCACTAGTTTAAATCATTTTTAAAATGATAAATACCAAACTAACGGTTTTGGACATACAAGGTTTCCACCTGACAACGACGAAATATAACTCATGTAATTGGCCCACTGGCTTGTCACTTGTCATGATCTGAAATGGCAAATCTTTGAGTAGCAGCAGCGCTATAGAGAGAGATCTCTCTCTATAGCGCGCAATGAGGGCCTCTACAACTCTTTTTCCCGGGCTGAATCAGGGGCCCAGCACGTCCCTGACCATGGATCTGCGTGCTGGACAGGACGCGCATGCACCGGTGCATTTTCTATTATGTCACAGTGATGATGTGGCAGCGGCAGACAGAACAGGGCCCCCCGCGGCCTTCCTTTCTCCGCTGAGAAACCCTGGACCGCCGGGGTTTCTGGGTAGTGGGATTAAAAACCATTGAGAGGAAACAGCTGAGGCCTGCCCTGGCGTCAGCAGTAGCTTCACCCCCCCCCCCCCCCCCGGTCCCCCCCAACCAATGCTCTCTCCTCCCGTTCTCCTCTGGTCGTGGGGTACATAGTAGTAGGGGTGTAACGATACATTTTAACAGCGATACGATACGCATCACAATACATGGTTAACTAGAAGCAGTGCTCTTCCGAGCACAGGTCTCCACCAGGCCAGGCGTGCTATAATAAGCCAATGTAAAAAGGGTGGCATATGTTCTTCACCTTAGACCTTTCATGGCAATCGGACACTGCATGCATGATTTGAGGCATTGTGTTCCAAAAATGTATTTTGCTAAAGTCTACCTGCTGGTGGTGCTTTAATAGGCCAATGTGAAAAGGGTAGCATTTGTTCCTTGACCTAGTGGGAATATGTGTGGCAAAATTCACGGTAATCGCAAGCTGCGTTGATGATTTGAGGCATTTTGTTCAAAAACGGAGCAATCCTGCAAACTTTGGAAGCTAATATTAGCCAATCAGGATGGAATATGAAATATCAGACGGATCAGACTTGATCACATGACTATAGAGATACTGTGTACTGATTTGTGTTATTTTTGGAGAAAATCTGAAGGAGAAATATCCAAAAATACGCTATAAAAGGCTGATGTGAAAAATGCAGTGAAAAGGGTTTTCCTTGGCCTCTAGGGAGTGCGTGTACAAAGTCTGACACTGATCGGTGGAGTTATCGGTAAAACCACAAATCGGCCCGTTATAGCACCACCATGAGGCTGATTTAAAAAAAATGGCATTTCTTCCTCGGCCTAGTGGGAATGTGTGTGTGCGATATCATGATAATTGCACTTTTGCGTTTGTGATTTGAGGCATTTTGTTCAAAACGGCTCAATCTGTGTTAGATTTTTCGATTCAGTTACTATATCGTTACACCCCTAGTACATAGTCATTCATCCACAACGGCTTGGAACCACACATGTTATGTCAGGAGTGAAGTGGGGGGATGGATGGGGGGGGGGGGGATTGGAGGGGGATGCGAGGAGAATGAATGAATCGTGCTGGGCCGGGCCGGGGGCCGGGGGGGCCGTGGGGGGCCGGGGGGGCCGGGCCATGCTGGGCCGGGCCGGGGGGCCTGCTGAGTCATCACCGATACTCACACAAAGGGCTTTTATGAGTTGTAGAATCAAGTCAGATTCACACAGCCAAGCCTTATATATTGGCAAATAATACAGCAGTTATAAACGTATTGTGTTTAACATGGTAACCACTTGAACAAAAATATATGGATTTGTGGATTTACCAATATTTTTTGGGGTATCTGCTGTTCAGACGACTTCTGATCGGAGCATCACTCCCTCTGGTCCTTCCTTGCTGATACAATCACAGTTAGTTGATCTGTTGAGTGGTTGGTTCTTACCCCTTATCTTAGTGGTTGGTTCTTACCCCTTATCTGTACACTTTTAACGTTTTACTATATTGAAAAACATTATGAAATACTTCAAATGTTGTGAGCTTGTAGATCATCTATGTGAACTATTTAAAAATGATTTTCAAAGCCTACTTGTAAAAAAGGTTTAGGGATAAGGGGTATGGACGAAAACAGTGCTGTGTTCTACCTGTCATGCAGGTATACGGAGTCGGAGTATGCTGTGAAGATTTTTTTTTTTGTTGAAAAAGCGTATGCCCTTGTGAACTTTTAGAAGTAGCGTATCTGATAGGCATTATGCACTGGCGTCTGCCCTGGCCACACGAATAGCCACGGATCATGGATAATATGCCCTCAAAAAAAGAAAAAGTCTATAACACACCACTGGACGAATATATATACGGCCCACTGTGTGTATACACAGAGATTCTGTGTTTTTATGGTGTGTGCATTTATGGTAGGATTTGGGTTCTTAGTTTTAATGTGTGTTCCTTTTGATGTCAATGGTCTATGTGTCTATGATATTTTATTGTTTAATACATTTTCCTTTAGCCCACAAATAAATGTATAGGCCTATATATATTTATTTCCGATGTTTAAGGTATTCATTTTAACAAATTTATACATGTTTATGTAAAGTTTCCAGAGCTGTGATTACGTAGCTGTGCATGCGTGCGTGCGTGCGTGCGTGCGTGCGTTCGAGGCATGGCTGGCTGCATGCAGAGAATCAATGGTTATAAAACATGGTTGGCACGAAACAAAATCAATTCTCTATGAGTGACATTGATGGATTTGTTGCGTCAGAGAGAGAGAGAGAGAAAGAGGTGAACATTACAGATGGGTCATTGCATAAACAAACAACACTGCAGAAAGCACAGACTGGCTCTAAAGATGGAAAGTTGCAGCCTATGCAATGCAATGTCACAAAGGCATCAGCAAGGGGGGGGGGGAGACAAAGACCCAAACCCACTCGGGCAACTTGTAAGCCAGCCATACACTAGCCGATAATCGGGCCCGACTGAATCGGGTAGAATTAAACACTACAGGATCATTTTTTCAGATTATCTGGCCAGAGAATCTAAACGGGCTCACACTAGCCGTTTTGAACAGTCGGGCGCACCGCACGCTACAGGATTCTATTCCGATTGAGTCGGGCCCAAACGCAGCAATAATAAATAAATAATTTATATAATGAATACAAAACGTCACTGTTCCGAGAGCTTCGCCTTGCAACACGCGCGCAGACGCACATACAAACAAACACATTATGCTATCCACTCACAAACACACCATTGCCTCACGCAACGAAAAAAAAAAAAAGCTTCAAATGATACTATGACTATGAGTTCACTTTGACGCGTTTCATGTTCATCCATGGATCAACTCTGATCGACTTTCCCCCTCTCTCTCCACTGCTAAAGTCAAGTGCTGCGCGCTGTCTGCTGGTGCTTCTCATGGTGTCTGATTTATGATTAGTCGTATGACTGTGTTGCGCAGAGAACATATCAGATCTCCAAGATCAAACTGCGTCCCTCCGCGCCACATTCTAGGGTTTGTAGATCAGGCAGTGGGCGTGTAGGCCTACTTGCACTCGTGTGCTGTTCCCACTCCAGTCTGTGACTGACTGGTAGTGACTATTTCTGCTGATATAAAACAAACTCGCGACCATTGAGTTTTAATTCCCATCGCAAGCAATCATGATACAACCTGGGAGGATGGATGTGGATCATTATTTGAAATAATAAGCAGTGTATTTATGTGTATTGCTTTGGGGGGGGGGGACTAGTTTTCAGTCCCAAATATACTGTAATGCTTTAAAAAGGACAGGCCTATTAGGCCTATATCCATTATGTTTCTTTCATGTCCGCTCCAGGTTTATCATTGTCAGTTTTGATAAAGTCATTTTATTTTATAATAGTTAAGGTAACGTGCGCGCATATTTTCTAAACCTGCTGTCTGTTAAAATACGAAACGCCTGGCTATGCGGGGCGCGCTGTGCCCGGAGTAGCCAGGAGTTGTTAACCCAGCTGGTAGATCAAACAACGAGTTGTAGGCTACCTATGGCCAATTGGAACTTGAAAGTAGTAGAGATTACATAACTGCACCGTGCACGGACCATCAGAGAAAGTGACTGACGTGGGGTGAGCTGCTGTTGTAGGCTGCTTCCACCACGGACGGTTCAAGTTCAAGTTCAAGACAGGCACGTGTCTGCTTTTACTTTAGTGGCCATGGCCTATAGGCTTTCAATCATGATTTCCCCTGTCTTTTAACAAATTATCGCGGTGTGGGCGGATGGATCAATCAAATATAGACCTAATCATTAAAAAAAGATCCGAGGGCACGGAGATCCAAATCCAATGTCCCAGAGAGAGAGAGAGAGAGAGAGAGAGAGAGAGAGAGAGAGAGAGAGAGAGAAGAGGACGGTTCTGTCTGGTCCATTTGAAGAACTGTAATCCAGCATTTTGAGGTGGAAACATGGAGAATGCACAGGTTTATCATACATTTGAGAGTGAGAAGGAGAAGGAGAGCAGAGCTGGAAAGTTATTAGCGAGTCCAGACTTGCACTAATTGGTTTGGCCTAGTTTTACGTCTTTGTTGATTGATTGATTGATTTCGTGTGTGTGTGTGTGTGTGTGTGTGTGTGTGTGTGTGTGTGTGTGTGTGTGTGTGTGTGTGTGTGTGTGTGTGTGTGTGTGTGTGTGTGTGTGTGTGTGTGTGTGTGTGTGTAGAGAGAGAAAAAGAGATAGCTCTGTCACTCAGATGCTCAGAGACTTGCGTCTATCAGCGGCTGCTGTAGGCTACCTATTTTCAATCAGTCCCCTGCTGCTATTCCAGACCAGTACTGATCCAGGAAAATATCAAACATGTTTGAAAAGAGTCGGGCAACCCCCGATCGTCCTCCGAGCCACTCGGCTGGGCTCCGAGTGGATCTGTGAGACCTCACGCTAGACGACGTTCATGCCCGATTGTCGGGCCCGTTTCAGTCGGTGGCAGCCCGATTGTCGGGAGGGTAATTAAATAGCCCGATTATCGGCTAGTGTGCGGCCAGCTTAAGAGCTGCAGTCCCACTACTGGACAACGGCCAGGGGGCTTTATTAAAAAACCAAAACAAACGCAGGTTTGTCTCAATACAAAATAATACTGGCTCCCACTGGAGCTACAGTGGCCGGTCCCTATGGGGCTTTTAAGCCGTGACATCATTTTGTAGTCAGACCTCCAAGCAGATTTATTGTCAATATCTGTCCCTCGCTATTTCAACAGATCCGAGACAAAAATAAGGACTAAAGTATAATTCTACCACTTTCCTTTCAACAACAAAGAGAAGAAAAATTTGTAAATAGTAAAAATAGAAAAAAGATTCGCTTTTTTGGGGGGCAAAAGTTCTCCTCTGCCTACAAAATGATGTCAGACTTAACAGCCCCATAGTCCAGGTCACTAAGCCGTCTTACCGGTTAGAACTAAAGTCACACCAGTGTAGCAGATTGAAATATAAGCAACCAGGTCTATGAAAACAAGCCCAAAAGAAGCAACTCTAGGCCATATGAGTGCTTTAAACATACTTGAAACAAAGTGCTTCTGAGTTTAGCATGTGTGGTATCTCCAGTCTTGTCGTGTTCGAAACCGGTCGGCTTTAATGGCTTTTTATTGTTTTAATATGTAATAGCCTTAAGTGTCAAATAAAGGATTTTTAACTGCGTTCTTTGGCTCTGAGTGTGTGAGAAGAACTTCCCGATGGGACCCCTTGCTGATACTTGAAACATAATTGAACTTCACACTCGTCCCGAGCGCCTACGAAGTTTGGGGCCTTTAGTATGTGGGGGACTGGAGTTATGGCTGTTTAAACCCCAGCCAATAGGAACACAGAGAGGGCGGAGCAATGGTTCACCTGTGGCACCCAGGGTTCCCGTGGTGATGGCAGACCCCTGACCACTGTGGGTGCCAAGTTTGGTGTGGATGGGAGCAACCATGCGCTTTCCAGGCTGGCTGGCCGTTACGTGTTACATTTGTGACGTCCACCGTCCGCTCGCCTGCCGTCCGTCTGCCTGGCCACGCTCTAGGCCAGGGTTCCCCAATAGGAGGCCCGCGGCCCGCGGGGGGCTACTGTCTGGCCCACACCAACCCCAGTAATAATGGTGGTATAAGAGCAGCAACAACACTAGTATATCGTCGTTGTCGAATGGAAATCTTGTATCTCGTTCTTTCGCAAATCATACAAGGCCGTCTGCAATGTTGTGGCCCTCGGCTTGGTACCCTAGACATAATTCAATGTTGTGGCCCTCGGCTTGGTACCCTAGACATAATTCAATGTTGTGGCCCTCGGCTTGGTACCCTAGACATAATGCAATGTTGTGGCCCTCGGCTTGGTAGCTTGGTACCCTAGACATAATTCAATGTTGTGGCCCTCGGCTTGGTACCCTAGACATAATTCAATGTTGTGGCCCTCGGCTTGGTACCCTAGACATAATTCAATGTTGTGGCCCTCGGCTTGGTACCCTAGACATAATTCAATGTTGTGGCCCTCGGCTTGGTACCCTAGACATAATTCAATGTTGTGGCCCTCGGCTTGGTACCCTAGACATAATTCAATGTTGTGGCCCTCGGCTTGGTACCCTAGACATAATTCGGCCCTTGGGGAAAACTAATTGGGGAACCCTGCTCTAGACAATGTTAACATAGGAGACATACATTGAAAATAGCCAATCAACAACTTGCAGATCTGCTAATATTGAAAAAAAGTGACAATCATTTTTGAAACATTTTAAAGGGACCCCTGGCTAATATGACAAATATGCCCTAATACATTGTAATTGTCCTCTATAAATACAATGTAAAATTAAAAACACCTTAAATATTTTATTTCTTCTAGAAATAACTAATCTTTCACTCAATAGGGGAAATGCCCGTCGCAAGTTGATGATGTCATAAATGTAATTTGTAATCTATCCCTATGGAATTTATGGCATGTATGTGCAAATAATAAAATAAAAAAACGTAATACTTCCTATGGTTAATATGAGCATCAAATCAATATTTCAAATGTGTTTGTGTTTTGTTTTTTTGCACATGCATGCCATAAAAATGACACATGACATTTATGACATCATCAACTTGGGACATCATGTAGTTATAGAGGACAGTTATAATGTATTTAGGCATATTTGTCGTATTAGCCAGGGATCCTTTTAACTCGGGGTCCCTGGCACAAATACATTTCAGGTGGTGGGCAAACGCAACCCGCAGTGCTACCGATATTTACGAGCGACGTTACAGACAAACAAGCCCAAATTGTCACTTGTAATAATAAGCGAACATGAAAGTCTCTGCTTGCAGAGCGTGTTGCGTCCCAGCTCTGTACTTCTGTCTCTGCTTGCAGAGCGTGTTGCGTCCCAGCTCTGTACTTCTGTCTCTGCTTGCAGAGCGTGTTGCGTCGCAGGACTCCCAGCTCTGTACTTCTGTGAGCTGAGCTGTGTCTCCCAAAACGTTTGTTCCTTCACGGCTGCCACTCACCAACTGAGGGTGGCTGGCTGTGCATCGTTAATAACAAGCTCCACGTGGAGACTAGAGAGACGGCTGTGTGTGTGTGCCTGTGCGCACGTGCGTCCGTGTGTGTGTGTCCATTGAGCCAAGGAGACTGGAATGTGTCAGCCATGTCACCATGCCCCATGCCCCTCAGCCCCTCAGCCCCTCACAGCAAGTTAAATATTTATATTAAAATTTGAAAGCAACAAAAAGAAAGTCACTTTTGAACTGGCACAAAAACACTTTTTTACAGTGCAAGCATAACTTCAGAATGTAGCATAACTTCAGAATGTAGCATAACTTCAGAATGTAGCTAGCATAACTTCAGAATGTAGCATAACTTCAGAATGTAGCATAACTTCAGAATGTAGCAGAACTTCAGAATGTAGCATAACTTCAGAATGTAGCTAGCATAACTTCAGAATGTAGCATAACTTCAGAATGTAGCATAACTTCAGAATGTAGCAGAACTTCAGAATGTAGCAGAACTTCAGAATGTAGCAGAACTTCAGAATGTAGCAGAACTTCAGAATGTAGCAACAGGATCAGTATTCACTCTTTGCTTGGGACTGAGTAAACAAAAAGAACCATAGGGAGAATGGATTGACATCATGATGTTTGTGCAAATCTGTCTGTTTGAGTACATAACATGATGAGTGATGGGAAAGGGACACAGAGTAAACAACATTATCCTTTGTTGCCTTATTGACAGTATTCTGCTTTGAAGTACTATGCATAAGAGTTAATTTTATTTCTTTACAACTTCATTTATCATTTTTCAAATTTAACATGGGGGCAGCAATCAACAATGTTGTCCCCAATCTTGAGTAAAAGCACATAGGCATCAAAATATACTTAAAGTACCATAAACGATCTTGTCGATCTTGTAGATCGGCTATTTTCAAATAGCAAAAGTTTGAATAGGTTAATGCATCTCAATCTGCAAAAAGTAACTAGTAAAACTAGAGTTTTCAAATAATTGCAGTGTAGTGAAAGTACAATATTTGCCTCAGAGATGTAGTGGAGTAGAAGTAAAAGTATAACATTGGTAATACATGCAGTAAAGTATTTCCACCACTGGTTTGCAACATGCCTGCTGCTCCTTCTTGTTCACACGATGAAGCACAGATCAATAAATGATGTGCTGCTGCTGCATGTGGTCCATGTGACTGTCTGCAGGGACGTGCTGGCCATTGGGAAAAGCGGGACAACTCCCGAACGGCCGGTTCATTCCCGGCCGGTCCAGGCTGGCCATTAGGAAAAATGTTGGCCTTCGTTCCATTTTGGGGGCTGAGCGGCCAACAAAGTAAATCGTCAATGTCAGGCAGAAACCTTGTATCTCCAAGTTTCAAATGTGTACATTTTTTCGCAAGGCAAAGCCCTGCTTCATCATACAAGGCTGTCGCACAAAAGTAGTGAAAACAGCAGATCTACAAGCACACAACGCCTCGCGGTGCGAGGCATTGTGTGCTTGTAGATCGGCTGTTTTCACTAGTTCAAATCATTTTAAAAACGGTTTTGGACATACAAGGTTTCCACCCGACAATGATGAAATATAACTCATGTAATTGGCCCACTGGCTTGTCACTTGTCATGATCTGAAATGGCAAATCTTTGAGTAGCAGCAGCGCTATAGAGAGCGATCTCTCTCTCTATAGCGCGCAATGAGGGCCTCTCCAACTCTTTTTCCCAGGCTGAAACAGGGGCCCAGCACGTCCCTGACTGTCTGTCTGTCTGTCTGTCTGTCTGTCTGTCTGCCTGCCTGCCTGCCTGTCTGTCTGTCTGTCTGTCTGTCTGTCTGTCTGCCTGCCTGCCTGCCTGCCTGCCTGCCTGCCTGCCTGCCTGTCTGTCTGTCTGCCTGCCTGCCTGCCTGCCTGCCTGCCTGCCTGTCTGTCTGTCTGTCTGTCTGTCTGTCTGTCTGTCTGTCTGACTGTCTGTCCCCTGCCCGCTGGCTCTCAGCTCTGCACTGCATCAGTGTCAGGTTTCACTGCTGGTTCCTGGAGAGCATCGCGGGGAAGGCTCAGTGCGGGGAAGGCTCAGTGCGGGGAAGGCTCACTGGGGGAAGGCTCACTGGGGGAAGGCTCAGTGCGGGGAAGGCTCAGTGCGGGGAAGGCTCAGTGCGGGGAAGGCTCAGTGCGGGGAAGGCTCAGTGCGGGGAAGGCTCTGCTCACTCACCTTACCTGCAGTCCAGGCCAGAAACAAAGCTATTGTTATGAACAGGGGTCATTTGGCTTAATTGTGGCAGACATTCTTGTCACCTTTTTGTCACTCTTTTTTGCCACAGACATACAAAATGAGTGGACAAAGATATTACCAGAAAAACATGAGCTATAGCCCTGAATGGCCATAACAGGTCTATTAACGCAGGGGTTTTCAAAGTGGGTGACGGGGCACCCTGGGGTGCTGTGACAGCAGTCCAGGGGGGGTGCCGCGAGATCATTTGATAATATTTGGAATGTATTTGGACACTTGAAAAAATATTATTTTGTATAATTTATAACTTGAACTTGAAGTACAAAGTTATTTTCAGTCAGTTCTAACCAAAATGGCTATTATCTCAACGTTTTCTTCAAAACATAATCACTAAAATATCGTCACTGTCGGGCAGAAACCTCATATCTCCAAGTTTCAAATGTGTACCTCTTTTGGTAAAGCAAAGCCCTGCTTCATCATACAAGACTGTCGCACAAAACTGGTGAAAACAGCCGATCTACAAGCACACAACGCCTCGCATTGGGAACCCCTGCTATAACTGTTCATGGAACCAAATGAACCCCACGAGTCCATTTGGTTCCATTTGTACACTCTCAGAGTTAAGTGGGTTCTTACAAATAAAACATGTGAGAATCACTAGTACTAGTGTACTCTAATGTGCCATAGTGTCGCAGTAATTCAGGTCATACATATTCTGAATAAAACCGGGAGACTTGACATTCAGTAATTGGGTCTCATGATCAAAATAAGAAAATGTCTAATAGTTTGTAAAAAATAGAATCTAAAATTTGCCACGGACACATTTGTCTGTGTACAGACAGACATATTGACGACCTGACCCCTGGTTATGAACTCATTCTGTTTCATAATATTCTATATGTGCTTGATTTGACACCTTCAACTTCTTCAAAGATGTCTAAAGGCCAGTCGGCCCAGTCCACACCAATGCAACTCGCAACCATTCTCCCCAAAGGCAGTTGCAAGGAGTTGCATTGGTTTGACATGGCCTTAAAACTGTTATGTTGCAAGGAGTGGCGACTCGTTGCATTGTTTGGTTTGGCCTGAGGGGTTTAAGAAGATACTTATTGAGGATCTCACAACAAACAAACAAAAATCGGTGTCCGGTTCCGTGAAAGCACTATGGTTCCAAGAACCAAAGTTATTTTGGTGGGAAAGGGGCCTGTGCCTGTACTAGCTCTCACTGACAGACAAGCTCCATGTCCACATACAGTACAGGGTCATGTCATAGCATGGTCAGCATATTTAAAACGTGACAGTAGCAGGTGATCACAGCGTTGTGGGACTCCAATATTTAAAACAATGTTTCTGGATTCAGTTGTAGAAGTGAAGTAGTCCTTTGAGTGTGTTTTGGACAGGTCTGTTTTTTGTCCCCGTATACAATTAAAATTAAAGTGGAAAACGTGTCCAGTTTTTAATGCACCACAGTTCTGGAACAAACTCACAGAAAACAGCGAGGTCTGCTCTGCTCCAAATCTGTTCTTTTAAATTAAAGCTGAAGACGTTTCTGTTTGATTCTGCCTTTTAATGCTTTTGATTCATTACTCATGCTGCACTGCAACCTTGTGCTTGTATATTATCTGTTTTTATTTGAGCTTATTCTTGTTTTCCATGATCTTAACCTTTTGATGACTATTTGTGTTCCTTTTTCTTTTGCACTTTGTGCTCTTAATGCTCTTTGAATTGCGTTGTTGTCGGAATGTGCCGTACAAATGCACTTGCCTTGTCTTGTGGTGCACCGTCGACAGGCTTTCAGGAGGTCACCGGGAAAGTCCAGTCCGTGTCCAAAGTCCAGTCCGTGTCCTGTGGCCTTTTGCTTGTCCAACATGTCCCTGGCTATCGTCATGTGGCTTTCTGGTCACCCTTGACCCCACACTCACCCTCGGGGAGATTAAAATACCTCCCTGACGAGCTGCAGAAATAGATAGCATCATTGTGTCTTCTCTTCACTGCACAGTCCCCAAAGTAAACCTAGTAGTGTCTACGAGGCCAGGCCTCCGGCATAGAACCTGACTAAAGTAGGCGTAAGGCCCGATTCGGCTCAGCTGTTTTTAACTGCGAAACCGGCGTGCAACTATAAATCAAACTTAACCCATTTAGAACGGGTAGACATTATTGTGTATCATTATTTTATGCTTTAACTATTGAAAAAATAGCAGATATACAAGCTCACAGCGCGGCACCGAGTGCCGCGCTGCAAGCTTGTAGATCTGCTATTTTTGAAATCTTTTGAAAATTAGAATTTTGACCTGATTCTATAATAAGTGTCTTTTGACATCCATGAATCCCTTACATGGGACCTCAACACCAGTATAAGATAAAAAGAATCACACCAGCGGCTCTATTTCCTGTTCAGGGTCAGCCAAGCAGCCATGACCCACTTTTATAGGGCTACCATTGAAAGCGTGCTCACCTTTTCATTGACTGTCTGGTTTGGTTCACAACATCCCAGGACAAGACTCACCTAGAGAGGGTGGTCACACAACATCCCAGGACAAGACTCACCTAGAGAGGGTGGTCACACAACATCCCAGGACAAGACTCACCTAGAGAGGGTGGTCACACAACATCCCAGGACAAGACTCACCTAGAGAGGGTGGTCACACAACATCCCAGGACAAGACTCAGCTAGAGAGGGTGGTCACACAACATCCCAGGACAAGACTCACCCAGAGAGGGTGGTCACACAACATCTCAGGACAAGACTCACCTAGAGAGGGTGGTCACACAACATCCCAGAACAAGACTCACCTAGAGAGGGTGGTCACACAACATCCCAGAACAAGACTCACCTAGAGAGGGTGGTCACACAACATCCCAGGACAAGACTCACCTAGAGAGGGTGGTCACACAACATCTCAGGACAAGACTCACCTAGAGAGGGTGGTACACCGAGCATCAAAGATCATAGGACGTAGCCTCCCCTCACTCTCATCACTCTTCTCCACAAGAACAATTAGGAAGGCTAATAAAATCATAGCAGACATTTCTCATCCCGCTCACTACCTCTTCAATCTCCTCCCATCAGGCAGGAGATACAGAAGCATTAAGAGCAAAACATCTGGCTTCAGAGACAGCACCGACCCCTTAGCTGTTAGACACCTGAACTTGCACTGACTCGTTATGCACTTATTGCAGGTAATATACTGTATGTATAGCACTTTAAACTGCTGCTGGGGGTTGTTTCCTGTTGTTTACTCTTGTGTGTTTATGGATGTCCGTATATGTGCACTGTCCTTGTTTTTTTGTTTTATGTTGAGAGTGAACCAAGACAAATTCCTATCAACTTGTTGACATGGCAATAAAGTTATTGAATCTTGAATCCTTCTAAGGTTTTTTGAAAAAACAATGTTTCTATGTCAGCAATCTGGCCAGCCATCGTCAAAGAAAAGGTCCTTTTCACTTAACTGGAGCTTGGTTAGTCTGTTCTTGAGAGACTACTATGTCAGTGTTGCTCAAACCTTTTCATGTCAAGGACCCCCGAAATGATATGTATTTGGCCACGGACCCCATCTCAAAATATTTAGTTCCAGGGACCACCCAGAAGCAAAATTTGAGTTACAAACGTTCGCTTTGAAAATACATATATTCAAAGATTTGCTCACATTTTCACGACTTAAAAAGAATAAAAATAGCAAATCTACAAGCTTGCAGCGCGGCACTCGGTGCCGAGCTGTGAGCTTGTAGATCTGCTATTTTTCACTGGTTAAAGCATTCAATAATTCTAGGCGTGCGACTCAGAGCTTAGCACTGTCACCTCACACCAGGAGGTTGTCTTGGTTCTCTCTGGTTCCTCCCACGTTCAGCCCACAGACGATGTTTCGCCGTGGACTGAAGACTCACCTCTTCAGACTCCACCTAAACCCTTAGCACTACAAAAAAATCAATGACCATACATGAAGCTGGTTAGCATTTGTTTTTTAGGTTTGTTTTAGAACTTTGATTATATTGTTGTTGTTGTTTTTTTTCTAGATAGATATCCATTTGCATTTGTTATATTGCTGTTTATGTACTGACATATTATCTTGTTTATTATTGTGATGTTTTATCTGCTTATTGTAAATCGCTTTGGATTAAAAGCGTCTGCTAAATGCCTAAACTGTAAACTGTAAACTGTAATGTGATGGACTGGTGACTTGTCCAGGCTGGGTGCATGTCTCTGTAAAGTAAAACTGGTACATGAACTCAAGTATTGTACTTAGGTAAGTCAATATGCTGTGTTGTGGGCTTGTAGATCTGCTACTGTATTTTGGGACATTCTACACAATGAGTACTTTTACATAGCGTCACTGTTGGGCAGAAACCTTGTATCTCCACGTTTCAAATTTGTACTTTTCTTTCGTAAATTAAAGCCCTGCTTCATCATACAGACTGTCGCGCAAGACTAGTGAAAATAGCTCGATCGGCTATTTTCACTAGTTTAAATATTTTTGGATGAATGCAAAACGAACGGTTTTGGACATAGAAGGTTTCCACCCGACAACGACGTTATGATACTTTTAAAGTATATTTTTGTGCCAATTCTTTTATACTTGAACACCAAGACGTTTGCAACACTAGACGATTTACTACCTTAAAAGAATGTTGGACTTCTTCCATGGCTGGTGTTTCTAGGGCCTAGGGGCAGGGACGTGCTGGGGCCCTGATACAGCCCGGGAAAAAGAGTTGGAGAGGCCCTCATTGCCCTCATATAGAGAGAGATCTCTCTCTATAACGCTGCTGCTACTCAAAGATTTGTGACAAGCCAGTGGGCCAATTACTGTACATGAGTTATATTTCGTCGTTGTCGGGTGGAAACCTTGTACGTCCAAAACCGTTTGTTTTGTATTTATCATTTTAAAAATGATTTAAACTAGTGAAAACAGCCGATCTACAAGCATACAACGCCTCGCGGTGCGAGGCGTTGTGTACTTGTAGATCTGCTGTTTTCACTGCTTTTGTGCAACGGCCTTATATGATGAAGCAGGAATTTGCTTTGCGAAAAAATGTATACATTTGAAACTTGGAGATACGAGGTTTCTGCCCGACAGTGACGATTTACTTTGTTGGCCGCCCAGCCCCCAAAATGGAACGAAGGCCGACATTTTATTTTTAATTTTTTCCTAATGGCCGGCCTGGACCGGCCGGGAATGAACCGGACGTTGGGGAGTTGTCCCGCTTTTCCCAATGGCCAGCACGTCCCTGCCTATAGAGGCCTTAGCCACGTGGACATCCATATATTGCCAGGTCCCAGTCGGTCCCGCCCTCTGCCACCCTGAATTGGTTCAAGAAGCAGGTGTAGAAAGTGAATGAATTTGACCTCAAATATTTCTGCTCTGCAAAAAAACGGAAAAGAAAAGAAGAGGATAACAATCTGGCTGTGAAACCGAAAACTGACACACATCTTAAACAATGGCAAATCCTCTGAATGGAATGGAAGTGGTGCAACATAGGTTACCTAGGTTACAGGATGGGCTGTCTGTCAGCCAGGGAGCAGCACTGCTGCTCCTTGCAGCATTGGAATCGCATTTAAATGGTAATGGTGCATTTATATAGCTATATAAATATATATAATATAAATATATAAATGCTCCATTTAAGGCAGGGGTCTTCAACAGGGGGTCCGGGACCCCTAGAGGGTACTCAGAGTTACTGCAGGGGGTCCTCCAAATCTAACCCTAACCCTATCCTTTTCATATTAACAACTTGAACCCTAGTGTCCATTTTCTGAGAACTGTAGCAAAAGAATAGCAGATCTACAAGCTCACAACGACTCGCGATGCGAGGCGTTGTGAGCTTGTAGATCAGCTATTTTTGACAAAGAGGTTTGGTGTAGAGGGGAAAAAGAGCAGACTAAGTACATAGCGAAAGGTCAAGTTTATTAAGTATTGACGGTTCAAGTGGTTAAATATCTGAAAACAAAAATTGACATCAATCCAAAATACACATGTCATGTCAAACGATGCAACTATATGGAATCTATGAAAAGGTTGTGGGGGTCCCTGCTTCATCTCTCTCTAAGGGGTCCTTGGCCTGAAAACGTCGAAGACCCCTGATTTAAGGTGAATTGGGCCAGTCAGTCACATTCTAGGCCTACAATTCTGTGTGGAAAATGTAAAACTAGCAAGCAAGGACCGTGTTTTATCATGATCTAATCTAGAAGAAAAACAGTCCAGTCTATCTGATAAATAACATCCAGCGTCTCAGAGGTTCACATGAGTCAGCTAAAGGACCTTAAACATTGCTCAAATGGAGCTATTGGAGATTACATAAAGATATGAGGATATAAAGAAAACATGCCATTTTACATGGCAATACATATTGCAAAAAACAAACCTACTGTTAGGTAAAGTTTTACCCCAGTATCATTCAGCCCTATCTGTACGTGTACAGAACACCAGTAGGGCTTTGAGTATATGGTCACTGTCAGGCAGAAACCTTGTATCTCCAAGTTTCAAATTTGTATGTTTTTTCCTAAACTAAAGCCCTGCTTCATCATACAAGACTGTCACACAAAACTAGTGAAAATAGCAGATCTACAAGCACACGAGCTGGTGTTGTGTGCCTGTAGATCAACTATTTTCACAAATGTTTAATCATTTTTAAAATGATAAATACAAAACGAGCGGTTTTGGACATACACGGTTTCCCCCCTGACAACAAGAATATGGTATGGTATGGTATGGTATGGTATGGTATGTATGGTATGGTATGGTATGGTATGTATGGTATGGTATGGTATGGTATGGTATGGTATGGTATGTATGGTATGGTATGGTATGGTATGTATGGTATGGTATGTATGGTATGGTATGGTATGGTATGGTATGTATGGTATGGTATGGTATGGTATGGTATGGTATGGTATGTATGGTATGGTATGGTATGGTATGTATGGTATGGTATGGTATGGTATGGTATGTATGGTATGGTATGGTATGGTATGTATGGTATGGTATGGTATGTATGGTATGTATGGTATGTATGGTATGTATGGTATGGTATGTATGGTATGGTATGGTATGTATGGTATGTATGGTATGGTATGGTATGGTATGGTATGTATGTTATGGTATGGTATGTATGGTATGGTATGGTATGGTATGTATGGTATGTATGGTATGGTATGTATGGTATGGTATGGTATGGTATGGTATGTATGGTATGGTATGGTATGGTATGTATGGTATGGTATGGTATGTATGGTATGTATGGTATGTATGGTATGTATGGTATGGTATGTATGGTATGGTATGGTATGGTATGTATGGTATGTATGGTATGGTATGGTATGGTATGGTATGGTATGGTATGGTATGTATGGTATGGTATGGTATGGTATGTATGGTATGGTATGGTATGTATGGTATGGTATGGTATGGTATGTATGGTATGGTATGGTATGTATGGTATGGTATGGTATGTATGGTATGTATGGTATGGTATGGTATGGTATGGTATGGTATGTATGTTATGGTATGGTATGTATGGTATGGTATGGTATGGTATGTATGGTATGGTATGGTATGTATGGTATGGTATGGTATGTATGGTATGGTATGGTATGTATGTTATGGTATGGTATGGTATGTATGGTATGGTATGGTATGGTATGTATGGTATGGTATGGTATGTATGGTATGGTATGGTATGTATGGTATGGTATGGTATGTATGGTATGGTATGGTATGTATGGTATGGTATGGTATGGTATGTATGTTATGGTATGGTATGTATGGTATGGTATGGTATGGTATGGTATGGTATGTATGGTATGGTATGTATGGTATGTATGGTATGTATGGTATGTATGGTATGTATGGTATGGTATGTATGTTATGGTATGGTATGTATGGTATGGTATGGTATGGTATGGTATGTATGGTATGGTATGGTATGTATGGTATGGTATGGTATGTATGGTATGGTATGGTATGTATGTTATGGTATGGTATGGTATGTATGGTATGGTATGGTATGGTATGTATGGTATGGTATGGTATGTATGGTATGGTATGGTATGTATGGTATGGTATGTATGGTATGGTATGGTATGGTATGTATGGTATGGTATGGTATGGTATGGTATGGTATGGTATGGTATGTATGGTATGTATGGTATGGTATGTATGGTATGGTATGTATGGTATGTATGGTATGGTATGGTATGGTATGTATGGTATGGTATGGTATGGTATGTATGGTATGGTATGGTATGGTATGGTATGGTATGGTATGTATGGTATGTATGGTATGGTATGGTATGTATGGTATGGTATGGTATGGTATGGTATGGTATGTATGGTATGGTATGGTATGGTATGGTATGTATGGTATGGTATGGTATGGTATGGTATGTATGGTATGGTATGTATGGTATGTATGGTATGGTATGTATGGTATGGTATGTATGGTATGTATGGTATGGTATGGTATGGTATGTATGGTATGGTATGGTATGGTATGTATGGTATGGTATGGTATGGTATGGTATGGTATGGTATGTATGGTATGGTATGGTATGGTATGTATGGTATGGTATGGTATGGTATGTATGGTATGGTATGGTATGGTATGGTATGGTATGGTATGTATGGTATGGTATGGTATGGTATGTATGGTATGGTATGGTATGGTATGGTATGGTATGGTATGTATGGTATGGTATGGTATGGTATGTATGGTATGGTATGGTATGGTATGGTATGGTATGTATGGTATGGTATGGTATGGTATGGTATGGTATGTATGGTATGGTATGGTATGGTATGGTATGGTATGTATGGTATGGTATGGTATGGTATGGTATGGTATGTATGGTATGGTATGGTATGGTATGGTATGTATGGTATGGTATGTATGGTATGGTATGGTATGGTATGGTATGGTATGATATGGTATGGTATAAGCTTGCTGTGGGGCAGTGGCGTCAGTTCAGAAAAAGCTAAGGTATGGCAACATGACTGGTGTCTTGTACGCGCGCCTCATGTTGCCATGCCTTAGCAACAGGCACGATACATTTATTTTAAGAAGTACGTTACATTTTTCCCCCCGTTTCTACGGTTTCTTGGGCTGGATATGGCAGCCGGAACAGTTGTTCAAGTGCAGCTAAACTTGGAATGTTAGTAAATGTGCCACAATTAACAATAATGAATTGCACCTGTTCCATTTTGTCAAGATGGGGAGAATACAAGTGTGGAGAATATAATTATAATACCTTGCTAAAGTGACCATTTTGTAAAACTTTGCATTTGTAGTTATTTTACTGTAATTTAATAACATAATAACCAGAACAGATAGACAAAGAGACATTCATGGATTTATATTTAAAAGTAACTTTTATGTTCAAATCCTGGACCCAGGGTATGGCAGCTGCATACCCCTGCCATACCCAATTGACGCCCCTGCTGTGGGGCCTTCCATTATCATGCAACAGACTGCACCAAAGTTAAGTGCAATTGTCCATATAACCATTAGGAGCGCTGTTGCACTAGTTATTAGTAGAAGAGGCCTGGTGGCTATGACCCAATTAAAATGTATTTCTATCAGGCTAAAGAATTAATCCATTGATTTCAACTTCCTTTTAAAACCAAGTTTGCACAGCATTTTCACTTTTTTTCTGTTTCAACTGCCTATCGTAGTGTTCCTGCAATAAGTGTGTTCATTGAGGAAGTCATATTTATAGATTTCTAAATGATATGCATTACTGTGTTATGTTGTGCGCATTCGTGCAGAAAAGAAGGAAATTACCAAGTTACTTTTCAATTAAAACAAAGGTTTATTCAACTCAAAAGGAAGAACTAGACATAAAGGTTAAAATCATTCATAACATGTTCATACAATATCTATACATCATCATGATCATCAAAACGTAAAAGTCAAAATAAAAGGAAAAAACTAAACGAGACATACAAATGGAGAATAAAGAAAACTGAAATGAGTAATATTGCACTTTGTTTCTAAAACGTTTCAGATACCCCCCCCCCCCCCCCCCATAGTTCTTTTTCCTTAACATTTTAGTTTCTAGCCTTTTTCATCAAGTCAGGAGTTTTTAGCTTAAGTTTGACACCGGACTCTAATATTCTGAGGCCCAAGAACGAGTGAATGGACTGTGGAACAATTAACTGACCGACCTGAAACAAAAAGAATTGTGAGCTTATTCATTCGTCGTTGTGTTTTAAGCTTGACACACAGAAGTCAGAAGATAGAAAAAAGAAGAAGAAAAAAATAAAAGAAATCTCAAACAAGGATAATAATTACAACAAAAATAATGAGTGTGAGAGGAGTCTCATCATTTTTTAATTATTGTCATCTCGGAATAAAGCGGTTTGTCTACCAGCTCTGTGATAACTCATTTCTTAAGGGGGGGGGGGGGGGGGGGGGGAGGCTGGTCAACAGCTGCCCCCCCCCCCCCCCCCCTTCATGCTGAGAGGGTCTCCACTCCAACTCAATAGTTTTGTTGTCGTCTGCCTGGTGAAGCAAACTACATCAATGCCCCAAAGTACATGAAATAAAATAAACTAAAACAGCCCAAGGAGCTTCGCGTCTGCCTTGGACTGAACACTCAAAGAGGCTTTTGTCCAGGGACCGCCGTGTCTTGAAAACACTCGCTTATTTGGATGCTTTTATATCATAAAAAAAGAAAGACTTTTGTCTTCTCTTCCCTTTTTGTCCCTTTTGAATAAACATGGAAAGATCTCAAACGGACAGTTATTGTGTATATATATATATATATAAATATATATATATATATATATATATATATATATATATATATATATAGATAGATAGATGAAAAGGAAAAGGAGAAGGAAGAGTTTTTAAAGGGAACAGAACGCCAGACACTGAAACATGAAGTTATATCATCATCACCATCAGGGTCTTTTCTATGTCAAGGCCACTAAGATAAGATCACTTTTTCTTTTCTTTTTTTTTTTTGTGTCGTCATCTTTTCAATAGTCTGCAGTTGCGTCGACCGTCAGAATCTGTTCAGTCATAAAGTTGTCAGCTGGATCTCGATAAGAGCGTGCACACACACACACACACACACGCGCACACACACACACACACACACACACACACATTGTCGGCTACGGTTAAAATGTAAACTTTCCAAAAAACAAAAGACTAAAAAGAAAGATAGTCACTAAATCGTGAAAAGATCAAATAAATGTTTTCATGTCCTACTGTATATACCACACTGCTTTTGGACTGAAGCGTGGCTTCAGTAATAACATGGTCCCAACCAAATGTTTTCCTCTCTCTAGACCTTCACCGTGAAATGCTACGTTTTTATTTTTCTCATTTTCTTATAAAAAACAAAGTGCTGCTTCTTCTCCTCCTTCGTGTTCCCTCCCTCCTCCGTCCAGTCTCTGCTGAACCGCCGTTCCAGCCGGCCGTCCTGCGTTGAACGGGTTAGAAAACCAATGTATTACCCGAGTCAACCTAACACTACCGAGTCAACCTAACACTACTTGTTCTGGGCCGGGTGGAACCCAGGTTCAGCAGAGTCCAGCTATTGGCTGGTGACGAAGGGGCGTCCCCCAGCTATTGGCTGGTGACGAAGGGGCGTCCCCCAGCTATTGGCTGGTGACGAAGGGGCTTGCTTCTTTTCTCTCTCTCTCTTTTTTTTTAATGGTAGCAGAAGCAAGGTTGTAAAAATGTCCTCCCATTTTCGTCTCTCTTTTTTTTATTTTCTACCTAGCATTTTGGCTTCACTGGTCTGGGGGAGAATGGAACAGTTGGTTGGATGAACTGGTCTGGGGGAGAATGGAACAGTTGGTTGGATGAACTGGGCAAGTTGCAGCAGGACAAAAAAGGGAATGTCGTTCATCTGAGAAAGCTGCCTTTTGCTTCTCATGTACTTCTCATCGTCATTTCTCTTGGTTTGGTATAAGTTCTTATTTTTTTTTTTGTTTATTTTTTTTATTTTTTTTTTTAAACAAACTCTTCATTATTCTAAACAGTGCAATTTAAAAGAAAACCATAACATATTATAACCCCTCCCCTCCCCGCCCCCCCATAACCGTTTGGCAAGTAAGAAGACCACCCTGAGACAGTACATTATTTTTTCTTTTAGGCAGTTATGTAAGCCAGTGTTACCCTGAGATGGAGGATAGGGGGGCTGCAGCGAAGCTAAGCAAGATGAGGGCGAATCCCTCGGGTTTACGTACCCACCCTTTCTGTTATGTACAAACAACCACACTGGCACACGCACACGCACAGTCACACACTGACATTTGTTTTCTCTCTGCGGGTACAAAGAAATACTGCAACCCTCCTAGCCTGAACCCAGAGCAACCTCAACGCAAAGCCAAAGAAAACAAAGGAACAAACACAACGTTGGCTGCGAGGCGTTGGATGTGGAGCTGAACAGGACATTCTATGAAGCCACACTTGGGTCTGAGCTGAGGAGGCAACAACATCGTAAATAAAAAGAGCTTCCGGGTGGGAATAGAATCGTGTGCCGCAGTAGAAGTCCAGTCAAGTCACGAAAAAAAAGGTCATTCAGGAAATGTCACGAGGAGAAAAGAAAATCACCTTTAAAACAGCTTCAAACAAAATCAGTGCATTGTTCATGTCCATGTTTCTCTTAAAAATAAAATAAAGTCAAACGCTGTTCACTGCATTGCTCAGTTTGTGCGGATAGTCTAAGGAGTTAAGCCTGCAGTTTCTTTAATATAGAGCGCAATACGAGGCTGAACTATTAGTGATTTATTTTCTGGGTTCTCGTTCAAACAGAGCCACACAAACTCAAGCAAAGGATAAGAAGGTGCAAAAACAAAATCCCAAAAGAGGCAGGAGGAGGAGGCAGAAGTGTCTTTGCTCCGTTGTTGACATGCGCTGCTCAGCGCATTCATCCATTCATTGGTGAAAGAGTGTGGTGGTGGTTATCAGGTTATTGTGGTCGTTGTTGCTGATTTCCTCCCCCGTCTCTTCTTCTCTCTCGTCTCGGTTCTGCTCGGGTTCTGGACATGGTTAGTCCTGCCCTTCCTGTGAAGAAGAGCCTTCATGTCCTTTATGTGAAGAAGAGCCTTCATGTCCTTTATGTGAAGAAGAGCCTTCATGTCCTTTATGTGAAGAAGAGCCTTCATGTCCTTTATGTGCCACGAGTGAAGAAGAAGAAGCAACAAAAAGAAGGATGGACAGAAAGAAGGGAGCCCTGATGTGTTGTCGCCATCGTCGTCGATGCGACCACCAGGGCTGCTGCAGAGGGTCGTTTCTCTCATAGTTTGTCTGCCCTTAAACCCCCCCCTCCCCCCACCCTGTTCCTCTCCCCACTGAGGGGAAATGAGAGGACTTTTGCCCCCCCCCCCCCAACCGAACCCGTCGTCCCAAGTCTTTCGTTTGTGTGTCGGTCGGCGGGTCGGTTTGTTGGTTGTTTTTGTTTGTTTTGTTTTCTCTCAACGTCGACGGCGGAGTGCAAGCGCTGTCGCCGGGGGAAAATAAACAAAAGCCGAGCCTTTCTTTGCCAGCTTCTTGGAGGAAGGTTTTTTTTCTCGTTTTCCCAAGTTTTCCTCCCCGAGTTTCTCCGGGGAAAGAAGTTCAGGGTTTCCTTCAGCGAGACGGACAGGTGTCCGGTCTGCGCTCCTCTGCACGGATGGCGTGATCAGGGTTAGGATCGATCTGGAGAGAGAGAGAGAGAGAGAGAGAGAGAGAGGGGGAAGAGAAGCTTTAGTCACTGGAAGAGGTCGCTTTTTTAATTTGATCGTAAAACGCAGACTTTGAGAACATCGGCCCCAAACCGCTGCTTGCAGCTCACCTCAGAGTACAGAGGAGGGGGCTGGAAGCGGAACTCGTGGATGTAGGCGAACAGAGGACCGTCCAGCTCCTCGCGGGCCGAGGGAACCTCCAGGCTGCTCTGCCTCTGCTCCTCCGTCACGATCTCTGCATAGCTGGGAGGGGCTGAGGAGGAGGGAGGGACGGCGATTAGCATTCCAGAGAAACACTGAACTCCAGTCAAACGGCCCCCATAATAATTACCCCCCTTTGAAAAGCCAAAGCGTCTACTGCTTAAAACAGGTTGTACAGAAGGTCACGGGGTGGACCATTAAAACAGGTTGTACAGAAGGTCACGGGGTGGACCATGTGGTTAGGGTTAGGGTTAGGGTTAGGGTTGTACCTTCAGGCCTCTCGGGCAGAGCCATGCCCAGCCAGCTCATGGTCATGCTGCACTGGCTGCTGACACTGGAGGTACGGGAGCCGAAGGGGTGGAGTGGTATGGTGCCGATGACCAGGGGAAGGTTAAGGGACAGGTTCATGGCCCCCGGGATGTCCACGTACACCTGCACACACAGAGAGAGAGAGAGAGATGGTTAAACACGGTGCCTAAATGTGCTGCGGTCAAACTGAAACCAGAGCAATGTAAAGAGTGACACCAAAAAACCCTGAAACGAACAAACGCGGGTGGTTTTCGTGGAACGGCTTAAAAGTTGTATAACGTGAAGCTCAGCGTGGCAGGAGGGAGCAATGTGGGTCAGCAGCAGCTGCAGCAGGTCTGTGAATATGTGGGTCAGTTCTTATGTAGTCCTGGTGGCCCCCGGCTGTCTGATGGTCAGTTCTCATGTAGTCCTGGTGGCCCCTGGTTGTCTGGATGGTCAGTTCTCATGTAGTCCTGGTGGCCCCTGGTTGTCTGGATGGTCAGTTCTCATGTAGTCCTGGTGGCCCCTGGTTGTCTGGATGGTCAGTTCTCATGTAGTCCTGGTGGCCCCTGGTTGTCTGGATGGTCAGTTCTCATGTAGTCCTGGTGGCCCCTGGTTGTCTGGATGGTCAGTTCTCATGTAGTCCTGGTGGCCCCTGGTTGTCTGGATGGTCAGTTCTCATGTAGTCCTGGTGGCCCCTGGTTGTCTGGATGGTCAGTTCTCATGTAGTCCTGGTTGTCTGGATGGTCAGTTCTCATGTAGTCCTGGTTGTCTGGATGGTCAGTTCTCATGTAGTCCTGGTGGCCCCCGGCTGTCTGGATGGTCAGTTCTCATGTAGTCCTGGTGGCCCCTGGTTGTCTGGATGGTCAGTTCACATGTAGTCCTGGTGGCCCCCGGCTGTCTGGATGGTCAGTTCTCATGTAGTCCTGGTGGCCCCCGGCTGTCTGGATGGTCAGTTCTCATGTAGTCCTGGTGGCCCCTGGTTGTCTGGATGGTCAGTTCACATGTAGTCCTGGTGGCCCCCGGCTGTCTGGATGGTCAGTTCTCATGTAGTCCTGGTGGCCCCCGGCTGTCTGGATGGTCAGTTCTCATGTAGTCCTGGTGGCCCCTGGCTGTCTGGATGGTCAGTTCTTATGTAGTCCTGGTGGCCCCCGGCTGTCTGGATGGTCAGTTCTCATGTAGTCCTGGTGGCCCTGGCTGTCTGATGGTCAGTTCTCATGTAGTCCTGGCTGTCTGGAGGGTCAGTTCACATGTAGTCCTGGCTGTCTGGATGGTCAGTTCTCAGGGTAAAGGGGTCATAGCGCCTCCCAGGCAGGTGTTGTTGCCTCAGATGTCCCAGGCTAATCCTCTTAGCGGTGCATGGAGAGAAGAACACCTGGTCCAATCCCAGGCTTTGGTTCAAGGTTGGCTGAGTCAGACCTCCTCCCGGGGACACCGGTCTCTCGAGGAAATATCGATCCTAACGCTGGTAAAACGATTATTAAGCAAACCTGGCAGCTGTTTTAACTCAATTAATACAAGCCAAAGAAAAGGTCGGTTCTGATGACATTTTGATCTTGTGTGCGAGGTGGCCGTCGACAGACCGAGACACACGACCAAAAGACTGCAAAGACAGTTTAAAATATTTAACAATTTGAACCCTAGTGTGTCTATTCTGGGTGCTGAGCTGCCAGAAATAGTCCGATCTACAAGCTCACAGCGCATACTGGGTTGAGGGTGCAATAAGGCAGCTGGGAATCTGTGTTTTAAGTGCTTTAAGAGGCTCACCATCAAGGAGTACTCCACACGGATGATGCTGCATGTAGGGTTTATAACTCACCATCAAGGAGTACTCCACACGGATGATGCTGCAGTCCAGAATAGACGGGGACACCGGAGGGATCTTGAGCATCTTTCCGCTCCACGTCTCCGTCTTGCCTGAGGACAGCGACTCCCCGCGCAGGTTGGCTACCAGCTGCTTCACCTCCTTCATCTTCCCTTTGGCGTAGAAGGTCTGTGTCTGGTAGATGGCAGCCTTGGGCACCACCATGCGGGACGAGCAGTTCTCGATCTCCGCAAAGATCTGAATCGACTCTCCTGCAGGGGGACGAGAGAAAAGAGGGGGGGGGGGGGGTTAACGTCATGTCCGGTCAATTCTACCAACACTAAACCTTTTTCAGTTTGTAATCTATAAGTAAGAGCTTACGGTACACCGCGTGTGATAATTATTGTAAAATTGATTATTGATGGCCTGTCAGCTATATTACTTTTTCCAATTTCACCGCAAATGGCCTGCAGCAAGGTTTTCTGTCTTACTGGGGGTAATAATAATAATAATAATAATAGTCTTACCGGGGGTGTATCCCTTCCTTTCGATTTTGGCACTTAGGGAGATGGGACCTGAGGTGCAGAACCAACAGCAAAGTGTCTTGTCTTTGGTGCCTGCCTGCGGCGACTGCAGAGAACAACACAAATGAAAGACAAGTTAGTCAAGTGTACAGAGATTAGAAAAAATAAAATGGCTTGGCTGGATAAAAGGTACTCAACAGTCTGTTGAAAACCTTGCTCTCCTGACAGAAACTGGTGCAAACTGCCTCGTTGCCTGAGGGCATATCATTCAGAACCAGGAAGGACTAGCTTTGTTCTTCATTTTAAATACTCAGTGGATAAACCTATCATTTTGCGTTCATGGCAACACTAATTCGTTTCTGCGCATTACTATGTTATTGGCATCAACAGTAGTCCAAACTAGCGCTTTCATCTCAACATGTACTTGCATTTCCCTGTGGCAACTGTTTTTATAAGACGTACATCCGAGTTGCTGACATGCAACTACAATTACGTAGCTGGCCTAACACAGCTGCAAGCATAATGCTTCATGATTGGGAACAAGCAGTGAAGAAGTACATCGACTACTTTAGTTCTTTCCAAAATTCCAACCCATATTGTTTGGAAACTGCGGCCTTGGATGAAATCACACTATTGTGCATAGAATAATATACTCTTGGGTCTCAGAAACCTGAGCCAACAGGAAGAAGAACTCACTCAATAACAGACAAGAAAAACAAAACTAACGGAGAAGGGGGGGAGAGAGAGAAACTCACTAGAAGCAATGGAGTGTTGATGTCGATGTGTTCGAAGACTGTGAATTCCTTCTTGGTCTTCATGGGCAGGAGCCATGGCCTGTGGAGTTCTGCCTTTACCCAGTAGCGCACACTGCCATGTTTCCCTTCGAAAGAGGTAGCCAGAGGTCTGTGTGACAGGAGGAAAGAAACGGTCAGGTTTAACCGTCGTCAGGGGGGGAATTGTGAACACAGCTCATCATCATGAAAGTGTTCCTTTCTAGCTCACAGGATCTACACGGTTTCCCCAATCCCCATGTCGTCGTTGTCGAGTGGAAACCTTGTATGTCCAAAACCGTTCGTTTTGTATTTATCATTTTTAAAATTATTTAAACTAGTGAAAACAGCCGATCTACAAGCACACAACGCCTCGCACTGCGAGGCGTTGTGTGCCTGTAGGTCAGCTGTTTTCACTACTTTTGTGCGACGGCCTTGTCTGATGAAGCAGGGCTTTACTTTGCGAAAGAACGTAGAAATTTGAAACTTGGAGATACGAGGTTTCTGCCCGACAGTGATGATATACATTGATGACAATGTACAAGACTGACATTGTCTTTTTCTAATCCCCCGTTTTCACTTTTTTCGAGCTGATGATGAACGCAGTGGGGGAAAAAAGACAACTCACGTCTGTGGAAGCTCGAGGCTGAATGCATACTCGTGTCTTCCTGAATGGATAGTGGTGAGACCCTCCTCGGAGTTGTCGTCGTCTGAAAGAAAAGAGGGACAATGTTCCAGACACGCGTGTACCATACCTGGGTAATATTCTTTACGAGGGCATCTGAAAAGTCGTCACAACAAACACAGGGCAGGGGAGACAGAGAGAGTATAATAGATGGACTTTAGTACTACTATCACATGTGTTAGTTTGAAACAAAGAAATGGACTTGAAACATGCATCAGCAATGCATGCATACATTTTACAACATCACACACGGTGCAAGAGATAATATTATAATAAACCATGGCAAAACTGTGTTTTCACAGACAAAAGAACACTGACTGAACATAGCCTACTTTATATAGACTGTATGTATCTCAAACATCCACAACAGAGACCCATTTTAGAATAGGAATATGTCTTGCTATGAATTCCATGGTAATGTGAACATATTTTTAAGTATATACTAGTTTGTACAGTAGACTAGCATTTCCTCCTCTAAAAATAGCACTTTATATTATTCTCAGCTTACGGGGGGGGGGGGGGCTGGGGGGAGCCAGCCAGTCGCATCATACAATCACGCATTTGGATGTTATATTTAATAAAGACAACGGATAATCAAAACGTTTTCCCGACAACAACAACAACTGCATAAAAGCTCAGGGTCGGACGGGACAGCCGGCAGGACTGTTCTGCTGCTGCTGCACTTTCTGCCAGCTCAGCAGAGCAGCCCCCCCCCCCCCCCTCAGCAGAGCTCTCTTGTGGTAAACAACTCTCGGGCTGTCAGTCAAAGCCGGCAGACTCCAGCAGGAGGAGACCGGCCTGAACCGGTGCGAGCAGCTTTACTTCCCCCAGCAGCTCTAGCTCTCCCTCTCTCTCTCTCTCTCTCTCTCTCTCTCTCTCTCTCTCCCTCATTACGCATTCATTACGCATTACGCATTCACTGGCTGGCTCTCTCTATCTCTCAGCGGCGTCAGTTCAGAAAAAGCTAAGGTATGGCAACATGACTGGTGTCTTGCAAGACACCAGTCATGTTGCCATACCTTATAGCAACAGGCACGATTACAGTACATTTTATTATTTCCCCCTGTAGCCAAGGTATGGCAGCTGCCATAGCTTGCCATACCCAATTGACGCCTCTGCTCTCTCTCTCTCTCTCTCTCTGCACAGAGGGAGGGGGGGAGGGACGGCCCCCCTGACGCGTGTAATGCAGCATGCAATGCAGAACAATCCAACCCATTCATTGACACACGTGAGACCCTTCTATTCTATCACGAAACAAGACCCCCAAAAAATGTATTTAGATACTGTTAGATATCCGGGCTTTTTATAAAACGCATCGTGGCGCACCGGGTGCAGCATGCATTCAACCCGGGCATTTAAAGGCTCCGATGAGGCTAAATGTGATATTCTATTAGTCGTTACAGACAACCACAGCAAGCAGCAGCAGCAGCCAACAAGCACCCATATTAGGTTATCCAAAAACAAACCTATTCATATAGCAGTCGCACTAGTAGTGTTTTCAGCCCATCTCTAAAATACGCAACAGCAGCACGCATCTAACAACCAACTGGACCCAGCCTGTTGAGCATTACAGCTTTTCAGGAGGAATAGAGATGTATTAATGTATAATAATGTCAGCCAGCCATCTTAGCCATATAAACTGTTGCTGGCCACAAAACAACAGATCCAGATCATGTTTATTTGGGTAAAAGCTTCGATGACAGCATCATCATCTCTAGATTCTCTACGGATGCAAAGTTGCAGCCTTCTGTCACTTTTTCTGCAAAGAGGATGATGTCACCGGCGACACACGAGCACCTCAGCCAATCGGCGGAGAGCAAGGGAGCAGGTCCCCCCCCCCCCCCTCCCGTCCGGAGTCTGAACAGGATTGAACCGCTTTGAACAATGGGTGGAAACTTAAGAAAAGGGGCTACAATGTAACAAACAACCCTTCGATATGCTGCAAACATGGAGCACATAAAGTCCTCTAATGTGACTCGACGAGAACAGAGTCTTGGAACCGAGATGGTGTCTGTAAATGCCGTGTTTTTTTTATTTGTAAAAAACAAATGAGGTGTAAAAGGCAAGCAGCTTCTCTCAGTCTGACTGGCTGTCATTCATTCTGTGTGACACAAACAACTTGAGGAGGATGGGATCTTTTTACAGGATCACAGCTCAGCCACGGTCCAAACAGGACCACAAGCACAGGCCAAACATAAAGGCTACTAAAACATTAACGTTGAAGTCGTTGAAGAAACATAGATTTCCTTTTTCTACCCTGTCCTTTCACTCAGTCCCTCAAGAAGAGACAAAAGCGTCACCCCAAAAAAGAACCTGACCCCAACGAACGATCCATCCATCCATCCAGCATCATCCACCCCCAAACCAAAGATCATCTTCCAAAAGAAGACAAATCCTCCCCCCCAAAAAAGTATGACTTTCTGATCAGTCTGTCTTTCTTCTTCTTACCTCTCTCGTGTCCAATCAGGATGTCCTTGTGGTTCAGGTATTCCACTTCTTCTGTGTAGTTCTGCGTGTAGGCGGTGTTGGAGCCCGCGTTGCGCGACTCGGTCCAGCGAACCTTCGCAAAGCCCTTGGCGTGGATCTTCAGCGACTTGACGCGGATCTCCCCGGTGACCTCCACGACCACCCTCCCTGAGACGGAGTCACCGCTGGAGAACACCGGCACGTTGCTGTCGTTCAGACAGTCGTAGCTCACGGTGAAGCTCTTCACCTTTCCTAGCACCATGGTTGCAATGAATAAAATAAACAGGCCCAAAAAAAACAAGCCTATGACAGGAGACTAAGAAGAAGAAGAAGAAATAAAAAATAGAGTCTTTGTAATACAAAATAATCTCATTTAAGAAATCAAAAAAGAATACAGATTATCAGTGTTGTTGAGACACTGATCCTGTATCTTTTTCTCTTTTCTTTGCCCTTATAAAGCAGTCCCAGGGCATCGATCAGTGCGTTCCTCTCCTCCTGCAGTTCATTGGAGACGACAGAAGGCTGAATAACAGCAGGGCTGCTGTTATCTGTCGCCCCGGTGTCCCTCTGGCGATGGTCTCCGGTCAAAGACGATGCGCTGCCTCAGCGAGGCAAGCTTTAAGGGGACGGCTTTTTGGGTGAAAAACAACCCACGGAGCATGCGCGAACACTTTTTTTTATAAGCCAGCCCCCTCCTTCCGTCTTGTGTGGAACCACCAGCGGCGTCAGTTCAGAAAAAAAAGCTAAGGTATGGCAACATGACTCGCAGGTGTCTTCTCGCGCGCGTCCAAGACACCAGTCATGTTGCCATACCTTACCTTAGCAACAGGCACGATGAAAAGTACATTTTATTATTTCCCCCCCTGTAGCCAAAAAAGGTATGGCATGAGCTGCCATAGCTTGCCATACCCAACTGACGCCTCTGGTGGAACGGTTGCAGCCCAGGGAGGGAGGGAGGGAGGGAGGGAGGAGGCTCTAACGGCCAGGCGGTTCCAGGCAGCCAGACTCACTGCCAGTTGGGTTGGAACAGCTGAGCGAGAGAGACGTGGTGGTCGGTGGAGAGAGAGAAAAGAACGCTGAAAATAATAATATATTTCAAATAATGCATGCCTTTCTTTCATGTGCGATCGATCGATCGACGTTAGGCTAATAATGTGCGATCGCCTAGTGTTCATTCATTCACACCTAGTGTTCATTGAATCAAACCCGCACAAACACAATTCATAGCTGCAGGCAAACACACAATACAGGGAGATATGCTGTGTCCTGTCCACTGTCTGGAGTGGACATCCATTCAGCCATTTCTATGGGAAGGGGCAATAACAATTTGATCAGATATGGGCCTATTTAAAAAGGAAATGCTCGATTTTTAATAATCATGCAGACAACTTGCCCAATGCAAGCAAAAATAATGTGCAGCAGTGCACATGGCAGACCTACTGCTGTACCACCTAGTTTCTTACACGTTTATAAATATAGGTCATAGGAAAAAACAGCCTCAAAGAGGTCCAGTGCCAAGCTGCAACAGTATAGCTGTATATTATATAGATATAATATAGGTCACAAGAACACAGGCCAGTCTAGTTATGCTATAGGAAGAGATTCTCCTGCATTCCATTCCACAGAAAACATGTTATTAACCCTGAATGATGCAGAGGACATCAGACAGGCTATAGACTAGAGGCTACTAGGCATATTATTAGTTGCGAATATTGGACGAAGTGTTGAAATTCTCCCACATAATAAACCAGCATCCATGTAGGTTTGAGCTATAAATCTTCAAATGGCCAACACAACACAACACAACACAACACAACACAACACAAGGCAACACTGACACATGAACACTGGGGGTTGGGGATCCTCATTGTTACTCCACAGACAGCACAACTCACAAGCTCAATGCGCCACCTGCCGGCTGACCAAGGCTTAAACAGAAACAGAAAATCCTCGACACCTGTTGAATATTTACTTTATAGATTAATAGGATATGAATTTGTAGGCTATTCACCACCATCAGTGGTGGAAGAAGTACTCACATTTTGTACTCAAGTAAAAGTAACAAAACACAATGTTGAAATAGTTACAATAATTACTTGAGTAAAAGTACAAACGTATTTGAAATATACTGTACTTAAAGTGATGAAAGTAAGTAGCCTACTCATTATGCAGAATATCCCATTTCACAAGTTTCTAAATGTATAAATAAAAATGCTTTGACAATAGCAGATCTAAAAGCTCAATTATTATTATTACTGTTATTAATAATAATATAATATTTTTCACAAGTCGCCTTTCCTTACATGGAGATTAATCTGGGTGTCTTTAGTAATTCAATAGGAGTTGCAGGTGGGTTCTGAATCATCACGTCCTCTTCTCAATCAGAGAGGGTTAATTTGATTGATTGATTGATTGATTGATTGATTGATTGATTAATTGATTGAATACTTTATTAGAAGTTTGCAAGAAAAAGTTACAGTTTCATGACGGTACAGTTCACTGGTACAAGGTGAACTAAAAGGAGATCCTAGAAAAGACTAAGCTTATTTCCATAGGAAATAAGTATATTTCCTGCTATGGAAGTATCTCATATAACATTGAAAGACAGACGGATAGAACACAGTACTATAGATGTAGTTAAAAAAAAAAAAAAAAAAAAGTAAATAAAATAAAATAAACAGTAATAAACCAGTTAGTAATAAACTACATAAACTGTCGCCTTCCTGCTGAAGGAGAGCTCCTCACAGCTGCCACTGAGCTGCACCTCCACCAATGACAAGGAAGGACAAGACTTCACATTAATATTTCATAAAGTTGATTTGGTCCTCATCACCTGTTGGCATTCATGCAGGTTATTTCCCATGCATGTATAGGTTTAGGCTTCCCTCTAGCGTTCCCTCCTAGTAATTACATCATATTTCCACAAAAGAATAGGCGCTCTACAGACGGACAGCGGTTGCCGCCGGGGCTTTTTTGATTGATTGAAGAATTTATTAGAAGTTTGCAATAGAAAAAAGTACAGTTTCATGACAGTACAAATCGCTGGTACAAGGTCAACTAAAAGGAGATCCTAGAAAGCCGAGGCTTATTTCCACAGGAACCACACTTTAAGTATCTCATATAACATTGAAAGACAGACGGATAGAACATAGTACTTTATCTAGGATAATATCAGTTTCAAAAGCATAACATCAAATACAAAAGGCAGAATACAAAGAAAAAGGGGGGGGGGGAGCATGGGGGCTTAGTCTATTTACAAGTCACGGGTAGCTGCTGTCTGAAGGTGACTTTTCATACCAATTTTGAAGGATTTGCTCTCCTTTAGGGCTTGTGGAAGGGCGTTCCACATGTTGATGGTATAGCAGGAGAACGAGTTAGCGCCTTGTTTAGTGTTAAATCTACGCTGATGATGATTAGTGGAGCTGCCTCTGGTGTTATGATCGTGAACATCCTTGACCTTTGAGAAGTAGTTTGTCAGGTACATGGGAATCTTGGAGGTGTAGTGTATCTTGTACACCAGGCCCATTGCAAGATGCTGTACTCTGTCAGCTACTTTGAGCCACCCCACGCTTTCGTGGTGATGCTCGGTAAGGTGGGTCAGAGGAGGGAGACCAAGCACAACCCTAATTAGTTTGTTTTGGGCTGTTTGGAGCTTTAGCTTTAAGGCAGCTGGGGCGTCGCGATACCAGACAAGGACTCCGTAATCAATGAGGGGCCCAATAAGAGCACCTCCTAGTGTCTTTCGGGATTTAATATTGATCAGCGGGGCAACTCTTTGCAAGAAGCGAATTCGTTGATTGACTTTATTGATTACCTTGGTGGTCATTTTTTCACTGGATAGGTTAGCCTCCAGGATGCAACCCAGGTAGCAGATGTGTTTTTTTCTTTCTATCACAGTGTCACCTACTTTAATTGTGAAGTTCTCAACTAGGCTAAGTTTCTGACTAGATCCAAAGAGGATACATTCAGTTTTGCCTAGGTGAATTGAGAGTCTGTTGTCATTGAGCCAGGTGCAGATCTTGTTAAGTTCACAGTTAAGGGCCTTTTCAACCTGCAATATGTCTCTGCCTGAGACTAGGAGAGCCGAGTCATCCGCGAACAGAAACAGATTGCAGTCACAAGCAGATGACATGTCGTTTACGTATATTAAGAACAACAGTGGTCCTAGTATACTCCCTTGAGGTACTCCACAGTTTACTGGGAGGGGGGGGCAGGGTTCCGTTGACTTCCACCATCTGTTCCCTCCCCACCAAGTAAGAGTGCATCCATCTCACTGCTGTGCTATCAAGACCAATAGCTTTGAGTTTTTCAATCAGAATAGAATGATCGACGGTGTCAAATGCCTTCTGGAGGTCCAGCATGACCATGCCGCAATATTTGCCATCGTGAATTTCACGTTTGATGTAATCATTCAAATAGATGAGGCATGTATCTGTGGAATGTATCTGTGGAATGGGACTCTCTGAAGCCAGACTGGAACTCGTAGATCAGTTTATTCTCTTCAAGATATTTAGCCACCTGTGATCCTTAGCGGGCTCCCGCTTGGATCTGCGAGGACCGCGCCGCGGTGATACACAAACACACTCGCTCTTTGAGTAAACGCTGCGCGGTATTTCACAAAGATGAACACAATCCATCTCTCACCGCCCGCGTACGCATGCACAAACGAGCACGCTCGCGGGGATTTTCACGGGACTGCGCCCGCTCGCCTCGCCGCCTCTAAACTTCGCTGCGCGGACGAAATAGCCGCCCGCCTCTCATTGAAAATGAATTACTAGCAGGCGGTGACCGCGTACCGTGTGCAATCCCCTTAAGGCGCTCTACAGACGGACAGCGGTTGCCGCCGGGGCTCCCGCTTGGATCTGCGAGAAACACGCCGCGGTGATACACAAACACACTCGCTCTTTGAGTAAACGCTGCGCGGTATTTCACAAAGATGAACACAATCCATCTCTCACCGCCCGCGTACGCATGCACAAACGAGCACGCTCGCGGGGATTTTCACGGGACTGCGCCCGCTCGCCTCGCCGCCTCTAAACTTCGCTGCGCGGACGAAATAGCCGCCCGCCTCTCATTGAAAATGAATTACTAGCAGGCGGTGACCGCGTACCGTGTGCAATCCCCTTAAGGGGGAAAAAAAGTTATTCAAAACTTATTGTGCATTGAATAAATCAGTACATAGCTAGCTATAGATAATAATAAAGAAGGGGCGGGGGAGAGACATATTCTTTATTCTTTCTTAAAAGGTTTATTTGGCACTTGTCCTTTCCATTCATTCAACAATAATTAAAGACATGACATTTCATTCATTTTCTCTTCTACACAAACCTCTTTCTTTTGTTTTCTCTTCTAGGCCTACTCACTGTTTTCTTTTGATTTCTCTTCTACTAGCCTACTAAACAAACTTGTGTTACTAGTTACTTTGTAGATTGTGATTATTATTATTAAACTTTGGCAATTATAAAAAAAAAAAAAAAAATAGCCTATAACAACTTGTGAGATGGGACCATCTACTTTTACTTTAGCTGGAGGATTGATTTGGGCCGGGGTTGTATTGTAAAATAAATCACATTGCTGAACCCTAACCCTAACACACTATTTCTACAATTGGGCACTGATATACTTTTACATAATTCTTCCATCACTGATAGTAGTAACAAGTAACAAAAGGCTGGTCAAGGCCGACAGTGGGAGAGGGTAGAGAAGAAACAAGGAGTTTTGTAACTGACTGTAGCAATCATTTGTGATCTCACTGCCATCGGACCAACCGTAGGAAGCATATCGGTGCAGCGTATATAAGACCGTCACATCGGGACACTTCTCTCGGTGACGGTTTGTAACCGAAAAGCACAAGAATGAGTTTTAAATAAAGACATGAACACACAGCAGCGTAGTGACAACGAGCTGACACCACGTGACCTGTAGCACATTTTATTTGTCAATCAAAATAATTAATATTTCATTGTCGGATGCACGATGGGTAATAAGCAAATCACAAAGTGTCACATGATGATGATGGGGACTGTTCAAAATAAAAGTTCTGTAAAAATAATACAAAAACAAACAAACAATGGAAATAGAAATGGTATCCTATCAGTTGATATATTCAGGTCTGTTTATTAATTTAATGGAGAGGTTATTATATTGCCGTAATAAAAAAATAACGGTAAAACTAAAATCATAGCCAAATATAGCAGATCTTCAAGCCCACAACAAGTTGCATCCGCCCCGGTTGTGGGCTTGTACATCTGCCATGTTCGGGAACGTGAAGCACAAGGGGGCAGCAGTGCGCTCTAACGGTGGATATTGGCTGCTGGTTAGAGTGGGCGGAAGAAGAGAGCAGTTCCAGTGTTGCCAGGTTTGCTTTTTGTAAGCGACTCTGGGCTTGTTTTTCTTCTGTAAAGTTTCTTGTGAAAATCTTGTGTAGTTGCTTTAGTTGGGCTTGCTTACCAAATGTTGTTTAACCAGTGGTTCTTAAAGTGATCCCTGACTAATACTAGTCCTCTATAACTACAATGTAAAATTAAAAACCCCTTAATTATTTTATTTCTTCTAGAAATAGCGAATCTTTCACTCAGTAGGGGAAATGCCTGTCGCAAGTTGATGATGTCATAAATGTCATGTGTCATTTCTATGGCATGCATGTGCAAAAAAACAAAACACAAACACATTTGAAATATTGATTTGATGCTCATATTAACCATAGGAAGTATTAAGTTTGTTTTTATTTAGGCTAGTATACAATATTTTAACCCTACACTCAAGCCATCCAGGATCCTGGTGAATCATGACCATAAGACATTTGATTCGGTGCAGAGAGAGAGAAAAAAAACAACTAAAAAACAAACTTTGTTTAGCGGTTTATTTTTATTTCAATTTCACAGAATCAAAGGTTTTAGTCATACTTCACCAGGCTTGATTTTAGGCTTAAAGTGATCCCTGGCTAATACGACAAATATGCCTTAATACATTATAATTGTCCTCTATAACTGCAAAGTAAAATTAAAAACACCTTAAATATTTTATTTCTTCTAGAAATAGCTAATCTTTAACTTAACAGGGTCGCAAGTTGATGATGTCATAAATGTCATGTGTGATCTATCCCTATGGAATTTATGGCATGCATGTGAAAATAAAAACAAACTTAATATTTCCTATGGTTAATATGAGCATCAAATCAATATTTCAAATGTGTTTTTTGCACATGAATGCCGTAAATTCCATAGGGATAGATCACACATGACATTTATGACATCATCAACTTGCGACAGGCATTTCCCCTATTGAGTGAAAGATTCATTATTTCTAGGAGAAATAAAATATTTAAGGTGTTTTTAATTTTACATTGTAGTTATAGAGGACTATTATAATGTATTAAGGCATATTTGTCGTATTAGCCAGGGATCACTTTAAAATAATCTCTATGCATTCATTTTGTAAATCTCTATGGGAAAAATGAATGGCAGATATTAGTTTAGTGGCAGTAAGTAAACCACGCCAACTGCTGTTATGCCCCAATGTAGGCTTGTTTTCATAGAAGCTGTTTGCTTATTTCTTTCGCAAGATCTGGCAACACTGTGGAAGTTCACTAGAGTGTGTTTACATGTTGAAGTGGTCTGACAGAGTGACTGTAGCATGAATTGTTACTGTAGGGTTGAAAGCTATAGAGATGCATCTAGTTGTGTTTACTTTGATTTTACTGACACAAAGTTATGGCCATGTTATTTGTCAAAATGAAACCACCAGCACCACCAGACCCAACATTGTTTTGGTGATGTCTGATGCATTTGTAAGTATCTCTCCTCTAATATTAAAGTATGTTGTTTTGCTACTAGTATGAGGAGGAGAAAGTGTTTTTCTATTGATTGAATACTTTATTAGTCAGAAATGCAAACAGCATTGATTGACTGATTGATTAATTGATTGATTGAACACTTTATTAGAAGTTTGCATAGGAAAAAGTACAGAAGAGCACAGTTCACTGATACAAGGTAAACGTTTAAAGGGACCACAAGAAAGTTAGGCTTGTTTGCATAGGGGTCCCTTTGTACTCAATTCATACAACATTGATTAAATGACAGACAAAAAGCATGTGGTGGTACAGTAAGACACTGAAGCTAAAAGGATAACACAATTCTTGGGGACTTGTATCCATTGGTCCTATGTATTCAATTCATCAACATGCCATACTGTAGACAGTATACAAAAAAATAACACAATAATACATGTCATCAACAAATACAAACACTTATTATGTACAAAAGAGATCAGACAATTACTTTTCCTCCCCTCTCCTACATGCAGGCTGCAGTATTCTTTATTTATAGTAAATAAATAACATTGGGATTCATGCCATACAATATTTCTTTCTTTCTTAAATGCAGGATGGGCGACTAAGCTTTGATCCTGGCAGCAGGGTTGTGCAGTTGCCATACATCCAGTACCTCAGAGAACTTGGCACCACGTTTACCAACGCCTACACCAACTCACCCATCTGCTGCCCCTCCAGAGCAGGTACTAACCCTAACCCTACACCAACTCACCCATCTGCTGCCCCTCTAGAGCAGGTACTAACCCTAACCCTACACCAACTCACCCATAGAGCAGGTACTAACCCTAACCCTACACCAACTCACCCATAGAGCAGGTACTAACCCTAACCCTACACCAACTCACCCATAGAGCAGGTACTAACCCTAACCCTACACCAACTCACCCATAGAGCAGGTACTAACCCTAACCCTACACCAACTCACCCATAGAGCAGGTACTAACCCTAACCCTACACCAACTCACCCATAGAGCAGGTACTAACCCTAACCCTACACCAACTCACCCATAGAGCAGGTACTAACCCTAACCCTACACCAACTCACCCATAGAGCAGGTACTAACCCTAACCCTACACCAACTCACCCATCTGTTGCCCCTCTAGAGCAGGTACTAACCCTAACCCTACACCAACTCACCCATAGAGCAGGTACTAACCCTAACCCTACACCAACTCACCCATAGAGCAGGTACTAACCCTAACCCTACACCAACTCACCCATCTGTTGCCCCTCCAGAGCAGGTACTAACCCTAACCCTACACCAACTCACCCATCTGCTGCCCCTCTAGAGCAGGTACTAACCCTAACCCTACACCAACTCACCCATAGAGCAGGTACTAACCCTAACCCTACACCAACTCACCCATAGAGCAGGTACTAACCCTAACCCTACACCAACTCACCCATAGAGCAGGTACTAACCCTAACCCTACACCAACTCACCCATAGAGCAGGTACTAACCCTAACCCTACACCAACTCACCCATCTGTTGCCCCTCTAGAGCAGGTACTAACCCTAACCCTACACCAACTCACCCATAGAGCAGGTACTAACCCTAACCCTACACCAACTCACCCATCTGTTGCCCCTCTAGAGCAGGTACTAACCCTAACCCTACACCAACTCACCCATCTGTTGCCCCTCTAGAGCAGGTACTAACCCTAACCCTACACCAACTCACCCATCTGTTGCCCCTCTAGAGCAGGTACTAACCCTAACCCTACACCAACTCACCCATAGAGCAGGTACTAACCCTAACCCTACACCAACTCACCCATCTGTTGCCCCTCTAGAGCAGGTACTAACCCTAACCCTACACCAACTCACCCATAGAGCAGGTACTAACCCTAACCCTACACCAACTCACCCATCTGCTGCCCCTCCAGAGCAGGTACTAACCCTAACCCTACACCAACTCACCCATAGAGCAGGTACTAACCCTAACCCTACACCAACTCACCCATAGAGCAGGTACTAACCCTAACCCTACACCAACTCACCCATCTGCTGCCCCTCTAGAGCAGGTACTAACCCTAACCCTAACCCTACACCAACTCACCCATCTGTTGCCCCTCCAGAGCAGGTACTAACCCTAACCCTACACCAACTCACCCATCTGCTGCCCCTCCAGAGCAGGTACTAACCCTAACCCTACACCAACTCACCCATAGAGCAGGTACTAACCCTAACCCTACACCAACTCACCCATCTGTTGCCCCTCTAGAGCAGGTACTAACCCTAACCCTACACCAACTCACCCATCTGCTGCCCCTCCAGAGCAGGTACTAACCCTAACCCTACACCAACTCACCCATAGAGCAGGTACTAACCCTAACCCTACACCAACTCACCCATCTGCTGCCCCTCTAGAGCAGGTACTAACCCTAACCCTACACCAACTCACCCATCTGCTGCCCCTCTAGAGCAGGTACTAACCCTAACCCTACACCAACTCACCCATAGAGCAGGTACTAACCCTAACCCTACACCAACTCACCCATCTGTTGCCCCTCTAGAGCAGGTACTAACCCTAACCCTACACCAACTCACCCATCTGCTGCCCCTCTAGAGCAGGTACTAACCCTAACCCTACACCAACTCACCCATAGAGCAGGTACTAACCCTAACCCTACACCAACTCACCCATCTGTTGCCCCTCTAGAGCAGGTACTAACCCTAACCCTACACCAACTCACCCATAGAGCAGGTACTAACCCTAACCCTACACCAACTCACCCATAGAGCAGGTACTAACTCTAACCCTACACCAACTCACCCATCTGCTGCCCCTCTAGAGCAGGTACTAACTCTAACCCTACACCAACTCACCCATCTGTTGCCCCTCTAGAGCAGGTACTAACCCTAACCCTACACCAACTCACCCATAGAGCAGGTACTAACCCTAACCCTACACCAACTCACCCATAGAGCAGGTACTAACCCTAACCCTACACCAACTCACCCATAGAGCAGGTACTAACCCTAACCCTACACCAACTCACCCATAGAGCAGGTACTAACCCTAACCCTACACCAACTCACCCATCTGCTGCCCCTCTAGAGCAGGTACTAACCCTAACCCTACACCAACTCACCCATAGAGCAGGTACTAACCCTAACCCTACACCAACTCACCCATCTGTTGCCCCTCCAGAGCAGGTACTAACCCTAACCCTACACCAACTCACCCATCTGCTGCCCCTCTAGAGCAGGTACTAACCCTAACCCTACACCAACTCACCCATCTGCTGCCCCTCCAGAGCAGGTACTAACCCTAACCCTACACCAACTCACCCATCTGCTGCCCCTCTAGAGCAGGTACTAACCCTAACCCTACACCAACTCACCCATCTGCTGCCCCTCTAGAGCAGGTACTAACCCTAACCCTACACCAACTCACCCATCTGCTGCCCCTCTAGAGCAGGTACTAACCCTAACCCTACACCAACTCACCCATCTGCTGCCCCTCTAGAGCAGGTACTAACCCTAACCCTACACCAACTCACCCATCTGCTGCCCCTCTAGAGCAGGTACTAACCCTAACCCTACACCAACTCACCCATCTGCTGCCCCTCTAGAGCAGGTACTAACCCTAACCCTACACCAACTCACCCATCTGTTGCCCCTCTAGAGCAGGTACTAACCCTAACCCTACACCAACTCACCCATCTGTTGCCCCTCCAGAGCAGGTACTAACCCTAACCCTACACCAACTCACCCATCTGTTGCCCCTCCAGAGCAGGTACTAACCCTAACCCTACACCAACTCACCCATCTGTTGCCCCTCCAGAGCAGGTACTAACCCTAACCCTACACCAACTCACCCATCTGTTGCCCCTCTAGAGCAGGTACTAACCCTAACCCTACACCAACTCACCCATCTGCTGCCCCTCTAGAGCAGGTACTAACCCTAACCCTACACCAACTCACCCATAGAGCAGGTACTAACCCTAACCCTACACCAACTCACCCATCTGCTGCCCCTCTAGAGCAGGTACTAACCCTAACCCTACACCAACTCACCCATCTGTTGCCCCTCCAGAGCAGGTATTAACCCTAACCCTACACCAACTCACCCATAGAGCAGGTACTAACCCTAACCCTACACCAACTCACCCATCTGCTGCCCCTCTAGAGCAGGTACTAACCCTAACCCTACACCAACTCACCCATAGAGCAGGTACTAACCCTAACCCTACACCAACTCACCCATCTGTTGCCCCTCTAGAGCAGGTACTAACCCTAACCCTACACCAACTCACCCATAGAGCAGGTACTAACCCTAACCCTACACCAACTCACCCATAGAGCAGGTACTAACCCTAACCCTAAACCAACTCACCTAACCCTAACCCATCTGTTGCCCCTCTAGAGCAGGTACTAACCCTAACCCTACACCAACTCACCCATAGAGCAGGTACTAACCCTAACCCTACACCAACTCACCCATCTGCTGCCCCTCCAGAGCAGGTACTAACCCTAACCCTACACCAACTCACCCATAGAGCAGGTACTAACCCTAACCCTACACCAACTCACCCATCTGCTGCCCCTCTAGAGCAGGTACTAACCCTAACCCTACACCAACTCACCCATAGAGCAGGTACTAACCCTAACCCTACACCAACTCACCCATAGAGCAGGTACTAACCCTAACCCTACACCAACTCACCCATAGAGCAGGTACTAACCCTAACCCTACACCAACTCACCCATCTGCTGCCCCTCCAGAGCAG
>NC_137832.1:64322029-64387029 GCF_963921795.1 Nannobrachium achirus | reverse complement strand
AGCAACAGAAGCTCTGAAAATTATCAGAAGGTAAAGCGGAAGTGACTCCTCCTCAAAACAAGCAAAGCAAATACAGTACGTGTAGCTTGCTGCTTATCAGAAATGGAGATTCTAGAATAAAATGTAAAGACATTTTAAAATTAAAATATATTTCTGTGTACGGAAATGACAAACAGATGACCGCTTCCGTTCTCGGCTTTCGGGGATGTGTAGTTCCAGACTGTAGAGCAGGGGTCTTCAACAGGGGGTCCGGGACCCCTAGGGGGTCCTCAGAGTTACTACAGGGGGTCCTCCAAATCTTACAATCTCTTTTATATTAACAACTTGAACCCTAGTGTCCTTATTCTGAGAACTGTAGCCAAAAATAGCCGATCTACAAGCTTTTAGATCGGCTATTTTTGGCAAAGAGGTTTGATGTAGAGGGGAAAAAGAGCAGACTAAGTACAGAGTGAAAGGTCAAGTTTATTAAGTATTGACAGTTCAAGTGGTTAAATATCTGAAAACACAAATTGACATGAATCCAAAATACACTGATGATTGTGCTGTCAAACGATGAACTATATGGAATCTGGGGGTCCCTGCTTCAGCTCTCTCTCTCAGCTAAGGGGTCCTTGGTCTGAAAACGTTGAAGACCCCTGCTGTAGAGTATTCGGAGGTTGTGGAATAGTTGTCTGGCTACACGAGACTAAGAACACCTAGAAATATGCTTTGTGTGTCTGACCATCCTGAATCCTCCTAGTAACCGAGTGGAGGCCTGGACGCGAGACGTTGACTTCCTGCTGCGCCAGGAGGGCAGGCCCGTGACACAGCTGGTGGGCAACGCGTCCACAGTGAGGGTCATGACCAAAGACTGGGAGACCACAGACAGCGCCACCCAGTGGATCCACCGCGCCGCTGCTGCGTCTCAGCGCCAGCCCTTCGCCCTCTACCTGGGCCTCAACCTCCCTCACACCTACAGAACCGACTCCCTGGGGCCCACCGCGGGCGGGTCCACGTTTCGCACCTCCCCGTATTGGCTTAAAAAGGTATGTTCTGGGGTGTCAATGGCCTAGTGGTTAAGGCCCATACCACATATAGGCTCTAGTGCATCCTGACAGTGAGTCGTGGGTTCAAATCCGGGTCTGTTGACCGTTGCTGCTCGTCACTCCCCGTTTCTTTCTCCCTGTTCCCTGTCATGATTCTCAACTGTACTGGCCAATAAAAGGCAGAAAAGGCCAAATCATAAAAATCATATCTTAAAGGTACGTTCTTTAAACAGTAAAGAAAACTCCTCTGTTCATTTGTCCATTCGTAATTAAAGATGTACAAATGTAATCAACTGGACCCGTAATTAACACCCAGAATTTAACTGTGTTAAAGTTGTGTTTGCTTCTGTTTGCTTCTTTTCAAAATGTCAAAAGTGCTTCTTAACCCTATTTGTGCCTATCCCGAACAAGTTCGGGATATTTTCAATCCAATACAATATTTTATTTGCTATTTTACTTACCCTGAGCTGCTTGGGACAACGTGGGTGGTCCTGGCTCGTCCAGCGCTTACCAACGAGAGACGCTAGATGGTCCGACGATTTATTCCATTGAAAATGGTTTAAAATAAAGTTTAGAGCCCCCCAAAAAAACCTCAATTTATACTGGCGGCGGCGCGACGTATTCCAGGGTGCCTATCTCGAACTAGTCCGGGATATTTAACACATCTGGTGCCAACCCCGAGTTTCCCGAGTTTGTATTGGTACCAACGCTGTGCCAACCCCGAGTTTCCCGAGTTTGGGCCGTTTTTGAAAAAAAAAAAAAAAAATGTTCAAAGATTTTTTTTTTCAAATTTTTTTTTTGGACCTCCAGAAATGTATTAGGCATGATCGCGATCGCGAAATTGCATGTTTAACCCCCATACCAACCCATTCTTTCAAACATGGCAGCCATGTTTGTTTACATCTGAAGAAAACATAATGGCCCATAAATCATGAATGCCTGAACGGATTTCCAAGCGGATCTTTTTGTTTGAAAGCTGTGAACAGCATCTACACACGTGGTGCATCAGCTAGGCATGGGCGTGCACTTTTTACACAATTGCGCAATTACATGGAAGTCTATGGTAACCATGGCAACGTGGGACATTGAAAAGAAAGAATCATAGCAACATAAGTGTTAATAAAATGAATTATTTAATCGGAGGCCTCAACGAAGTCCCGGTCTAAATTTCCATCCATGCCCGGGGCCGACACTCGGCCATCCACGGGCCGTATTCGCGCAAACGGCCGCATCGCGCCGCCCACTCCAATAATAAGTCACATCTTTAGAGAGGATTTTCTCTGAATTGTGTTCCCAGACCAAAGAGAACGTTTTTTTGCGACTGAAATAGCTTTAGATCGGGCTTCTAAAGGGGTTAGCAGTGAATGGCTAAGTGTAAGCTAACTTCCTCCTCTCGTCATACATAACAGTGGCTGGAGTGAAATCCCAAGGCACTTGGGGCAGTGTCGACGGAAGCTAGAGCGAATGCCTATAGAGATATTTCTGGCACTCTAGCGGCCACTTGTGGCCCGGGCACTGTATGAGTTAAAAAAAGACAAGTGGAGGGTCAACTCTTCTCCCCAGAATAATAAGGATGCTAGGGTTCATGTGGTTCAAATATACAGCAGCCCAGGATGCATTCTTAACATTGCTATTAGGATTACATTAACATGTTAGGATAATGTTGATCCTTATCCTTTACCTACACAGGTGTCCTCTGGTCTCATCTCTGTTCCCAAATGGCTGCCCGTGTCCTCCATGCACCCTGTGGACTACTACACCTCCTTTACCAAGAACTGCACCGGAGACTTCACAGAGCAGGAGGTCAGAGATATACGGGCCTTCTATTATGCCATGTGTGCTGAAACAGACGCCATGCTAGGTGAGAGGACGAGTGTTTTTAGTGGGTGTAAATGAAAAGGACACTTAAAAACATTTTCAATGTGGTTTCCCTATTTTGGGCATATAGGTGAAAATGTACAAGAATTGTTTAAAATGTAAACAATGATTTAAGATTTAAATCTTAAATCTTATTTTGATGAATGAAAACTATATCAAAACTCTGTTTATAAACTCCAAAACACAGCTGATAGTGTGTCCCAAATGTCCCGGAAAACATTCTTCTTTTTGATGAAAATAAACGTTTAAAACGCTTCTGTGCTAAACGTCTCATGCACGAAACACGCACACTCCTGGGCGCTCGTGTGCGTCTGAATGAGCCCCGGTTGAACCCCATCCCATACGCACGATTCAATTGTGTCTACAAATACACCTGTTTAATACAGTAAAATAAAGGGAGGGTGCTCATGTGCGTCTGGCTGTGACACCCTTTCTAGTTTATTTTCCTTTTGAGTTTTTTTTTTTTTTTGCACAGATTTTTTGACACTGCACTATTAGGTTGTGTTAGTAGTTTTTGAGTATTTTTTTCTTGTGTTTGACATGACAGTGAGATAACTAACATTGACTGCTATGGTCACTTTGTTTTGGACACTGTACTTTTTTTATGCAATAGACTATTCATTGCTGTTGCACTAACTAGCATTGACTGCTATGGTCACTTTGATTTGGACACTGTACTATTTTGATAGTTGTGCTTAAGGTCACTTTATGTATATATATTTATATATTATTCGTTCCCTCTCTTGATGTACCTTGCTCTTTACTGTACTCTATTCTTGTTTCTTTTATTTTTTCTTCTTACTTCTCTGTAACTTTGTAAATAACCGTATACTGCTGTGCTGCCTCTGGGCAACTGATTTTCCCCCTTGGGATAATAAAGGTATCTATCTAAAATGTCTACATGCTGTTCCTGTTAACTTCTCTGGGTCTTTGTCACCTCGTGTCTCCTCTCTGGTATTATTTCCAGGTCAGGTTATTTCAGCTCTCAGAGACGCGGGGATTCTAAACACCTCGGTGGTGATGTTCACGTCCGACCACGGAGAGCTGGCCATGGAGCACCGTCAGTACTACAAGATGTCCCTGTACGAGGGCAGCTCCCACGTCCCCCTGCTCATCACCGGCCCTGGACTGACCTCTGGCCTGCTGGCTGACCAACCTGTGTCCCTGGTGGACCTCTACCCCACTATACTGGGTGAGGAACTCTGTTGATTTCGTCGATTTTTTTTTTCACTGACGAAAACTAAATAAAAACAAAATAAAAACTAAGCTATGATGACTAAAACTAAGACTAAATATATTGAAAATTTCGTCAACAAAATAAAAACTAGACTAAAACGTTAGGGAGGGACTGGTGGAGAAGAGTCATTTAATGTTAGGTTGCTCAGGTGTTGCATGCTGAAAATAGCAGATCTACAAGCTCACAATGCATCGCGCTGCGACGCGTTGTGAGCTTGTAGATCGGCTATTTTCAGCACACAACCAAGTGTAAAATCAGTCATTACGATGCCATCAAGGCCTGCCAAAATACATTTTAGTCGACTAAATCAACTGTAGATTTAGTCGCCTAAAACTAGGCTGGGTGAGGAAGCACAAGAACACAGGTTATCATCATGTTGGCTTGTGGTGGACATCTTTGTAAAAATTATATTTTTACCACGGAAAAACAAAATAATATTACCAGAAACAGATAAAGAGATAGCCCTGAGTGACCATAACAGGTCTGTTATTGCAGGGGTTCCCAGGGGTTCTTTTTTGTCTCAGGGCACCCCATGAATATTATTTTTCATCCGAGGCACCCCTACATTAAATCGTCGTTGTTGGGTGGAAACCTTGTATGTCCAAAACCTTCTCTTTTTGTGTTATTATTTTAAAAACGAGTTAAAGTAGTGAAATTAGCTGATCTACAAGCACACAACACCTCGCATCACGAGGCGTTGTGTGCTTGTAGATCTGCTATTTTCACTACTTGTGTGATGCTTTTGTATGATGAAGTAGGGCTTTTATTTTACCAAAAAACATACACATTTGAAACTTGGAGATGCAAGGTTTTTGCCTGACAGTGACGATATTGTTAATTTTCACTCCCAGCACCTTATATTTATAGCATATTTTAGCGATTATGTTGTGAGGAAAACATTGAGATAACAGCCATTTTGGTTAGAACTGACTGAAAATAACTTTGTACTTTAAAAGTATACTAAATATATTTTTAAATGTCAAAATAAATTTCAAATATTATCAAATGATCTCGCGGCACCCCTGGACTGCCGTCGCAGCACCCCAGGGTGCCCTGTCACCCACTTTGAAAACCCCTGTGTTATTTGTACACTCAGAGTTATGGGGGTCCTTGGAAATAAAAGTCTGAGAACCACTAGTATGCGCGCGCGCGTGTGTGTGTGTGTGTGTGTGTGTGTGTGTGTGTGTGTGTGTGTGTGTGTGTGTGTGTGTGTGTGTGTGTGTGTGTGTGTGTGTGTGTGAGAGTGTTTGTGTGTGTGTGTGTGTGTGTGTGTGTGTGTGTGTGTGTGTGTGTGTGTGTGTGTGTGTGTGTGTGTGTGTGTGTGTGTGTGTGTGTCATACATATTCTGAAGAAGACCTGAAGACTTTGACATTCAGTAATGGACGACTCCCGGCTCCGCCCCCTCCAAAAGCTGCCTCCGCCACTATCACAGCGCGCCGCTATTGGCTTCATTCACTTCAATGGGAAATACGGCGGATTGTACACACATTTTACACATTAAATACTAATTCAGTGTTGGACCCAGAGCTTCGAAATCTCTTCCTGGTCCGTCGGCAGGGCAAGGCATGCATTGGAGGAAGGTGTAGTAGCTTACACGGCTAATGGAACAAAACTATGGAACAAAACCGCAGAGGAATATTTGGGAAATAAAGGAATGAGGAAGCCCCTGTCTGTTGGACCACAGATCGCCGTTTTTTATATAAAAAAGCCGATTTAAATATGAATACACTGTGTTGGCTAAAAGGCCATTGACCCATGACTACAACACCTTATTTGTTATGTAAAATAGCTACTGATCAAGTAGCCTAATGATGAATGAACAACGCGAAGTGTATTTTTTCTGACATGCAACAGGGGATGCGTGCAGGTGCGTCACAAGAGGGGGAAGAGGGACTGAGTTACTAAGGCCCAAGGTGGAAGGGCCTTAATTATTTTATACTTTAGCTATCGAAAAATAGCAGATTATATAAACTCGAGAGTGCCGCGCTGCGAGCTTGTATATCTGCTATTTTTGAAATCCCCAGATGAAGAACATTCATGTGGGCCCGCAGTGAATCCTTGTACCCAGGGCCCAGAATTTGTGCGACGACACCCTTGGCTGTATTTGCGACTCGCTGCGGCTAAAACTTTTCGGAATCGAGACGTTTTAACGCCAGAGATATCATTTATAAGCAATCGACATGATAAGAAACATGTAGGCCTAGCCTACATTTGAAGCAGTTTATTCTGGTTGTTGTGAAATAAGAGAAATAGACAGAGTAGGATACTGTCTACCTCATTTGTCGCTATAGGCTGTTTAAACACCATCATCACAGATCAAATAAATACATTAACACGCCGTTTAGGCGTCAAATGCACTGGTAGTTATATTTATTAGTTGTCTTTCTTACCTTATGTAGGCCTACACAACTGTCCAGTCCAGTGATAAGTTGCTTTATATCAGATGAAGTAGCCTATTCCTTGGTGCTTCTTCATATAAACACATACAATGTTTGTGTTGGTATAAATGAGTAGCCTACACATATTTTCTCAGTTCATATGACTTGATGAAAGTAACTAATATTCCGCCCAGGTCAATAACACTAATCATTATAATGGCATGAATCGATCTAAACAAATAAAGTCTGTGCTGATCAGTGGCGTAACAACATTGTGATAGGCCCTGGTGCAGATATTTGTTGTGGGCCCCCCAACCCACCCCACCCACCCCTATATACACAAGCGCAAGTGACATTTGAAATGTTTATTTATGTCCACATAAGCAGAAGTACAAGAATGTACAAAGGACATAAACAATATCATTGCAGTAAGCACTGGCGCCTAACTCTGTCCCCACTAGGGGGAGCACAAAGCTAGGAGACAAAATTGTGTATTTCCGGTTATAAGGTCAGCCAAAATGGGTATTTTTGGGTATAAAGTCAACTAAAACGGGTTTCCTTTATTAAGTCATTTTCGGGTGTCTTTGGGGCTTCAGGGGAGGACCTGGATATGTTGCTTGGTGCGCACCTTTTTTTTAAATAGGCCTATAAACATGACCAGGGCTCTGACATGACCAAATAAATAGAACACTAGGTCTACAATGCAAGCCTTTCAGTGCTGCACATTAAATAGACACGACCCATCCTGACTGATTGACACACAGCTGACAGGTCTCAAAGGATGATTGGACAAATTATCATTCACTCGGCACTCCACCAGCTAGGGCCTAGCCTAGGCAGCTACTCAGCACCTAAACCCATTACCGTAATACTTGTTGCGGCCGCGCAGATGCATTCCACCGCCGAACGTCATTACCGTATTACCAAGTGTGGTCGCGCAGACAGATTTTTTTTTTCTTTATTTTTTTCCTCTTCCTTCATGGGCCCCTGTGTGTGTGGGCCCTGGTGCGGCTGTACCAGCTGCACCTCTATATTTACGCCACTGGTGCTGATAATGATGATGGTAGTATGCTTATGGCTTATGTTAGGCAGGCCACTTAATAGATATATAGATAGATAGATATCTTTATTATCCCAAGGGGGATAATCAATAGCTATTTAACATAACAAATAAGGTGTTGATGTTATAGTCATGAGCCATTTAGCCAATACAGTGTATTCATATTTAAATCTTTCCGAGTCAGTGTAAAACGGCTCTGAATCCAGCAGAGAACTTATGTATTCTCTGCTGCTTTGTTTTAATAATAGGCCTACATATTTTTCTAATCTCATGCCAGGTCTTGTTGACGGATTTGGAAGAGATTTCGACGCTCTGGGTCCAAAACGCGACATGCAGTGTGTCTGTGTGTGACATTCTCCTCCATCGTGCTGACAGTGTTGTTGAATGACTGAGTGAGGGCTGTCGGACTTCAAAGCAGTAACGTGGAGGGAAAGGTGGGGGCGGAGCTACCGGGAGTCATGTATTGGGTATTATAATCAAAATAAGAACATATAATGGTGTATAAAACAGAACATCTAAAAATGACAGACATATTGCACAAGAACAAACAAAAACATCTGCTATTTTTGCTATTGTTGAAAATGAGTATAACATCTTGAATAAAAATAACACAATAAAAACATTGATTTAAATGTAATACATTCGCCGATAATAACAAAAAATAAAAGTGGTTAAATATTCTTTCTTTTAGGATATAGAATGTTCCTCTATATTGGGAAATTAGTAATCACACACAACGTACTGAAATAGTAAATAAAATGAATATCATTTAAACAATAAACATTTATAACTACTTTAGTGATGCATTTATAACTATACAGAAATCTACTTTTTGTTTATTATATATTGTAATACTAATGTGTAGGCTCTCTTGTTTGATGGCACACCGTTTTAGAACCACTTGTCCACGTGGAGAAGCACAGGAATAAGAGAAGCTGTATGTTTTCTTTGGTTCTGGCGCAACAATGACCCTATGACCGTTTGTCAGCCTTCTGATTGGTCCCTGACTGGCCAACCAGAAAAAAAACATTCACTTTTCGCTACCGGGGGTGGAGTTATGCAGTGGGAGAATGTCGCTTAAGTCTTCACCGCAGTGCCGTGATGCGGAGCACGGCCGGGTCGCAGTACGGGAGAACGGCGCTGCGCGGTCATAGCGATTTCGGTAATTATAGTGAATAAGCTTCAACAAACTAGTTCACATGAACGATATCAATGTAACTAAGAGTTTCAATTGGTTACATATATTTTAAATGGGCAGAATTACAATTAAAATACATTTTATGTTGACAGCCAGCCTATAATTCCACTGCTTCCTACCCAAGATGCACTGCGCTTTCTCTCTCTATTTCTGTCCTCTGCCTGTTCCAGAGGATTTTAAACTAATTAAAAGATGTATTTTCGGGGGGAAACCCCTGTTTTGCAATGTAACTACTGTACTTTTGTCTTCCCTTTGTATTAATATCACCTAGATGTTTTTCTTTTGGTACATTAAATAGCAATAATGAGGCAATGAAGAATACCCCCTCGCCCCATTCACTGCCATTAGAAAAACAATCTGCTCAGGCTTTTTCGTCCCACTTAGTAACAGAGCAGAATGGGGCGGGATTTGACAAACAGTGAATTGCGTATGGCAAGGTAAAACCCATACCTTAGCTTTTGCTTAACTGACAGCATTGTCTCTTGTAGAGATCGCGGGCATCTCAGCTCCAGGTGACCTCAGCGGGTCCTCCCTCCTCCCCCTGATGTGGGGGTCCAGGACCACCAGGACCACCAGGACCCCCTCCAGGACCCTCAGGACCTCCAGGACCCCCAGGACCCCCTCCAGGACCACCAGGACCTCCAGGACCCCCTCCAGGACCCCCTCTCACCACCACCCTCCTCATCCAGACTGGGTTCTGAGTGAATACCACGGCTGTAACGCCAACGCCTCCTCCTACATGCTGAGAACCGCTCGCTGGAAGTACATCGCATACGGTGACGGCCAGAGTATCCCTCCACAGCTCTTTGGTACGTTCCTGTCTTCAACAGGGGGTCCGGGACCCCTAGGGGGTCCTCAGAGTTACTACAGGGGGTGTTCCAAATCTTTGTTTGATAGACACTTCTTTTCTCCTTTTTTATAATAACCACTTGAACCCTAGTGTCCATAATCTGAGAACTTTAGCCAAAAATAGTAATAAATAATTTTCGGCAAAGAGCAGACTAAGTACAGAGCGAAAGTTTATTAAGTATTGACAGTTAAAGTGGTTAAATATCTGAAAACACAAATTGACATGAATCCAAAATACACTGATGATTGTGCTATGGAATCTATGAACAGGTTGTGGGGGTCCCTGCTTCATCTCTTTCTCAACTAAGGGGTCCTTGGCCTGAAAACGTTGCTGTAGGGGTTGTTTGTTTGGTACGATCAAAGCTAAATTACTTTGACTGATTTATAGAGGGCCCTACCGAAGGCCTTAAAGGAGTGTAAATTCCTACTTTCCTTTAAAACAGCTCTGAAAGCCACTTATAGGCGGCTGCTACTCACAACTAGTGTATTATATATACAACTGCATTGTATTTGACTTTTTTTTTATATGTTCTGCATAGTACTGTGTTTTATTTGTCTGTCATTCAATGTTGTATGAGTTAAAAAGGACCCCAATTGAAACAAGCCTAAAAGCTTTTTTGAGGTGTTAATACTTTTAGTTGACCTTGTACCAGTGAACTTTACTGTCACAAAACTGTACCTTTTCCTATGAACACCTCAAATAAAGTCTTCAATGAATCAATCAATCAATCAATCAATACATTATAACTTTGATGTTGATAAATACAACCTTACCCAAATTTGGGGTCACACATCATGATGATGTCATAGACGACAGTCATAGATGACTGTCGTCACAGGCTGGTTCTGGTACAGTTTATTATATATGGCAATGTTATCTTGTCTTTTTATTTTGAATACGTATAGTCGTGTGGCTTTTTGGTTGTAAAGGAGACAGTGTAGCAGCGAGCTAAGATGACAACCTTACGGCCGTTCACCTGCGACGACCTGTTCAGATTCAACCACATCAACCTGGACCCCATGACGGAGACGTACGGCGTGCAGTTCTACCTCCAGTACCTGACCCACTGGCCCGAGTACTTCCTGGCGGCGGAGGCCCCGGGCGGCGAGCTGATGGGTTACATCATCGGCAAGGCGGAGGGCTCGGTGGCGAGGGGGGAGTGGCACGGCCACGTCACCGCCGTCTCCGTGGCACCCCAGTTCAGGAGGATGGGTGTGGCGGCGGCGCTCATGGAGGCGCTGGAGGACGTCTCGGAGAGGAAAGGCGCGTTCTTCGTGGACCTGTTTGTGCGCGTGTCCAACCAGGTGGCGGTCAACATGTACACACGGCTGGGCTACAGCGTCTACCGGACGGTCACAGGGTACTACAGGGAGGGCAGTGGGACGCCAGACGAGGACGCCTACGACATGAGGAAGGCCTTGTCCAGGGACGCCAGGAAGAGGTCCGTCATTCCACTGACTCACCCTGTCCGGGCAGAAGACCTGTAATAACAGCTGTGGCGTCAGTTCAGAAAAGGCTAAGGTATGGCAACATGTGGTGCAACATGTTGCCTCCTGTGTGGCCACAGGAGGGACTTAACAGTACAGGCTATAAGGCACATCCAGGCATATTAATGCAAGGTTGTAGGCCTACACGATTGGACTGTTGACTGCAAAAGTGGAGGAACGTAATCATCTTGAGGATTGTAAATTGGAGAATATTTACATCTGCTTTAGGAGTTCATTTGAGATCAATATAGATGTGATGCTTTTGCTTAAAGGACCAGGTCACCTCTGGGACAACCAGATCTTATTTTATTGTTCTGTGGGACACGATCAACATAATCCTGAATTATTTTTTGTGTTCAATCTGTGTTTTTAGATATGTTAGTATTTCAGCATGCTACAACTGGTCATATGATGCATTTTGCATCATATGACCAGTTGTAGCAAATACTAAATTATCTAAAAACACAGATTGAACACAAAAAATAACTCAGGATTGTGTTGATCGTGTCCCACACAACAATAAAATAGGATCTGGTTGTCCCAGAAGTGACCTGGTCCTAACAAGAACACAATACAGAACGAGAACACTGGTACCAACCAAAACTATATTACTTACATATATATTCTCCTTTCTTTTTTGAGCGGTGGTAAACCACTCCATAGAGTGGCTGTGCGTGTGTCTGTAGCCACTTTTCCTCAGCGTTTTGCCATAGCAATATGTGTGTGTGCGTAGCCATATTACATCATATTACATCACCAATTGTCATCCTAGACCTATCTGTAGCCACCTTTCCTCAGCGTTTTGCCATAGCAATATGTGTGTGTGTGTGTGTGTGTAGCCATATTACATCACCAATTACATCCTAGACTTATATAGTATTTTTCCTCAGCGTTTTGCCATAGCAATGTGTTATCCTCAGTGTTTTGCCATAGCAACATGTGTGTGTGTGTGTAGCCTGTATTACATCACCAATTACCAATTGATGAAGACGTTATGCAAGCACGACCACCGCTCACTTCACATTGGGTGTGATTTTTTTATTACTGAGGAATGGATAGAGAACCAAAACTATGAATCACGACAACGGCACAGAGAGATGTGACTTCGTGGACTGACCATCAGGAGTACCTGGAGAAGTCACTGTGGACTATGATTGGTCAAGCTTCATGTGACATCATATACCTTACTATAAAACAACTTACAAACTTCAAGGACCCCCATAACTCTGAGTGAACTAGTAATGAAAATGTTTTTAAAGCTGCACAGCGCCTCTCAGATCTTAAGATTCTGTGATCTTCTGTCACTGCATGATGAGGGATGCAGGGGTAGGCTACCTTAGGCACGGGTGCCAACATGGCACAGGGGAGGGTGATCACTGGCACACTGGCAGAAGTGTGATAATATATTTTTAATCGTGGTCAATTAAATGAAGTCACCTAATTTACAGCAAATTAAATCCTGCCTGTAATTCTACCTTCATTAAAACTCTGAACTCTGACTTGGGAGGGAGTCGGGGGAGATAGGTGGTCTAATGATCGTTTATAACAATGTCCTCCCAATCAAAATATGTCTGAATTATTTATGGGGTGTCATTAAAATGTATGTTGACAAGGCATTGACTGTCTAGAAACATGGCAGTTTGCTGACCCCTGGGGGGGTTAGGTCACAGACTCTGATAGATGAAAAAAAGCGTGTGTAGCCATTAGGACCTGCCTCTTTCACTGACTAATTCATTGCTTCCTCTCTGATTTCTTAGACCTAACGTTGGACAAGGAGGAACTTCACAACGTGGTGCTCAAGTTCCCTGAGGTCTGGGCTCATCTGGACAGGCAGCTGCGTAGCGTGGTAGACTATCCCAACGTTTCCAAAGCCGTTCACCTCTACAACAGACAGGAGTTTGCTTCCTGGCGCCAGAGTCTGGGAGCCAACTACAGCCGGGTCATCGCCAACCTCAGGTGGCACGTGGACTGGCAGAAAGATCCGTCGGCCAATGAGAGAGCTATTGAGGAGTGGCTGATGGATTCATTGTGATACACATTAGAGGTCAGATAACACATTCCATATTTGGGCGTACTGTAGCTGCATTGGGAACTCCTTATATGGTCATGGCTGATTCATAGTATGTGACATGATCGTGACGAAGTGGTCCTCTGGCTTGCCAGCCCGTCCTCCCTTAAGCGATAGTAAACTGTGACCACAGGTCACCGTTTACTATCAGAACCGTCACGGCTTGTCCGTATCTGCCCGTACGGGTAACGCCTGACACTATGGTTCCCCTGTGACATCACAGATGACATCACATTGATGTCAGATATTCAGAGCAGGGATCTCCATATATGGGCATAAAAGGGATTCTGTTAGGAATCTCCATATATGGGCATAAAAAGGATTCTGTTAGGGATCTCCATATATGGGCATAAAATGGATTGTATCCCAGATGATGCCCTGTTAGGAGAACCACCCTAACAGAATCCATAAATGGCCAAGACAGATGGCACGTCCTCGGTCTCTTTTCGCCCTTAGGCGTCTTACTGGTGTAAGAAAGAATAAATAATGATCAACAAGCTCACAACACGTTGCTTTGCTTGTAGGTCGGCTATTTTCACTTTTCTATAAGGCAAGTGGTTTTGTCATGTATTTCTTTTATTTTGGTTCTCGAGCTGAAATAGTTTGGAAACCTCTGCTCCATGTATTTTTATCATAATGAATTTACCCTACAATTGTCAATGTTAGGACGTGTGTGCAAATCAAGCTGCTAACTTGACGGTTGATCAACAATTCAAACAATTTCTACTAGCTCACGATGCTTTGGATTTCATTGTGAGCTTGTAGGTCTATTTTAGAATTTTTTATTTTATTTAAACATTTAGTAATTTTAGTATTTTGCAAATACAAAAATAAAGAAAGGGATGTCCGATATTATCGGCCTCCCGATATTATCAGCAGATAATAGCATAAAAAGTTAATATCAGAGAATATCGGTATGGTTTTTATGCATGCTATTTTACAGACTAAACAAAAATCCAGCAGAAGAATCAACTTGTTTGTTTTACTGTCTGTTTTGCATCTGTGAGGTCTGAACTAGATAATATATAGCTATTATAGCTTTATGTTATTAGGTATGTGATATAGTTTACTTTTGGTGAAAAAAAGCCTACATATCGGTATCTGTTGTTATTGGAATTGGAAATTAAGAGTTGGACAATATCGGAAAATCAGCTAAAAGACAATATTGAACATTCCTAGTAAATAATTAACAATTAAAATGTTTTTGCCTTTAATAATATACCCAGTAGGGAGGGATGACAGGTTGATAGTGGTTATAACCCCAGGATGTCCAGAAATGCATTACCTGATACTTATTGAGAGATTAACAAGAATTTGGACATCCTACTGAATAATGTGCAGAACTACCAGAGCACTTCTCGTTTCATTAAAATGATTTATTTATACTGATGGGACAACGTCAAGGTTGTGGAATATGTTTATGATATTTAACGTCTTCACTACGAGGTCCAGGTGGGTTTGAGACGCACTGGAACTGGAGACCGTCTTGAGACATTCCACTGATTCTTCATACATGGAACTGGAGACGGTCTTGAGACGTTCCACTGATTCTTCATACATGGAACTGGAGACTGTCTTGAGATGTTCCACTGATTCTTCATACATATGAAGTATATCTTCAATACTAATACTACATGATCTTTGTGACTCTGGTAGACATGCGTTACAGTTTTTGATTGATTGAAGAATTTATTAGAAGTTTGCAATAGAAAAAAGTACAGTTTCATGACAGTACAAATCACTGGTACAAGGTCAACTAAAAGGAGATCCTAGAAAGCCGAGGCTTATTTCCACAGGAACCACACTTTAAGTATCTCATATAACATTGAAAGACAGACGGATAGAACATAGTACTTTATCTAGGATAATATCAGTTTCAAAAGCATAACATCAAATACAAAAGGCAGAATACAAAGAAAAAAGGGGGGGGGAGCATGGGGGCTTAGTCTGTTTACAAGTCACGGGTAGCTGCTGTCTGAAGGTGACTTTTCATACCAATTTTGAAGGAGGCTAGGGATTTGCTCTCCTTTAGGGCTTGTGGAAGGGCGTTCCACATGTTGATGGTATAGCAGGAGAACGAGTTAGCGCCTTGTTTAGTGTTAAATCTACGCTGATGATGATTAGTGGAGCTGCCTCTGGTGTTATGATCGTGAACATCCTTGACCTTTAAGAAGTAGTTTGTCAGGTACATGGGAATCTTGGAGGTGTAGTGTATCTTGTACACCAGGCCCATTGCAAGATGCTGTACTCTGTCAGCTACTTTGAGCCACCCCACGCTTTCGTGGTGATGCTCGGTAAGGTGGGTCAGAGGAGGGAGACCAAGCACAACCCTAATTAGTTTGTTTTGGGCTGTTTGGAGCTTTAGCTTTAAGGCAGCTGGGGCGTCGCGATACCAGACAAGGACTCCGTAATCAATGAGGGGCCTAATAAGAGCACCTCCTAGTGTCTTTCGGGATTTAATATTGATCAGTGGGGCAACTCTTTGCAAGAAGCGAATTCGTTGATTGACTTTATTGATTACAGTGAATCAGACTGGATCTGATTCTGAATACTATTTTTTTCATGTCTTATTCTTTGGGAAACAAGACAATCTACAAGCTCACAACGCGTCACAATGCGATGCATTGTGAGCTTGTAGATCTGTTATTTTCAAACAATTTGTACTTTTGAATTCCGAACGTTTTACTTGTAACAGAGTATTTTTAAATTGTGGTATTGATATTTTTACTTAAGTAAAACATTAGAGTCCACTAATGACTTCCTCCAGATCTGTTTTGTGTTCAGCTATACTGAATCAAGTACTCTGGGTAAATCTGATTGGGGTCAAAAATGGCATAGATTTTGGGGTCTTTGGTGTCGTCCACACAGCTCTCATAGCGGTTTGTTGTACTTTGGTGGTCCGGCTTGTGGAAGTGGCTTTCCCCCCTCTGAGAGTTTCCCACCATCACCCGGGCCAAGAATATGATTCTGGTTCTGGTTCTGGTCTGTTGGTCTTGAATAGCTTCACCATACAGAGGCAAGAAGTCACAACTCCAGTCACTGTACTTGTCTGCATGTGTGGCGTGTCTTGCAAAGTATACCCCTACGAGAACCAAGGTTACAGTATTACTGTAGCTGCCAGACAGAATCACAAGACCTGACGTAGATTCTACAAATGCCTTCTACATAAACAATGTTCAAAAATTGTAGATGTACAAACTCGCAGCGTGGCACAAAGTGAGGCACTGTGATCTATAACATCTGCTATTTTTTGAAGAGCCAAAGCAAAAATCTAAAATTAACACACATGCTTTCCTGGTTTGAATGGGTCAAATGTGGCCTTTTATTACCGTTTAATATTCACTCACCTTTACCATAAACGTGGCCATTAGCACAGGGTAATCTGCAGTCAAAGTTATATGTGCAAATGTTGTTTACATTGCTGGCTTTGGTTCCATGAAATAGTCGTCTCTCTTCAATGTCCTTGACGCCTTTAATCTTCATTAACTGTTTCTTCTTCCTGTGGAAGAAGAAAGCAAAGATAATGTATTGAACGCAATAAATGTAGGCTAAATGGAATGAATAAAACAAGATGGTGCTGACTATGTTAATGACTATGTATGTATGTATGTATGTATGTATGTGTATGTATTCATTTATTTGCTATATAATTTGTGTTGGGAAATCCACAGAATATTGTATATATCTGCTGTCGGGCGAAACCTCCTAACTCCAACATTTCCATTGGTTCAATATTATTTTAACCAACACTCAGATGTAAAGGGTGTTCAATAGCCCTGATTTATGCCAAGAAATCCAACACCTAAAAAATGAAGTTAAGAGGTTTTGGCCAGACAGTGACGATATGCTAATATTGTACATGTTGCAATACTAATGTGTGGTTGTCAAAGACAACTCACCTACAGTACAGTTCCCACAGGTCTGTGTTCTGTATTCTGCTGACTGATACAATGTGTCTGTCCAACAGTCCATCTGTCTTCACAAACCCTGCCACAGTCTGGTACTCAGCAGACATTTCATTCATTCGGATTAACTGCAAAAAAGACAAATTGCTGCAAGTAACAAAGGAACAAAACATTAAATAAGCAGCTAAATTAGGTAGCCCTGAATACAGGACGGTCATCAGGGCTACTAAATTAGGCAAGGGGGATATGTGTGTTTTGCACATCAAGTTAAAGGACCACTGACGTGGAAATCCTACTTAATTTATGGACTCCATGTCTAAAGCCCAGGGGAATTGAAGACTCTCAAAAGATCAGTTCACTTTGACTCAGATGCAATATAAAATGGTATAGAACGATTTATTTACAGCATTTTTGTCTACTTGGACTGTGTCTTAGAGGATGGCAGTGGGCAGTTCGGAAACACGCCTATTTGACATCATCGATTGGGAATCGAAGCTAAATGTTCTTGCCTAAAAACAACTATATATATATATATATATATATATATATATATATATATATATATATATATATATTACTCATACCATGTTATTATGAGGGTTAGTGACTGAGGATCAATAAATATGAAGGCTGTACAATGAACATGGGTGAAGTGCTCCTTTAATAACTCTCTTTCAGACGTACCTGATATGGGAGTTTGGGGTCGACCATTTCCCAGAAAACAGGTGAAGAAATGAAGCAACAGCAGCCACTGTGTTGGAAAAGGACTGGGTTTAGGTTTCTATTACTGTTTCACTTTCACTTCCTCTGAAACACAATGGAAACCTATGCATCGACGTACATGTTGCTGTTCTGCTACCGACAATGTATTTGTAACAGCATTTTCTATTTTATTTTATTTTTGCATTAATTGTTTCACCTTCTCTCGATCAGGTAGGCTCGTTGGATTCTTCTCTGTCGCCCTGTGCAAAGTTCAGTCTGTAACATTGCTGTGTGAAGCAGACAAGAATGAGTTAGGTCATAGCTGTATAGCATGGTTAAATACTACTGTATAGTTTGTAACAGTGAGAATTCTTGATAATACCAGAGAAATCAATGCTGCTGCTGCTGATGCCAGTGGTGGGTGAAAATATGTCAAACGTTGCCTTGGAGTCACAGATGTATCGGTTCTCCAGGTCCATGCTGGTCAGGGAGCTGTCGGGGTCATCCTAAATATTAAAACGTTTTAACAAGGCCTGATTACAACATGTGTATTTATTATGTGATGCGTTCAGATCAAGGAAACGTTATGTTAAGTGCAGATACTTACTGTCCAAACACTGGTAAAGTAGACAACTCACTGTTGACTGTTATTTGACTGTAATATGATGTTGTTGTTGTTTTCTTTTCTTTTTTTCTTGTTGCATGGTTCTGTTTATATTTGTCTGTCATTTAATGTCTCTATTAATTGAGTACAAAAGGAACCAATTTAAACAAGCCATTGTTCCTTCTTGGGTTTAAATACTATTAGTAGACCTTGTATCTGACCTGCTGTGCTTTTCCTAGCATACTTCTAATAAAGTATTCAATCAATCAATCAATCAATGCTGTGCTTTTACTAATCTTCTGGGGGGTGGGGTCCCTAGCTGGCACAAACATTTTCAGATAGGCCTACACACATCATTTTGGGGCTCCTTGGCATGAAAAGGTTTGAGAACCAAAGCCTACCTCAAACATGTGCCACCTTCCACAGTCTGCCAAGTAAGACCAACAGATGGTGTCTGTTTCCATGGGCTCCGCGCCATCATCTGGACCCCCTGCTGAGGTCCCATTGAACATGGTTTACTTTATTAAACTAATAAAGGTCAGATTCAGAACAACATTATGTGTACACAGACTGGGCTGATTTTAGTGTGTCTCTTTCTTGATAAATTAACCACACCCCCTCATGTAGGATGGATTTACAGTACCTGTTGTGTCGGATAGGAAATGTACTTTACAGTTCTATTTGCTTTATGACTGAAAACCGGCACATCTAGCTGTCCGTCAACAATGTATTTGTAACAGCATTTTCTATTTTATTTCATTTTGCATTAATTGTTTCACCTTCTCTCGTCAAGACTGGTGACTATCATCATCTGGATATCCATGCCCATATAAGGAGATCACTGATGTCATCAATACCTTCCAAGTTGGAACAACACATAGATCTCCATATATGGAGCTGACTGGATCATCAAATGGATCTTTTTTTTCTTCTTTTTTTTAAGAAAAATGCTACATGTACAAAGTATCCAGGCAATGAAACAGCACAAACAATAGACAATAAATACAGGACATACAAGAAAGAAAAAGTGACAAAAACAAAAACGAACGGACAAAACAAACAAAACAACAATATTACAAGATAATGGAGCTGACCAACACTGACATCATCAACTCTATATCCTAATCTCCATATATGGCTATGGCTCGACTCATTCTGACATCACAATATTAAGCCCATGCATAGCTTGGAATGCCCATGTATGGACATATTGTGTGAATCTCATGTGGTCTATGACATAAGACATTTATGATAGATAGCCTATCAGTCATATCCATATTTGGGGAAATATTTTGTCCACATTTTGTCCAACAACAACCAACCGCATTTCCGTCCTGCACTTCTCACCCTTTTGGAGTCTTTCTGGCATTCTTATTATCCACTTATGAATTGTTGTTAACGGCCTTTTCAAAACGCCTACCGTTATCATACCACTTTTAATACATTTGGGATATTAGTTGTAATGAGCTCCACAGAACAGAAGGTGGCAGCAGTGCACGGGATGGATAGGATGCCAATGCTGTAACAAGTCAAGAAGAAGATAGGGTGTTAACTTTTATTTTGAAAATTGAGCCTTCCTATGCTTTTACTTCCGTGTCACTCCAAGCTGCCAACGCAGTGATCGCAGTGACGCGTGATTATGGATCCAACTGGGAAAGATGGATAACCACGCCCCGGACTCATTTTTGAAGCTTGTGATTGGCTGAACCGGACGTAGGGAGCGCTCCGTTGTAGTCACTTGGACCGCGCGAGGTGCACCAAAACCCAATTATCCTGGCGTTTATCGTGCGCTTGCCCAGGCCTTACGGCCTGGCATAAATATAACGATTGCATTCACCACGGCTTCGTAACTCGCGCGGCGCTCCGCCGGCCGCGCGGCCCTGGCCCGCTCTTCACGGCCACTCGCGCCTGCGGCGCTCGGGGGCGAAGAGCAGGACCAAGGTCCGCTGGCCTTCGCGCCGCTTGCAATGTCGTGGACAATAACTGAAAACGAGCGCTCTTTGCCGTTTCCATCCATATTTCCCAGTTGGATCCATAATCACGCCACAGGCGTTGCAGGCTGCGGTTTGAACAAGGTAGATTATTATCAATGCTACTAAACTTTAACTTAACTGTAAATCAATTAATTGGTTTGTTTTCTCATTGGTCACAACGCCTGCTTCTTGCAACCAAAGCTAACATATTAGTACAAGTTTAAACAAGCTAAGAAAGCTAAGGTTAGTGGGTGGTTGGTTTGTTTGGGGACTGAACAGCTCTGACAAACAGTGTTTGTCAGCTGTTTTGCTTCAAACTCAGTGCCACATTTTAGTCTACACTTTCTGTGAATGGTGCATTTTGTGCTACACAATGTACACACATAATGACATAATTCAAAGGATATTCTATTCAGCTAATCCACCCACACTCCCCAGTGCAGCTAAAATGTTTGCTTTGCTGTCTTTCTTTCCCTGTAGCCTAGTATTGCCAACTTGATTTGGTATTATTGTATGTTCTTATTACATTCAGAATTATTGTCTCCACCAGCCGAAGGCTGAGGGAGAGTATGTTTTCCCCTCCGTCCGTCCGTGCGTCCGTCCGTCCGTGCGTGCGTGCGTCCTCGCAGTTTGTGAGCACCTAATCTCAGTCGCCGTTGGCCCGGACGCTGCCAAAGTGAGCACACACACTCCCTGGATGTCAATCTAGAACCTCTGCCCTAAATTTTTCAAATGGGCCTTTTCTAGCGCCACCTAGTGGCCCCGTCCGTCCGTGCGTGCGTCCTCGCAGTTTGTGAGCACCTAATCTCAGTCGCCGTTGGCCCGGACGCTGCCAAAGTGAGCACACACACCCCCTGGATGTCAATCTAGAACCTCTGCCCTAAATTTTTCAAATGGGCCTTTTCTAGCACCACCTAGTGGCCGATGTTCGCAAAACACATTTCTGTGCACTACTCTTACAGATTTTGTCCAAAAATCCTACAAATCGGTAGGCAGTATCTCGACAGTCATGTGATCGACACGGATCTGTCCGATTTTGCATATTCCATCCTGATTGGCTAAGGTTGGCTTCCAAAGTTTGCAGGCGTGCGTGCGTCCTTGCAGTTTGTGAGCACCTAATCTCAGTCGCCGTTGGCCCGGACGCTGCCAAAGTGAGCACACACACTCCCTGGATGTCAATCTAGAACCTCTGCCCTAAATCTTTCAAATGGGCCTTTTCTAGCGCCACCTAGTGGCCGAGGTTCGCAAAACACATTTCTGTGCACTACTCTTACAGATTTTGTCCAAAAATCCTACAAATCGGTAGGCAGTATCTCGACAGTCATGTGATCGACACGGATCTGTCCGATTTTGCATATTTCATCCTGATTGGCTAAGGTTGGCTTCCAAAGTTTGCAGGATTTGGCCGTTTTGAACAAAATGCCTCAAATCACAAACGCAAAGTGCAATTATCATGAAATCGCGCACACACGTTCCCACTAGGCCGAGGAAGAAATGCCACTTAATTTTTTTTTAAATCAGCCTCATGGTGGCGCTATAACAGGCCGATTTGTGGTTTTACCTATAACTCCACCGATCAGTTTCAAACTTTGTAAACGCACTCCCTAGAGGCTAAGGATAAACCATTGCCCTGCATTTTTCACATCAGCCTTTTATAGCGCCACCTTTGGGCCGACTTATGTAAAACACATTTTTGGATATTACTCCTTGAGATTTTATCCAAAAATCATGCAAATCGGTACACAGTATCTCTATAGTCATGTGATCAAGTCCGATCCGTCTGATATTTCATATTCCATCCTGATTGGCTAACATTGGCTTCCAAAGTTTGCAGGATTGCTCAGTTTTTGAACAAAATGCCTCAAATCATCAACGCAGCTTGCGATTACCGTGACATTTGCCACACATATTCCCACTAGGTCAAGGAACAAATGCTACCTTTTTAACATTGGCCTGTTATAGCGCCATCAGCAGGTAGACTTTACCAAAACACATTTTTGGAACACAATGCTTCAAATCATGCATGCAGCGTCCGATTGCCATGAAAGATCTAAGGTGAAGAACATATGCCACCCTTTTTACATTGGCCTATTATACAGTAGCACCACCAGGACGCACAGCCTGGTGGAGACCTGTGCTCGGAAGAGCACTGCTTCTAGTTATACGTGTGAACACCACAGTCATGTATTTTCAGTGTTATCATTATTATCTTTTTATTATATTATAATGGCTGTTAGCACAGCTGTGGTTCAGGCCATTGGCCTACAACATATCTGCTTGTTTGATTGATTGATTGATTGATTGATTGATTGATTGAAGAATTTATTAGGAGTTTGCAATAGAAAAAAGTAGCCGCAAATTGCAACACTAGATTTTATTTTTATATAATCGGATGAATCTAGGGTTGCAATACCTCCCATTGATTGATTGATTGAAGCATTTATTAGAAGTTTGCAATAGAAAAAAGTACAGTTTCATGACAGTACAAATCACTGGTACAAGGTCAACTAAAAGGAGATCCTAGAAAGCCGAGGCTTATTTCCACAGGAACCACACTTTAAGTATCTCATATAACATTGAAAGACGGACGGATAGAACATAGTACTTTATCTAGGATAATATCAGTTTCAAAAGCATAACATCAAAAAGGCAGAAAAAAAGGGTGGGGGGAGCATGGGGGCTTAGTCTATTTACAAGTCACGGGTAGCAGCCGCCTGAAGGTGACTTTTCATACCAATTTTGAAGGAGGCTAGGGATTTGCTCTCCTTTAAGGCTTGTGGAAGGGCGTTCCACATGTTGATGGTATTGTAACTTGTATGAGTGAGAGACGAGCCTCATTCATGCATCTTGAATCTTTTACACGGTAAGGTTTCTATTTTAACCCATTGGTTTCTCACAGATCACCACAGGATGTCCACTAAAGAAGTGAAAGCAGCACTGAAGAGTGCCAGGGAGGCCATTAAGAACAAAGAATTCAAAGAGGCTCTTAAACATTGCAAAGTAAGAAACATGAACCACATTCACCCACCCTGCAACATACTGTACACCTAGGGCAGTGGTTCCCCAAACTGCGGGCCACAAATTATTTTGGGGGGTCCCCAGACCCCAGATGATTAGGTTAAATTAATGTGCAACATTGTTTTCTCACTCAACAGTAAACAAATCAACATACTGTATACGTGTATCCAGGGTATCTGCAGATTTCAGAATTGTAATGCCATTTAGGGCCTTTTTAAAACCAAATTGACCAAATTATTATTTAAGATAGAGGCAAACATTGTGAAAATAGACGAACTACAAGCTCACAACGCCTTGCAGTGAGAGGCGTTGTGAGCTAACTAAAGGTAATGCCTACAAATGAATTCCAATTTCCAAGTGTTTGTCAGGATGGGGGGTCCCCAGTTCAAATATGACATTTATTTTGGGGGGTCGTGGTGGCCTGAAAAGTTTGGGAACCCTTCAGGGAACAGTTAAATCTAATTATTTCATTTTATTTCACTTCATTGGTTCTTCTAGTATCACTTTTAGGCTAAACTTGCTGACTGATTTGATATCAACTTCACTTCTTTAGGCTGTTTTGAAAGTGGAGAAGAACAACTATAATGCATGGGTGTTCATCGGCTTGGCAGCGTGTGAGCTGGAGCAGCCGGATCAGGCCCAGACTGCGTACCGGAAGGCTATCGAACTGGAACCTGAACAGCTACTGGCATGGCAGGTAAGACACGTTGCTTAACCACTTATATATATTACATACCACATGAGCCCTAGCGTCCCTACTCTGGGTGGCGAACGTTCAGTGAAAGTAGACGATCGATCTACAAGCTCTGCAACACGTTGTGAACTTTCCATGTGTGCCATTTATTTGGTTGGGACGGTGCTCATTGATGAACACAAGACAGGTGAAACACATACACATGAGCAAGAGTAAATATAATGGATTTAGTGAAAGCTTTCCACCATTAGTCCCCCCAAAAACAAGAAACGATATAGACATTACAACATAGCAAAGATACAAAATGTTAAGTGGCTATGAGTGGTTGTGTTGCCTCTCCACACTGTGATGGAAAGGCAAGGATCCTCTCAGGGCCCAGTCACACATAGGTGTTCAAGGATACTCTGAGGGCCCAGTCACACATAGGTGTTCAAGGATACTCTGAGGGCCCAGTCAGTCACACACAGGTGTTCAAGGATACTCTGAGGGCCCAGTCAGTCACACACAGGTGTTCAAGGATACTCTGAGGGCCCAGTCAGTCACACATAGGTGTTCAAGGATACTCTGAGGGCCCAGTCAGTCACAGGTGTTCAAGGATACTCTGAGGGCCCAGTCAGTCACACATAGGTGTTCAAGGATACTCTGAGGGCCCAGTCAGTCACAGGTGTTCAAGGATACTCTGAGGGCCCAGTCAGTCACAGGTATTCAAGGATCCTCTGAGGGCCCAGTCAGTCACACATAGGTGTTCAAGGATACTCTGAGGGCCCAGTCAGTCACAGGTGTTCAAGGATACTCTGAGGGCCCAGTCAGTCACAGGTGTTCAAGGATACTCTGAGGGCCCAGTCAGTCACACACAGGTGTTCAAGGATACTCTGAGGGCCCAGTCAGTCACACATAGGTGTTCAAGGATACTCTGAGGGCCCAGTCAGTCACAGGTGTTCAAGGATACTCTGAGGGCCCAGTCAGTCACACACAGGTGTTCAAGGATACTCTGAGGGCCCAGTCAGTCACACATAGGTGTTCAAGGATACTCTGAGGGCCCAGTCAGTCACAGGTGTTCAAGGATACTCTGAGGGCCCAGTCAGGTGTTCAAGGATACTCTCAGGGCCCAGTCAGGTGTTCAAGGATCCTCTCAGGGCCCAGTCACACATAAAGGATACTCTGAGGGCCCAGTCACACATAAAGGATACTCTCAGGGCCCAGTCACACACCGGTGTTCAAGCTGACACAAGAAGTGAAGCCTCTGGGGGGATATTTAAATCATACATGAGGATTTATTGTTTAATGTATTCATTATTTATTATATTACATCTCATATTCAGCTCTTGTAAATAGCCCATGAAAATTCACTGCCAGCTACATTGAACTTAATTACTCTCTCGAGATAATCTGGATTGTGAACAATGTTCAACGCTACATTTCTGTTTCAGGGCTTGGCTAATCTGTATGAGAAGACTGACCAGTGGGATTTCAAAGTGGAGCTGCCTGACGTCTACCAGAAGCTCATTGAGCTGCTGTGTGCCAGGTATTCTACTGAGGGACCACTGTGACATCAAAGTCATTTAACATATCCACGGGTTTCCAACGCCCCATAGTGCATTGCGCAGACGCTGTACCGAGCTTCCGGCACCGCAGCCGAGTGTGATCTACAAGTTCACAACAGGCTGCATCTGCAACGCGACGTGGGCTTGTATGTCTGCTGTTAAACCGGAGGTGTGGTCCAAACAGGTCCAAATAATCTCCAGTAAACTCCCGCGGAAACAGGTGGATAGATATACTGTATACCGCATTGGCCGCTGCTGTTTGGTTTGTTACGGGTGTCAGACATATACTGTAGTTATGATATGATTGAACACTTGTTCAAATAAAACAAAATTAGTCTACTTACAGTATATACAAGTATACAACTCAGGCATATTCCTTGCTGTGGACTTTTGTCAAGTGGCCCTGACTTAATATGTATGCTACAGTGGCAATTGCAGTGTCTACATATATTATGTCTATGATTTATCATAACTTTCACTGTCCTTTGAAGCTTTACAGTAGTTGTGGAAGAATAGAGCCACCTTCAATCACTGCAGATGTACTGGTTCTATTGTATCACAGATTGATTTCAAATAATTAGAATATTATAGCTTTAACCATTTCATTTAAGCGTATGTTCCAAAATGTGTGTTAATAATGTTAATAATGAAAGGTATGATGGCAGGTTCTTTCTACCGGGCCAATGCAAAACAAGTGTTTGCTCAAGAAATGATATGTTCTTCATTCACAGCTCAGACAAAAACAAATGTTACGACGTGATAAAGAAGTTGTCAGACATCTATCAGTCGGACAAAGAATATTTAAAGGTATGTAATTTGTGTGAAAAGTGTGAGGGAATGCAGGTCAATCAGTCAATCAACCAAGAATGATAGCTATAGTGAAGATCATATTTACAAAATGCAGTGCGATGCTCTTCAAACAAGCTTTAGTTTATGTGAGTATGTGTTGTGAACATGTTTTTTGTAGTTGGCTAAAGTTTCTCTGCGGCTCATTGAGCTGAAAGAAGAGGAGGCTGTAGAGAAGAAGGAGTTACTGGAGCTGTGGAAGCAGATGATCTCTCTGCTCTCAGACAGCACAGACACAGAGGAGCAGGACAACCAAACTCTGCAACATGTAAGATCTCCCTCTCAATGTTCAATAACAAAAAACAACGCCATGTTGTTTCCCTTCATGCCGAGCGGTATTTCTTTATTGACAGAAGTGCAAACATAATAAAGATCGCCTATTATATATATATATATATATATATATATATATATATATATATATATATATATATATATATATATATATATATATATTATATATATATATATATATATATATATATATATATATATATATATATATTATTATATAGCTAGATATTCTGGATTCTATTTTCTCTCTGTTTGAAACTTTCTCAAAGCTTTTTGACAATATGATGTCATGCCCAAACTTCAGGTTGAAAGTGGTCAAATGTTTTAACAATGTTATTACTGTTCTTCACGAGGTTGTTACAGAGTTATTGATTAGTCAGGGGATATCTTCAGAAATAGTGTCAAATCCTTACCAAAAACTTTCTCCACCAATGTGTTTGTAAAGATGTCTAGTAACACATCTCACAAAGACTGAAATTCAGTTTATCTAGGAGAATTCTTGACAGCTGCTGAAAGTTGGGGTCCCATTAAATTAACTATAGCCTACAGCAGGGGTCTTCAAAAGGGGGTCCGCGACCCCTAGGGGGTCCGCGGAGGTACTGCAGGGAGTCCGCAAAATTATTGCTTAAAAAAAAAAAAAAAGATTTCAATTTTTTTTTTTTTTTTTCATTTTTCACATTTATAGTCCAGTAGCCAGCCCATAGAGCCCCATTGTGAACCCGGACATTTTGAGTACCCTAAAGTTTTATGTTAGAAATGTTGAGTATGGGTCCCCAGCAGTTAGAAACTGCCGGATGCTAACTTGCATATGTAACCTGGTGGCAAGGAATTTACTTTTAAGAGCAATGCAAGAATGACAACGCCACCTTGATATTATATCAAGGAAAAGAATGATGATGAATAAATTTGGGTTCCCCACATAAGTTCGATAATAAGGGCTTGAGACAAGAGCTTTCCCCAAACACATGGAGTTTATTAATTATAGAAAGAATAACATTTAATTTCAACAGTACATACATTCATTAAATGCCTAATTAAAATACAATATATAATATATAACAGTCAATTCATAAGCAGGATGACAGTGTAACACTTAGATTACAAAACCCAAACATCATAAATGAAGACCAGCAAACAGGCTAGGGTAACAGCCAATCAGCTCACAGGGGGAACTAAGCTAAATCAGCTAAAAGATGCCAACCTTTGCCCAACTGACAAATACATCTGATAAACTACACACAAACTCACTCAAAGCATGCAAGAAAAAAAGGGCGACACCGTGCAAAGAGGTGCTCGCTTCACACAAAATCTCACTGCAAAAGCTTACTGTCGTGGGCTAAAGTGATCCTAGTGAACCCCCTGAAGCTGGTCGTCTGTACACCCTGGTTCTGGTGTTGGCTCCGGATGAGCAGCACGCTCGCAGTGTTTGGGGGAGAAACAAAACAAATATCAGAACACAAGAAATAGCTCAATAAACAATAAAAACAAATGATAAAACTCAGCTAAAACAAAACAGCAGTGGTGAACTCTAAGAGTGGAAACAAGATCATTTTAGTAAATTATACAAACAAAACAATCAAAATCAATCAACCACCACAAATCATTTATATACCTTTGGTTGTCTGTGTTATTTCATGATTCCTTCTTGGCACATGGACTCGTCACTTCATGACTCGAGACACATGACCTTAAACCTGGGCAGTAACAAAATAATGATTAAAATACAGTTTTAGTACAATGATCAAGAACACTCTCATTTGTCAGTTACTCACCCCAGCAGGGATACATATAACACAAACACCAGACCTAGGTCGCAAGACCTGGGGCCAGCAGCAATCCAGCAGTCTAGAGTTTGTTTGACTAGGGCCTTTAAATACTGCACCTGTTTGCCAATGAGGAAGTAGCCTACGGTGGCCCCCAAGTTCAGCTCTGGCTGGCTACACATATGTTGGGCAATTTTCATAATTAGCGATTTGAACAATATTGGAGTGGTTTTGGGGGTTATTGAGGATGCTGAATCCATTTCTGACATTTTCTAAATTAGAACAATGACTGCCACAATAGCCTATCAAAAATAGTCACTTCATCATTTGGACAATCAACAAAAAAGTATCAAAATCATCCCAATTTAAGTTGGTATATGGCCATTTCCGGTTTAAAACGGCCATTTTGAATTTAGAAAATGTCAGAAATGGATTCAGCATCCTCAATAACCCCCAAAACCACTCCAATATTGTTCAAATCGGCCAATCAGTTTTTGACATATTTTTCATTATTATAGGTGATTATGCTAATTAAATTGAATTATGCTAATTATGAAAATTGCCCAACATATGCAAGTTCATACTCAACATTTCTAACATAAAACTTTAGGGTACTCAAAATGTCCGGGTTCACTTTCTGGCTACTAGACTATTATGTTAAAAAATAAATCATGATTCTATCCATTTTGAATAGCTTGAATACATGATTACTATGCAATTGACAGATTGTTGATATTATTGACATTGGTTCTCAGTTAATAAGTAGTATTTTTAGAAATGGTAGTGGTACGGCCCACCCTGCTCGCTGTAACTTGTACCGGGTAGTCGGGTACATGTTTAAAATAAAAAAATATGTCGTAGCCCCGACCCCCCCACCCTACGAGGTGGTAGGGGGTCCCTGCTCCATCTCCCCATCAGTTTGCGGGTCCCCGGCCTGAAAACGTTGAAGACCCCTGGCCTACAGGACAAAACACACCAAAATAAATATACTTTAAGTAGCATGTGAGGGGTCAAACTAGGGTTTTTTCATGATTCTGAATCCATTGCAAGCATTTGTTTTGCACGAAAAACATTCCTTGGGCTAAAAACGGCCCCACAAAAATATGGTTTAGTGATGAGTCATCACTTTTCACAGTTTTGTGGGAGCCGCCAATGAATGATTTTCGTGCAAACGAATGCTTGCAATGGATTCAGAATCATGAAAAAATCCTAGTTTGACCCCTCACATGCTACTTAAAGTATATTTATTTTGGTGTGTTTTATCCTGTATAGTTAATTTAATGGGACCCCAACTTTCAGCAGCTGTCAAGGATTCTCCTAGGGAAACTGAATTTCAGTCTTTGTGAGATGTGTTACTAGACACCTTTACAAACACATTGGCGAATAAATCTTTTGGTAAGGAATTTATTCCAGGACTTAATAAGATATCCCCTGACTAGATGTTAAAGTTGCAGGACAATATGTTCAGAAGTTAGACTGATATCAAATTGAGTACATGCAGGCAGACAGGATGAAATCAAGTTATGATTTTGGTAAACGGGTTTGGACTGCCTCCAAAAAGACATGGCCCTGTGATCGTCAGGGTTCCCACGGTCATGAAATTCCTGGAAATATTTTGAGTACTGGAAAAGTTTTGGAATTTATCAAGGGTCCTGGAAGGTCCTGGAAAAAAAACCTATGCATTGTCTTTAGTTATTGATTTTGGTAATACCTCTGAAATGACAAATTAAACATGGGCCAAATTGTCAAATATTAGAGGCAGAAATTGTGAAAATAGCCGATCTACATGCTCACAACGCCTCGCGTTGCGAGACGTTGTGAGCATGTAGATCTGCTATTTTCACAATAGAACCATGTTATACAAAATTCCTTAACTCTTAGTGTTCATCAGGGTGGGGGGGTCCCCAGTTAAAACATGATTATTTCGGCGGTCACGGCCTGAAAAGTTTGAGAACCACTGGCATACACTACCTGTCTTTGGGCATTACACATTGGAGTAAGCGACCTGTTATTGAGCTGAATTATTGTTATATAGTCCTGGAAATTGGGTTAAATATTCTGGAAAAGTTTTGGAAATTAATTGGTAAAAATGTGTGGGAATCCTGGATCTTTGGCGCCTAGTGATCTTGGGAGGCCTGGCGGACACCAGGTTGGGAATTATTGGAATCATTGAACGTGTGATACTTTTCTGTTTCTGATGCGCTCCTTGCTTGTGCTTGTTTTCTATGATGACAGTTAATCACAGCCTTTGAAAAGGCCCTGCTTCTCACCGACCCTGTGCCAGGAGACGACCACGGCAAGCTCTCAGCCGACTTTGTCAAATGTCTGTCCAAGGTAAGCGCACTCCATTTTGCTTTTGCATCATCATGATGGATGCAGTGCTGTGCATTTGTGCATGTTCACAGATGGGTTATATTTTATCAATATCGTGATATAAGACTAGATATCATCTGGGGGATTATCATAATAATTGTGATATGACAGTATTATCTTATGCCATATCACTATTGTTTTTTTTTGCTTTTTGTTTTAAATGAAAGAGAACATTTATCTTTGATATCATCAATACAATATCGATCAAGGCATTTGATCAAAAGTGTTGTGATATTTGATTTATTTGCCCAGCCCTACGAGAGCTGCATATTTAGAGTGTTTTTCCTGACTCTGTTACTTCCATCTCTCTGCAGCTTCCACACGAAGAGGCCAAAATGAAAGAGGCCTGTGAGTCCATGCTGTCCCTCTATCCCACCCGGAGTTATCCTCTAGAGGTTCTCTGCTCTCACTATCTGAAAACAGGTAAAAAAGTCTGTGCTTAAAGGAAAAAGTGAGTGTTAAAATGTTTTCATTTACTTCATTCTATCGTTTTAGCATATTTAGCGTGCTAAAATGTGGGGGCATGCAGGGCTTTTAAGCCGTGACATCATTTTGTAGGCAGAGGAGAACTCTGCCCCCAGAGCATTTTCTGTCCCTCGCTATTTCAACAGATCCGAGACAAAAATAACGACTAAAGTATAATTCTAACACTTTCCTTTCAACAACAAAGAGAGGAAAAATGTGTAAATAGTAAAAATAGTAAAAAGATTCACGGAAACTGGGGTCAGAAATTCTACTCTGCCTACAAAATGATGTCATACTTAACAGCCATACAAGTGGCTAAATATGTCTTTTTAGACACAATAAGCCTGCAATTTCTTTTTTTTCTTTTTTTTCTTGCTATTTACAGTAACCCCAGAAGTCACATCTGCCCATGAAAGATTGCGGTGCATCTTGGGAATGGGCTTATTCTGTGTAAAAATACATATTTAGCCACTTGTACGCATGCCCCCAGCCACTGAAATCAAAATAATTAAAATCTCTAAAACGGTAGAAAGGAGTAAATTAAAACATTTTAACTCATCTTTTATATTCTTTAATTACTATCTAAAATATGAACCCTTGTTGTAAAAAAACAAAGTTGTCCTTTAACCAATTAAACCCTACAGTATATACTTTGTGTTACTACTAATAGTGAGAATAGCTGCTCTACAAAGGTTAATGTTCGTTGAACCTTAGGTTGTATACTGTAGCTATCTGACACCACTCCACAGTGTGGAATAGTCGACACCACTCGAGCGACTTGCTTGAGAAATGGGCAGTAATGCACAGCTAATGTTATAATGCAGGGGTCTTCAACGTTTTCAGGCCGGGGACCCCCAAACTAATGGGGAGATGGAGCAGGTACCCCCTACCACCTCGTAGGGTGGGGGGGTCGGGGCTACGACATATTTTTTATTTTAAACATGTACAAGTTACAGCGAGCAGGGTGGGCCGTACCACTACCATTTCTAAACATACTACTTATTAACACATCTGTTGCCATGGCTTATTTCTGTCTGTACTGTGCTCTTGCCATGTTTTTGACCAACTTCGAAGACAGCCTCAGCATTCAGTTTTATCGTGACAAAATCACACAACACACCGAATGAAAGAGGAGATTCTCTAGTTTCACCCGGTCCAAGAACCATGTTTCTACGATGTTCGCTTCTGTATTTATAGGCCAGACAAAAAAAAAAAAGCGGCCAAAAATGACCCCTTTTTAGACCTTGTTTTGAGAAAAACAGCTTTTAGTGAATGATACTGTATCAGGCTGAAAACTCACTTGATCTTTTTAGCTTTGACTTCAATGACTTCAATATTGTATTTACAGTATTTTTCCTTCAAAGAAATACAAAAGAATAAGACAAATAAGTGTTTTTTATTTTGTTTCTTTACCGTTTTCAATCAAGTGTATTCTTGCTAGTTCAGTGTTTCTCTGGCTTGTTCACATTGTTTCTCACATTGTGCGTGTGCGCGCGTGCATGCGTGCGCCTGTATGTGTGCACGTTCACAGTTCAGAGTCTGCATGCGTGCTCGTGTGCGTGTGCATGTTCACAGTTCAGAGGCTGCGTGCGTGTTCACAGTTCAGAGGCTGCGTGCGTGCACGTGTGAGTTGAGATGAGGCCGGTCAGAAACAGCGGGCAAGGAAAGTTTTCAGTTCTCCAAAGGGAAGTCAGTAGGCTCCTCTGCACAAACCACTACCTATAAATATAGAAAAATGAAATCCATTTACAATACAATGTGTCTCACACGCACGCGCGCACACACACACACACACACACACACACACACACACACACACACACACACACACACACACACACACACACACACACACACACACCACAATACATGTTCTCTATCCCTCTCTCTCTCTCACACAATAAAATACATTTCCTCTATCCCACACACACACACACACACACACACACACACACACACACACACACACACACACACACACACACACACACACACACACACACACACACTTTCTTTCTTTCTATCCCTCCCTCACTCTCTCTCTCTCCTTCATTTCTCTCCTCCCTCCCTCTTTCTCTCTCCCTATCCCTCCCGCCCTCTCTCTCTTTCACACACACACACACACACACACACACACACACACACACACACACACACACACACACACACACACTACATTTTCTTTCTATCCCTCCCTCCTTCCCTCTCCTTCATTTCTCTCCTCCCTCCCTATTTCTCTCTCTCTCACACACACACACACACACACACACACACACACACACACACACACACCCAAGAGAAAACATTTTCTCTCTCTCTTCCTCCCCCCTCCTCTCTCTCTCTCACACACACACAAACCACAATAACCGTTTTACTAAACAATAATCTTACCTTCAGGGGCATCACGTGACACATGATGGTCATCATCATTATCTCCAACAGTATCGTCTGATTCTGAGTCTAAATAAATAACAGATGGGAGGGGGAAAAAAGCACAAATCAATTTACACCTTTAGCCTAAAAGTTTTAGGGGTTTAGAAGACACATTTATCCTACCCAGAGCAACTTAGATTATAAAACATACATTGATTCATCTGACGATTATATATAGGAGAGCTGAATGGACTCTCCGACATCTGTGAATGATTGAATAGATACATTCTAAATGTAATCATGGATCACTACTATACCGGCAGTTCGCGATACAAATACAACTTCAGAAACAGAAGGGGGGGGGGAGAAAGAAAGAAACATTTACCTAACGAGCTGCTGGTTTGGCACGTTCACGACGGGGCCTGTGTGTGGGCTGCGGGCCGTCCCCGCAGCCAGCTGGGGAGAAGCGACCGGGTCCGCCTCTGGTGGTTCTGGCTCCGGTTCTGGCTCACAGAAACCTCCGACTCAGTGTCAGGCCTCGGGGCAGAATGCTGTATTGGCTGTATAGGGCTCTCTCATAGGGCTCGATCATCATGTCCACTCGTCCAGGGCTCAGTGGGTCAACCCGCGGTCGCGGTGTTGCGCTGTTGCGCTGAGTCGGATTACCTCCGTAGTTGAAGTTGGAACCAGACAAGAACGCGATCCACAGTGAGGAGAGGCCGCCGTCCGATGGCTCCACTATGGACGCGTACATATTGCATTCTGCTCCGAGGTCTCTCGCTCTCTCTCTCTCTGTGACAAATGTCCGACTACAACTCGCTCAAACAGGTATGTTTTAGACTCCATTATATAGGTTCAGGCGATGGATTCTTCCTTTGATCGTGGCTGTTTGTTTTGTATTCCAGGGTCGAAGGAACGCAAAAGTAGATTGTCTAGCTGCTGCTGTAGCGCCACCGTCTTTTGACATTGTTGTGATGACTGATGAAGTAGAAAATGTTTGTCACAGTGACCCACTAATGCCAGGACATTCACAGCAGCCCGTGATAGCACTAGAGTTAGTTGTGATGACGATGATTATGAGGAAGAATATGTTGTTTGTCACCGCGACCGACTAATTCCAGGGCTGCATAGCAGCCCGTGATCTAGAGTTATTGTTTTGACCTGGGGGAAACACCCTGGATTCAATCCATTGGTTTCACACAACAGGGCTTCCACTAATCTGACAATAGCGCCATCGTGTGTAATAAAGGTGCAATTGACTAGCCTAATGCACGGAAAGCAGTTCAAAGCAGTGAAATGCATTTCTGGTTTAGAGCGAGTAATGAAGTTAGATATTTGAGCCATTTGAGCCATAGTTTAGCAATATTGTGGTTCATGGGAAGCATTTGTATTTGTTTTTGCTCACATCACTTGTTGAATATGTGATTTCTGACTTTTTTTTAATCACAGAAGCACCAAAATTTGTCACAAGATGGGGGAGAGTGTAATTAACCTAATTAAGTAATTAAACCCAAACTCGGGAAACTCGGGGTTGGCACAGCGGTCTATTTGAAATCAAACTCGGGAAACTCGGGGTTGGCACCATATGTGTTAACTGAGAACAAATGTCAATAATATCAACAATATGTCAATTGCATAGTAATCATGTATTCAAGCTATTCAAAATGGATAGAATCATGATTTATTTTTTAACATAAATGTGGAAAATGGCAAAAACAAAAAACAAAAACAAAATTAAATCCTTTTTTTTTTTTTTTTTTATCAATAATTTCGCAGACCCCCTGGAGTACCTCCGCGGACCCACTAGGGGTCGCGGACCCCCTGTTGTTATAATGGGCAGTAATGTGCACAGCTAAAGTTATAACGGTGATATTACGTTGTTCCAGGTATCCTCACTGAGGATGCAAGCAGCTGTTTTTCCCGGCTGCTGGAGATGGTCCCAGACAGCGGTTTGGGTCATCTTGGTCTGGGAGCCAAGGCTCTGCAGGAAGGCAAATATACTGATGCCATTAAGGAGCTGGAGCAAGGTTTGTACCTTATGCACTGAACATAAGGTTTGTACCTTATGCACTGATTTAATGATTTCTACATTTAGGATAAAATGCCACATGAATGCAAAAAGACACACACACACACACACACACACACACACACACACACACACACACACACACACACACACACACACACCTTATTGACGGTGTGTGACGTGTCTTTCTGTTGTGTTTCTCACCAGGGTTAAAGAGAACAGGCTCCAGTACAGGCTGGTTCAGTCTGTCTCAGGCTCAGCTCACATTGCACAGATACTCAGACTGTGCCTCATCCTGCAGCCAAGGTGTGTTCACCAGTGAGACCGATGCTGAGCTTTCTATTTTTGGTGTTAAGGCGATTTTTAATTTGCAAGTTAATTGCTCAATAGAAGTTGCATTTTGTTGTTCACACCAAACCTTCCTCGATTTTAGGACTGGAAAATTGCTAAAACTGACATTTAAACGTTCATATTGTTACCTTAGTTTTCAATGAAAGAATATTCAACTACTATTATTATTATTATTATTTGTTAGGATCCGCACTAGCTGTGCCCTGAAGCACAGCTAGTCTCCCAAGGCGCTTGAGGCTGTGTTTGCGCCCTCAAAAAGATCAACTCAACTTGTTTGTATTCTTGCATGATTCACAGGTCTGACTTTGTGTGAGTCTGGAGATGAGAAACTGAAGCTGGGCCTCCTGAGGATGAGGCTGGAGGCCCTGGTGAGGAGCCTGGAGGAGAAGGCTGCAGACCAGGCTCTGGAGATGTTCACAGAGGTAAGGAGAAGGCTGTAGACCATGCAGGCCCTGGAGATGTTCACAGAGGTAAGGAGAAGGCTGTAGACCATGCAGGCCCTGGAGATGTTCACAGAGGTAAGGAGAAGGATGTAGACCAGGCTCTGGAGATGTTCACAGAGGTAAGGAGGAGGCTGTAGACATGGACATGGTTGTTACATAATCCTCTAATTCTCAATTCTTTGACGTAATCGCAATTTATTGGCATATCGAGTGGCAAATCGAGTGGCAAACTGAGTTTAACGTCGTTTAACGTTGTTTAATGATTTCAGATAGGACTTTTCTGTTTGGATGTATGGGCTTTCAAGGCTAGAAATTCATTTTTTGCCATTTTTTGCCAGTAGGCGTTCCTGCATAACTTCCGTGTATGATGATGATGTCACGCGCATACCCTCTATTAATTGTCACATAAAATAGTCATAATGGTGACAGCCCTACCTGGAGATGCTCACAGGTGAACGGCAGCCAGTCTATTCTTTGCACTGCAATAAATGTGCAAGGCTCTGCGTTCTGCGGACTTCTGGTTCATGTCTGTCAACTATTTGTCCTTGCAACACATGATGCGAATACTAAACGCTGTTTTCCTTTTTTTCTGATTTAGATTTTTGATTGATTTATTTATTTCTATTTTAGATCCCAGGTGCTAAAAATGATCCTGTTCTGATGGCCTTTAAAGGAAGAGCGTATCTGAATAAAGGAAAGGTGGACCAGGCTGTCCAGGTAAACTACTTTAAACTACTGACTTATTTCTACACAGTAAAATCCTTAGGAGTAATTGAACTCCAAAGTTTGTACAAATGTAACATTTATACACATTTGTACCCTCTTTTGCGTTAAATGGACACTGATGATTTAACTTCATAACTGTTTAACAAATATTGAAATTATCTGAAAAATATGACATTATATTATATGATATACAGTATGATATATAATATGATGACTGTGATACTTTCTTGCTCAACTTGGGCAAATTGGCAGTATTCTTTTTAATGTTACAGCTAGCCTATTTATTTATAAATGCCCACCTTTCCTCCTTCAATAAATTCCATGGTTTAAAACCAGCATTTTATCATGAGAAACAACACATGTAACTGCTGTTACAATAATTGCCTCCATCTTTGACCATGTCTTGGACAGGTTTCATCTCAGCTTCTAGGCTCTGACCCTAACTTTGCACCAGGCTTGGCACTTCGAGGACTTGCCCAGTTTGCCCAGAACCAGCATCAACTGGCAGAGCAGAGGTAGTGGAACCTATTTTACCTGTCTGTTGAGGTGGCATGGATAATTACTAGGGGTGCCACAATACTGAACCGGTATACCGAACCAAATGACCCTGTACCGAACCGAACAGCCCATACAGAATGAACCCAATCTTTTAATTTTTTTGGTGGCCACATAAAAACATAATTTTTAACTCTTTCTGTACACTTTTTTTGAGAAAATCTTCCTCCTAGTATAATCATAATAACCGATTATCATGTTTTAGGGGTGAAACAAATGATTGCACCCCATCTTTAAAATGATTAAATTAACTAAACATTTTGGATTCTTAATTTTTTCAATTTTTACTGTACCGAAACCGTGAGCCAAAAACCTAGATACGAACCAAACAGTGGGCTGACTGAACCGTGGCACCCCTAATAATTACTGAACTCCTTTTGCCTTACTGTTTGTTTCATAATACGTTTTACATAAAGGTATTCTTGTATACCCAGCTTTTTTTTTCCCCTGGGTGATGGTAATTAAAAAGAAAACACAGATTAGATAAAAGCTAAATAATAATAAAGGCGTTGAGAGTGATTAGATATACAAGCCCTATATCAGTACAGTAGTCGACCATTCAAGCTAAATGCCACTGCATGGTGAACTGTCACAGTGACCGTGACATCGCTGTGGAATGAACTGAGTGGAAAAGGGATAGCGACAGAATGGCTGCGTGTTTTACCAACAAGGGCCAAAACCTGCCAGCAGCACCTGCTGTGTTGTTAGTCAACTCCCTCCCCTCACTGTCAGGAAATCCCAACGGGACAACCATTTCATTCACCAGGATAGTTCTACCATTTCATTCACCAGGATAGTTCTACCATGTCATTCACCAGGATAGTTCTACCATTTCATTCACCAGGATAGTTCTACCATTTCATTCACCAGGATAGTTCTACCATTTCATTCACCAGGATAGTTCTACCATTTCATTCACCAGGATAGTTCTACCATTTCATTCACCAGGATAGTTCTACCATTTCATTCACCAGGATAGTTCTACCATTTCATTCACCAGGATAGTTCTACCATTTCATTCACCAGGATAGTTCTACCATTTCATTCACCAGGATAGTTCTACCATTTCATTCACCAGGATAGTTCTACCATTTCATTCACCAGGATAGTTCTACCATTTCATTCACCAGGATAGTTCTACCATTTCATTCACCAGGATAGTTCTACCATTTCATTCACCAGGATAGTTCTACCATGTCATTCACCAGGATAGTTCTACCATGTCATTCACCAGGATAGTTCTACCATTTCATTCACCAGGATAGTTCTACCATTTCATTCACCAGGATAGTTCTACCATTTCATTCACCAGGATAGTTCTACCATTTCATTCACCAGGATAGTTCTACCATTTCATTCACCAGGATAGTTCTACCATTTCATTCACCAGGATAGTTCTACCATTTCATTCACCAGGATAGTTCTACCATTTCATTCACCAGGATAGTTCTACCATTTCATTCACCAGGATAGTTCTACCATGTCATTCACCAGGATAGTTCTACCATGTCATTCACCAGGATAGTTCTACCATGTCATTCACCAGGATAGTTCTACCATTTCATTCACCAGGATAGTTCTACCATTTCATTCACCAGGATAGTTCTACCATTTCATTCACCAGGATAGTTCTACCATTTCATTCACCAGGATAGTTCTACCATTTCATTCACCAGGATAGTTCTACCATTTCATTCACCAGGATAGTTCTACCATTTCATTCACCAGGATAGTTCTACCATTTCATTCACCAGGATAGTTCTACCATTTCATTCACCAGGATAGTTCTACCATTTCATTCACCAGGATAGTTCTACCATTTCATTCACCAGGATAGTTCTACCATGTCATTCACCAGGATAGTTCTACCATTTCATTCACCAGGATAGTTCTACCATTTCATTCACCAGGATAGTTCTACCATTTCATTCACCAGGATAGTTCTACCATGTCATTCACCAGGATAGTTCTACCATTTCATTCACCAGGATAGTTCTACCATTTCATTCACCAGGATAGTTCTACCATTTCATTCACCAGGATAGTTCTACCATTTCATTCACCAGGATAGTTCTACCATTTCATTCACCAGGATAGTTCTACCATTTCATTCACCAGGATAGTTCTACCATTTCATTCACCAGGATAGTTCTACCATTTCATTCACCAGGATAGTTCTACCATTTCATTCACCAGGATAGTTCTACCATTTCATTCACCAGGATAGTTCTACCATTTCATTCACCAGGATAGTTCTACCATTTCATTCACCAGGATAGTTCTACCATTTCATTCACCAGGATAGTTCTACCATTTCATTCACCAGGATAGTTCTACCATTTCATTCACCAGGATAGTTCTACCATTTCATTCACCAGGATAGTTCTACCATTTCATTCACCAGGATAGTTCTACCATTTCATTCACCAGGATAGTTCTACCATTTCATTCACCAGGATAGTTCTACCATTTCATTCACCAGGATAGTTCTACCATTTCATTCACCAGGATAGTTCTACCATTTCATTCACCAGGATAGTTCTACCATTTCATTCACCAGGATAGTTCTACCATTTCATTCACCAGGATAGTTCTACCATTTCATTCACCAGGATAGTTCTACCATTTCATTCACCAGGATAGTTCTACCATTTCATTCACCAGGATAGTTCTACCATTTCATTCACCAGGATAGTTCTACCATTTCATTCACCAGGATAGTTCTACCATTTCATTCACCAGGATAGTTCTACCATTTCATTCACCAGGATAGTGGCAGGTTGACAGTAATATTAATCTATAATTCATCAAATGCCCTTTGTTTCTTAGTCTTTGATAATACATGGGTAATATGTGATAAGCTAATTATTTCTTGCTGCGTCGCCCCTTGCCTGCGTCCGTGAATGCCTGTGTGATAATGTCTTTATTAGCAAACCATTAACCCATTTAGGCCTAGAATTATTGAATGCTTTAACCAGTGAAAAATAGCAGATATACAAGCTCACAGCGCGGCACCGAGTGCCGCGCTGCAAGCTACAAATGTTCTAACCCTAACAAATGTTCTAACCCTAACCCTAACCCAAGCTTGAAAAAGTCGTGAAAATGTGTGCAAATCTTTGAATATGTGTATTTTCAAAGCGAACATTTGTAAATCAAATTTTGCTTCTGGGTGGTCCCTGGAACTAAATATTTTGAGATGGGGGTCCGTGGCCAAATAAATATCATTTTGGGGTCCTTCACATGAAAAAGTTTGAGAACCACTGACATAGTAGTCTCTCAAGAACAGACTGAGCTCCAGTTAAGTGAAAAGGACCTTTTCTTTGACGATGGCCAGCCAGATTGCCGACATAGAAATATAGGTTTTTCAAAAAACCTTAGAAGGATTCAAAAGACACTTATAGAATCGGGTCAAAATTCTAATTTTCACGATTTTTCAAAAATAGCAGATCTATGTGAGCTTGTATATCTGCTGTTTTTCAATAGTTAAAGCATAAAATAATGATACACTATAATGTGTACCCGTTCTGAATGGATTAAGGGTGTAAAAACGTCTCTTGTTGTCTTCCTGTAGTTTCCTGCAGGCCGCAGCTCAGAGCCCAGATTGCGGGGAATACTATTTCCTCCTGGGACGTCTCTACTGGGACATGGGAGAAGAGACCCGTCAGGACAGGACCAAGGCCCACACGCACTTGTTGAAGGTTGGTGACATTGACCGATCTTTGCTTTTTTAATGGGTAAGAAGAAAACGTTATCTTGTCTCGTTTGAGTTGCTTAGCTGAGGCTTGTCACCTGGAGCCAGTAATAACGTGAGATTAACCTCATGAATTCCAGCTTCTCTATCATGACGGATGAACGGAATCATGATATATGAATTGCACTGGTTTTTAGTTAGAATATGAAGTACTTATTTATCTTTTTAAAGAGTATTGTAGGATATTATGTAGTATTGTAGGGCATATGTTGTTTCTGTGTCTGTCTTTTTAAATGCTGAGCTCCAAGATTTCTCTATGCATTCGTGCAAATAAAGTATTCTATTCTATTCTGGACCGAACATTCAGTGAAAATAGCTGATCTACAAGCTCACAAAGCGATGACGTGGTGAGCTTGTAGAGCAGCTAGTTTGCAAAGATTTGGCGTAAAGGGAAAAAAGGAGGGGACCAAGTATAGACACGTGGAAGACCTGTCAAGAAATAATGTATGGTTTAAGTGGATATTGGAGCATAAAGTTTCATACTTGCTTATACAGACCAGGTTTAGAGGGATGGGAACCCAGGGACGTGCTGGCCATTGGGAAAAGCGGGACAACTCCCGAACGTCCGGTTCATTCCCGGGCCGGTTCAGGCCGGCCATTAGGAAAAAAAAAAAAAAAAATGTCGGCTCGTTCCATTTTGGGGGCTGGGCGGCCAACAAAGTAACTCGTCACTGTCAGGCAGAAACCTCGTATCCAAGTTTCAAATTTGTACATTTTTTCGCAAAGCAAAGCCCTGCTTCATCATACAAGGCCGTCGCACAAAAGTAGTGAAAACAGCAGATCTACATGCACACAACGCCGAGGCGTTGTGTGCTTGTAGATCGGCTGTTTTCACTAGTTTCAATCATTTTTAAAATGATAAATACAAAACAAACATCTTTGGACATACAAGGGCTTCCACCCGACAATGATGAAATATAACTCATGTAATTGGCCCACTGGCTTGTCACTTGTCATGATCTGAAATGGCAAATCTTTGAGTAGCAGCAGCGCTACAGAGAGAGATCTCTCTCTATAGCGCGCAATGAGGGCCTCTCCAACTCTTTTTCCCGGGCTGAATCAGGGGACCAGCATGTCCCTGTGGGAACCTGTAATTTTTCCCTAAGAGCTTGTTGTCTCTCCTCCATCTTCTTCTAAACGTACACCTATTCTGTTAAACAGGCGGCGAAGCAGGACCCCCACCTGGGTTGTGTGTTCCGCTACCTGGGACATTACTACCGCCAGGTGGCTCAGGACCGCGGCCGGGCGCGGGGCTGCTACAAGAAGGCCTTTGAGTTGGACAACAGCGACGCCGAGTCGGGGGCTGCCTCCGTGGACCTCAGCATGGAGCAAGGGGACATGGTGAGGAGGACAGGGGGTCCGGGACCCCTAGGGGGTCCTTAGAGTTACTACAGGGGGGCCGCCAAATCTTTGTGTGATAGAATTTTCTTTCTCCTTTTTTATATTAACCTCTTGAACCCTAACGTCCATATTCTGAGAACTTTAGCCAAAAATAGCCGATCTACAAGCTCACAATCCCTCGCGCTGTGAGGCATTGTGAGCTTGTAGATCGGCTATTTTTGGCAAAGATGTTTGGTGTAGAAAAGGAGCAGCCAAGTACAGAGTGAAAGGTCAAGTTTATTAAGTATTGACGGTTCAAGTGGTTACATATCTGATAACACAAATTGACATGAATCCAAAATACACTGATGATTGTGCTGTCAAACAATGAAACTATAAGGAATCTGGGGGTCCCTGCTTCATCTCTCTCTCAGCTAAGGGGTCCTTGGCCTGAAAACGTTGAAGACCTCTGCTGTAGAACTAATGCAACCTGTGTCAAAATGTTAACATATTTCAGAAATAACGTGTAGTGCAAAAGTTAATTGAAAGAAATCAAAGAGAGGTCTTCTATTAAAATAAATGGAGTAGCATAAATGGACTGTCCACTAGGGCTGATCGATATGTTTTGTGCAACACTGTTGCATGACGGAGTACTGTAAATGGGCTTATAGTGTGGATTTGTTGTATAAGGTATGAGAAAAGAAAATCTATTATTCTTTGATCATTGTTTGATTAATCAAACCATTAATCGATTAGAATAATCTTAATGGCTAGTTGCAGCCCTAGTTGAAAGCCATGGTGCTCTAAATTTAATTGCAGATTTTAGATGAATCACTTGAACCCCAGCATCCCTATTCTGAGGAGAACTTTAGCCAAAAATTGCCGATCTACAAGCTCACAACACCTCGCGCTGTGAGGTGTTTTGAGCCTGTAGATCGCCTATTTTCGGCAAAGAAGTTTGGTGTAGAGGTGGGAAAAAAGAGCACACCACACCAATTACTTACTAAGCATTTAAGTGGCTAAATCTATATGAATCCAACACGGCTGATGATAGTGCGGTCACACAAGTCTATGAAGCTGTCTGTGAAAAGGTTTAATCTATAACAGTTTGATCTCTCTCTCAGCGAGGGGGTAGCCTACTTAAAAACATTGAAGCTTTATTGGTTTAAAATGTTCCTCCCCTGTCCATTAGAGATGGGACGATAAGTGATATTATCGTTTATCGTGATAAAGATTTAATTTATCGCGATATCATCCTCCGTCATGCACTGGGATCAATTCACCTTTTATTTACAGAGCTGCATATCTGGTACCACTTAAACCCTCTATAATTGGTAAAAGGTACTTATAATATGTGTGGTTGATAGTCTTTTATATCAAATGACTTTGCCAAAAAAATGCTCTGCCCCAGGAAAATGGATTTTGATTATCGCGATAATATCGTAAACCGCGATTTATTTTGTCACAGTAATCGTGATATTTAATGTTCCTATGGTCCCATCCCTCCATAGGACACTGCCCTGGCCGTGCTCCAGTCTGTGCTGCAGAAAGCCACTCCAGGCTCAGCCAGGTGGGCCTGGATGAGAAGAGGCCTGTACCATCTGAAGGTTGGACAGAACCCACAGGCCGTGGCTGAGTAAGAACCTGACCAACTGTACACACTGGTCTAGCATCCTGAGTCGGACCCACCTTTCCCTTCCCCCTATAACCAGCACCCACAGGCCGTGGCTGAGTAAGAACCTGACAAACTGGACACACAGGTCTAGCATCCTGATTCAGACCCACCTTTCCCTTCCCCCTATAACCTCTCATGCCAAGCTTTACAAACAAGTTGAGACACGTTGTGAGCTTGTAGATCGGTTAGTTTTACGAATGGATGTTTAGTATAGAGTGCAAACAGGAAGGCCCTCGTGTAGGCAGTGGTTCTCAACCCATTCAGGCCGTGACCCCCCAAAATAACCATATTTGAACTGGAGACCCCCCAAAATAATAATATTTGAACTGGGAAGCTCCCACCCTGACAAGCACGATTTTACGATGTTGCGTGGCGTTGAGAGAGCCTTTAGATCAGCTATTTTCAAATGTTTTGCCTCTTTCTTATATTATTTGACAATTTGTTTGACCATTCTTATCCTATACAGTAGTTTTGTACTTTTGATGCAGTAATAGTCCTTTTTCATTTAATTACGTTTTCTTTCTTTTTCTTCTTTTTTTTAGGCTTTGAAAGGTCTTTAAAGTCATTAAATTGTAACTTAACTGTCATCTGGGGACCCCCACCCCAAAAAAACAAAACAAAAAACAATAATAATGTGGGAACCCATGATTGAGGTTGAGAACCACTGGTATCGTAGCCCTAGGCTACGATACCAGTGGTTCAGTCAACTAAAGGACAACTTTGGTTTTTTACAACAAGGCTTCATATTTTAGATTGTAATTAAAGAATATAAAAGATGAGTGTTTAAAATGATTTAATTTACTTCTTTCTATTGTTTTAGAGATTCTTATTTCAGTGGTTGGGGGCATGCGTACAAGTGGCTAAATATGTCATTTTACACAGAATAAGCCCATTCCCAAGATACAACGCAACCTTTCATGGTTGGATGTGACTTATGGGGGCTAGAAGTGTTACTGTAAATAGCAATAAAGAAACTGCTGGCTTATTGTGTCTAAAAAGACATTTAGCCACTTGTACGCATGCCCCCATGCGTACGCATGCCCCACATTTTAGCACAGTAAACGCGATAAAACAATAGAACGAAGCAAATGAAAACATTTTAACACTGACTTTTTCTTTTCTCTAATTACAATCTATAAAATATGAACCCTTGTTGTAAAAAAAGTTTTCCTTTTAAGTGCTTAATCTCCTTGCAGTTGATTTGATGTGTGTGTGTCTGTGTATAGCCTGCAGGCAGCTCTGCGTGCGGACCCAGAGAACTGGGTGTGTTGGGAGTGTTTGGGCGAAGCCTACCTGAACCGCAGGAGCTTCACTGCGGCCCTGAAGGCCTTCGGCAAGGCCCAGCAGCTCCACCCCTCCTCCATCTACAGCCTGTACCAGGCGGCTGCCATCAAACAGACCCTGGGCAAGTTCAAGGAGGCTGCTGCCGAGTACCTGCTGATCACAGCGCGGGAGGACTACGTCCCTGCTCTCAAAGGTATGGAGGACTATGTCCCTGCTCTCAAAGGTATGGAGGACTATGTCCCTGCTCTCAAAGGTATGGAGGACTATGTCCCTGCTCTCAAAGGTATGGAGGACTATGTCCCTGCTCTCAAAGGTATGGAGGACTATGTCCCTGCTCTCAAAGGTATGGAGGACTATGTCCCTGCTCTCAAAGGTATGGAGGACTACGTCCCTGCTCTCAAAGGTATGGAGGACTATGTCCCTGCTCTCAAAGGTATGGAGGACTATGTCCCTGCTCTCAAAGGTATGTGGAGGACTATGTCCCTGCTCTCAAAGGTATGTGGAGGACTACGTCCCTGCTCTCAAAGGTATGGAGGACTATGTCCCTGCTCTCAAAGGTATGGAGGACTATGTCCCTGCTCTCAAAGGTATGGAGGACTACGTCCCTGCTCTCAAAGGTATGGAGGACTACGTCCCTGCTCTCAAAGGTATGGAGGACTATGTCCCTGCTCTCAAAGGTGTGTGTAGAAATGGATAAAATATTTAAAACGATTGCACTGGTGACCCCCTCGAACCCCCCCAAGGACCCCTGGGGGTCCCTAGACCCCGCTTTGTGTCATTTTTACTGTCATGGGTTCCAGATCATTTGGAATTGCATATCCCTAGTTGGTCGTCACAACTTTTGTGATCTGATACTTTTCTTTCTTGTTTTTTTATTCTGTGATGTGATATATTGTTACATACCGTATATTATGTGTCATTTGTTCAGGTCTAGGAGAGTGTCTGCTGGCCCTGGCTAAAGGTTTGATGGAGGATTGCAGAGATGGAGGAGCCATAGACCTCATCCAACAGGCCATACAAAACCTCTTCAGGTATGGAATAGAAGAAGTGATATAACGATATGAAGTATGGGTGCAACAGTTAATCAAAATAATACATTCGATCGATGATAACATTTGATGAACAAGAATTTTCAACATAGAAACGATTATGATGATTATGCTAAATAATTGCAATTGTCTCAAATAATTGCGATTAGACACTTATTATGTCATAATTGTGCCAGGCCGAGAGTCCTCCATTCATCGTCCTTCTTGTCCCCCCCCTCCCCCCCCAGGGCGGTGGAGCTGCGTCCAGACCTGTCCTGTCTGTGGAAGCTGCTAGGCGATGCCTGCACCAACACCGTGGGGGCCGTGTCTCCAACCAGAGCCCAGGTTCTGATGCCTGGCCCGCTGGCGGGTTTAGAACCCTCCACCCAGAGCCACAGCCTCAACCAGGCCCAGACCCTCAAGGTCGGGGAGAGGTATGTCCTCTCCAGACCATGAATGCAGTTTTTACTATGGTGAAAGAAATGTAAATGGCCCCTCTTTCCATGCTATACCTGAAGGCAGCATTCAAGAGAATTGCCTCGTCCAAACTCTCCTGAACTTGAATGCAGCATCTTATGTTGAAAGAATTGCCCTCTCTGTGTAGAAATCCATGCCGTTACGCCACATCTCCAGTATTGTCTTTTTAATGCTTAGTTCAGTGTGATATCAAGTACTGAATATAGCAGACCTCCAAGCTCACAACGCGTCTCAGTGCGACGCGTTGTGAGGTCTGCTATTTTCAATGTTTTCACCAAAATACCTTTTACAAATGTCAGCCCCTGCCTCTCTTACATTCTCTGCACGTCCCTGATTAAAAGTGTCTGTGTTTTATTTCTCTTCCAAATTGAGTAGCTGCTGCTGCTTCTTCTAATATTGAGGGGAATACTAATATGTAACATCTGGCAATACTGACGAATCCGTAGCTGACGATTATGACACCAACATGTAGAAAGCCTTACCCACCAACCATCAAAAAAGTGTGACTCCCCACCCTCCTTCAAAACCACCACAAAAGAGCACTTGTCTCCTAGCTTGCCAAAAGAACTGACCCCCCACTGTTTTTCTGTAAATATACTTTAGGGAGCAATCGTTTTTTTTTATGAACAGCACCCCCTGGAGGAAAATAGGCGAGGGTCATGCTATTTTAATTTCAGTCCTAGGGAGGGTCTGCTGATTTCACTTTGAATTCAAGGGAGGGTCATGCAATTTTTAATTAACAATAGTCCGGTAACACTGCCAGGCAGTTGCCTGGCATGAATAGTTATTCATGTAACATTAGGTTAACGATCACTCTTTGGAAATGCGCATTTGACCCAGATTTGACCACAGGCAATCAACAGCACAAAATGAATGGCAGTGGTTGAATGGCAAGCCTTCTCTGTCTTGTGCATGTGTGTCAACTGTTTTATCTGTAACCTAGATGTCAAATAACCTGTTCTCATCCTGTTCTCAACCTGTGAGAACTTCTCACCTTTTTTGTGATGTCCACGTTGACTTTTACACTAGGCTACTCACTGTGTGTTACTTTAGTTTGGACTCGGAGGGTGTGTATGGCATTTTATATTAGGGCTTATGCATTTTCTCCAGTAGTACCCCTCAATAAAAAACGACCCCTCCCTTACTGCTACTGTATTGTATGTCTTGATGAATTGAATACATAGGACCACAATGGAAAGAAGCCCTCCGGGATTTTTATGTTATCTTTTTAGCACCTGTGGTAAAGACAGACTGCCTTTCCCACTTTAACTAGACGTGTTCCTTACCACAGCATCATTGTATAACTGTACCTCTGTTCTTTTAGCAAAATGACCATGATATGCCATCAACTAATGATATGTTTGTCCTGTAGGTGCTATGGCCGTGCCCTGAAGTTGATGCCCGAGGCCCCCAGCCTGTGGTACGCCCTGGGTCTCAACTACCACCACCAGGCCAGCGTACCCTGCCCCGTGGAGGGGGAGGGTGACGGCTCTCTGGCCCTTCTGCTGGAGAAGGCTCAGCAGGTGACACTCCTAACACACTGTTGTTATGGGAGAGTATTTTTAGCAGGTCTTTAAGTCCGAGTGTAAACTGGAGCTGATCTCCCCTGTTGTTATCAGCTCCAGTTTACAGAGTAACATTTAGCCAATGAGGAACCACCATTTTCGTGACGTCACCTTTATGCCGCTTCCTCATTGGCTGAAAGCGTTTTTTTTTTGCCTTCTCATTGGCTAAATGTTACGTACGCCCCCAACATCAAAATCAGTTTTTGTTGCTTCGTCATTGGTTAAATGTTATACTCTGTATAGCCAATGAGGAACCGGTATTCTTGGTGACGTGGCAACCAAACTCACAATTTCTAAAATGTCATCTTTCTAGTTTCAAATTATTATTATTATTGTTTATCATAATTTAAAGTTGTTTACCATTCTGCCTTTTTCTTCTCAGTGTGTGAAAAAGGCGATTATGATGGACAGCGGGAACCACAGCTACTGGAACGCCTTGGGAGTGATCGCCATGAACACATGTAATTATTATTAACCAATGGGAGTGATCGCCATGAACACATGTAATTATTATTAACCAATGGGAGTGATCGCCATGAACACATGTAATTATTATTAACCAATGGGAGTGATCGCCATGAACACATGTAATTATTATTAACCAATAGGAGTGATCGCCATGAACACATGTAATTATTATTAACCAATGGGAGTGATCGCCATGAACATGTAATTATTATTAACCAATGGGAGTGATCGCCATGAACATGTAATTATTATTAACCAATGTCACTGTTGTATTTACTGTAGTGCAGGGGTCTTCAACGTTTTCGTTGAGAGAGAGATGAAGCAGGGACCCCCACAACCTGTTCATAGATTCCATATAGTTTCATTGTTTGACAGCACAATCATCAGTGTATTTTGGATTCATGTCAATTTGTGTTTTCAGATATTTAACCACTTGAACTGTCAATACTTAATAAACTTGACCTTTCACTCTGTACTTAGTCTGCTCTTTTTCCCCTCTACACCAAAGCTCTTTGCCAAAAACGCCTCGCAGCGCGAGGCGTTGTGAGCTTGTAGATCTGCTATTTTTGGCTGAAGTTCTCAGAATATGGGCGCTAGGGTTCAAGTGGTTAATATAAAAAAGGAGAAAAAAGGTTTATACCACTCAAAGATTTCGAGGACCCCCTGTAGAAACTCTGGGGACCCCCTAGGGGTCACGGACCCCTTGTTGAAGACCTTGCTGTAGTGTGAGGAGGGGGGGGGATCCCCAGATGGGGGATCGCCAGATGCTTACCTTAATGTGCAGCTTTATTTTCTCACTCAACAGTAAATAAACCAACATACAGTGTATAACTAAGTGTATACTGGGTATCTGAACATTTCTAAAGTTACAATTGAGACCTTTTTAATACCAAATTGGTCAGATTGTGAAATATTATGTAAGAAAGAAGCAAACATTGTGATAGCCAATTTACAAGCCGATGACCTTGTAGTTCGACTATTTTCACAAAACGTGGAACCGAGTCAATTCCAAGTTCTTGTCAGGGTGGGGGTTCCCCAGTTCAAATACCGTATGATTATTTTTTGGGGGGGGGGGGGTCTTTACAGTAAAATGCTTTTTCTAAGTATTTAACAAGCAGAAAAGCAAAAGTAACTTTCTCTGTGAAGAAAAGCAAGGAAAAGCTAAAGTAACTTTCTCTGTGCTTTCCTGTGTCGTTTCTCATAACAGCTGTTGAGAACTTCGCCCTGGCTCAGCATTGCTTCATCAAATCCATACAAGCTGAGGCTAATGTAAGTTACAGTCAGTGTTGTTTTGATTTAGTTTTAGTCAGTCTTTTTAATAAAATGTCTGTTAGTACTAGTCATAATTTAGTCACCTGAAAAGTTTTAGTTTTAGTCAAATTTTAGTCGACTAAATATCATAAGATTTTAGTCAATCTAAGAGTCAATCTAAGTTGATTTAGTCAACTGAAATGTATTTTGGCAGGCCCTGATGGTATCGTAATGACTGATTTTACACTTGGTTGTGTGCTGAAAATAGCAGATCTACCATCTTGTAGAATGGCTATTTTCAGCACACAACACCTGAGAGCAACCAAACATAAAATGACTCTCTTCTCCACTAGTCCCTCCCTAACGTTTTAGTCTAGTTTTTATGTTGACGAAATTGTCAATATATTTAGTCTCAGTTTTAGTCATCACAGCTTAGTTTTTATTTCGTTTTTATTTAGTTTTCGTCAGTGAAAAAATGTCAGTCGACAAAATGCTTTCGTCTTAGTTTTAGTCAACAAAATCAACACTGGTTACAGTTGTGTATTTTTTCATGTATATAGTCATGTCTGAAGACTCCTTCTTACCTCCCATCATAGAATGTTGTTGCCTGGACCAACCTTGGTGCCCTGTATCTGAAGAAGGAAAATATAGAGGTCTGCAGTGTCACTTTTTCTTTCTTATAATCTCTAACTAATGGGCTCATATTTAGATGTTGTTTCTTTATAACAGTTGATGTGTAAACGACGTCTGTCTTCCTAGCTTTCACACGAGGCCTTCAAGATCGCCCAGTCCTTGGAGCCCCTTTACGTCACCTGCTGGATTGGGCAGGTATGGCATCTGATCTTCTTAGGTATTTTTACTTCATCTCATTTGCAAGGAAGCCTCCTAAAGTACCATGCATAGTAGTACATAAGGACCGCAGGAATACACAAGACACAGAGGGGGAGAGTGATTTAATCCGGTTGCTCCGTAGGTCCGTACGTAATTGTCTCTGTCCGTAACCTTATGGACAACACTCAACCCGACAGATTAAAACCTATAAAAACTTACGTACGCTTGAACTACCCGTGGCAAACTTTTGTCAACCGTGGCAGTAGTGAGGACAATTGCTTATGACAGCGGTTCTGTAACTATGTATCCCAACAAGAAATATAATTTAGCAAGAAACAGGAAAAAGGGAACGTCATTGCAACCACTGGTGAAGAGGACGTCTGGACTCCTCACAGGCTCAAACGGCTTTATTGGCATGAGAAAACATACACACAAACACGCGCGCACACTCACACCGCCTGTCCTCCAACAGCAAGAGGGGTGCAGTGTGTTTTGTTATAATTACTCAGTGCGGGTGGTTAATCTGTACCTCGGTCCCTCGGGAGTTGCATTTACCGCGATAACGTTGCCGACAGCAAACCTCGCGTCGGTCGCCGTGTCAAGAAATTCTATGGCTCTACATATTTTGGCTAAAAAACCACCTCCATGTGGCACGCGGCCCCAACGGGAGCAGAATTGGAGCGGAGAGCGGGTCGGCACGCAAATAACGTAGAGAGGAACTATGCATGTCGACGGATCTACCGTACGTACTCTCTCACCCAAAAACTGACACAAAATCACGCATACGTAACTATAAACGGCCCTTTAGCAGGAGGGATATTTAGGAAATATGTCCACTTACTGTAACACTGTCTTCCTTTAACAGTAGGTGTTTTTGACTTGGTTGAGATTCCAGAAATTGCTGCTTAAGTTTTAGGATCTATAATTGTCAGATGGATTCACACCAGTATTCAAGCCCAGTATTCATTGAGCTTGGAGCTCAACCACAGCATGTGGACAAAGTCTGCAGCGGACGGCTTATATCCATTAGCTGCACCTAAATTGAAAGTAAAACTTTGCCAACCTTGCATTAGTGTAGTGGGTGTCTAATATGTATGTCTAAAATATGTCTATATCTTGTCAGAAGACCCTATACTCAGGTCGGTCTCCCCAAGTACTTCTTTTAACCCAAAGCATAATCATTGCCCATCCATTCTCTATAGACCTTGACCGTGACCTTTAGCTTTTTGTGTGTACTTCTGTGAAGTAATATCTTCACACACAAAGGATTACAATGCCATGATGTATTGCTGTGGGTAGAGTAACAATCTTAAATAGTGGTTGAAATGTTTATGATGTACAGTATACTTCTGACTGAGATGTCTTTATTCATTTGATAATAAAGTGTACTTAATATTGGTATGATGTCTGCACTGCCTTGGCAACACTGTGCAATCTACCCACAGTATCACCTTACACTTAACTTAATAGTTATGGTCAGGTTGTCTTCTGTCTCCCTTTAAAGCAGAAATAAGCAGGAATCATGCAATTGCTTATTTAAAGAAAATATTTTTATTTCATTTTATTCAAGCGGCTAACAATGCTTCCTAAAGAAATGTTGTGTGTTTGACACTTCCTGGGGCCACAATCTGCCTCCAAAACTATTATTTTTATCTGTGAGAAGTTCTGTCATTGGTCGATTAAACTGGGTGCCCATCCAAAATAACAGACCAATCAGGACCGCCTCTTGTTCTTGTTCAGATTGGTTGACCTACCTGTCTGTCAATCCTTTTAGCCCCAGTCGGCTGGTTCATGCACCAATGAGCTGCTAGTGACAGAGCTTCTTACAGATAAAATAATAGTTTTGGAGGCAGACTGCGGCTCCTAGAAGCGTTGGGAGCATTGTTAGCTGCCTGAATATAATAAAATAAATATAAAAAATAAAAATAAGCAATTGCATGATTCCTGCTTATGTCAGCAGAAAACTGCTTATTTCTGCTTTAAACCAGAGGTCTTCAACGTTTTCAGGCCAAGGACCCCTTAGTTGAGAGGGAGATGAAGCAGGGACCCCCACTACCTTTTCATAGATTCCATACAGTATATATTTTAATCGTTTGACGGCACAATCATCAGTGTATTTTGGATTCATGTCAATTTGTGTTTTCATATATTTAACCACTTGAACCGTCAATACTTAATACACTTTCACTCTGTACTTAGTGTGCTCTTTTTTTCCCTCTACACCAAACCTCTTTGCCGAAAATAGCCGATCTACAAGCTCACAACGCCTCGCGCTGCGAGGCATTGTGAGCTTGTAGATCTGCTATTTTGGGCACAAGTTCTCAGAATATGGACTCTAGGGTTCAAGTGGTTAATATAAAAAAGGAGAAAAAAAGTTTCTATCTTTTCTATTCTCAAAGATTTAGAGGTCCCCCTGTAGTAACTCTGAGGACCCCCTATGGGTCCCGGACCCCCTGTTGAAGACCCCTGCTTTAAACCCTGATGTCTCTCTCTCTCTCTCTCTCTCTCTCTCTCTCTCTCTCTCTCTCTCTCTCTCTCTCTCTCTCTCTCTCTCTCTCTCTCGTCCTCCCAGGCCCTGATTGCAGAGACGGTAGGAAGCTACGACACCATGGATCTCTTTAGACACACCACAGAGCTCAGCACACATGTGAGTGACCCCCTCCTCCCCCCTCCTCCCAGCTACAGTAGCTACTGTAATGAGCAGCATTACATGTTTTTTCCTGTGTCTCACACTTGTTCGTGGTGTCTTTCCCCTCCCTGCAGACAGAGGGCGTGAAAGGCTACGCCTACTGGGTCTGCTCCACCCTGCTGGACAAGAGCAACAGAGACTCAGAGCTTTATCGCTACAACATCGTCCAGATGAACGCCGTCTCCGCAGCGCAGGTGGCTCTCTGCAAGTACACAGGTGTGTGTGTGTGTGTGTGTGTGTGTGTGTGTGTGTGTGTGTGTGTGTGTGTGTGTGCGTGTGCGTGCGTGCGTGCGTGCGATAGTAGAACTCTAAATTTAATTTGATGTGATGTTTGGGCCCTCAGAGAGGATCCAGGGTGATCCTGATGCCTTCATCATGCTGGGATATCTCAACGAACACCTGCAGCTGAAGACGCAGGCTGTGCAGGCCTACCAGAGGTTTGTGTCTCTCTCACTGTGCAGGCCTACCAGAGGTTTGTGTCTCTCTCACTGTGCAGGCCTACCAGAGGTTTGTGTCTCTCTCACTGTGCAGGCCTACCAGAGGTTTGTGTCTCTCTCACTGTGCAGGCCTACCAGAGTTTTGTGTCTCTCTCACTGTGCAGGCCTACCAGAGTTTTGTGTCTCTCTCACTGTGCAGGCCTACCAGAGGTTTGTGTCTCTCTCACTGTGCAGGCCTACCAGAGGTTTGTGTCTCTCTCACTGTGCAGGCCTACCAGAGGTTTGTGTCTCTCTCACTGTGCAGGCCTACCAGAGGTTTGTGTCTCTCTCACTGTGCAGGCCTACCAGAGGTGTGTCTGCTTGTCTCTCAGGCCCCTTTTCCACCAGAGTTGAACTGGTTCTGTTCTTTTTTCCCTTTGCATTATTTTGAACCAGTTCAGAGTGTTTCCACTGAAAATGAATTGGTTCAGAACCCTGATAGTGGCTTCGAAACCGGAACCAAAAGATCCATGTTTTTGTTTTTTTTCTTGCCCTGAACTGGGAACCAAGTAAGCGTGTCACTATTCTACCGGTGATGATGCAGATGTGACACAATGGCAGAAAGCAAGCTACCAATCATCATATCTCCTTGTTTGGGCCATTCTCTCTGTGACATTTCGGTCTCTGCGTATTTTCAATGACGTTAGTCGCATGTGAGCTGTTGGTACATACATAGGGACATATGTGCAACCGGACATATTCAGCTCATTCAGCACATTGCATCCTGCTCCCAAAGGCATTCAGTAATGCCGCCCCAAATTCCAATTGTTCTGCTTGAAACTTGTGGAAACGCAAGCCAGCTTCAAGGATCTGGAAAGGAACCAGTTATAGAACCAAAGATAATTTGGTGAAAAAGAAACCTCTGTCTTTAACTTGATGAAGAACCCTGAGAATCAAAATATTTTGAATTAAATTCGAAATATTGGATTATTATTTTCTTTTTAAATAGTGTTTACCTATTACAATTATCGGTAGAATTTCATAATAATGACTTGTTATAAAACATTTGACACAAAAGATACACATTTATTTTATGATATTTCATGTCTTCTAATTTAATAAATGATTTTGTGTGCGTGGTTTAACTTAACTTTTTTGTGTTTCTTACCGTAGGGCAGTGGAACTGCTTCAGTCAACATCTCCTTCAGAACAACTATCTTTTGCTTTGGGAAGCTATGGCCGTGCATTATGGTAACATCCCACACACACCACATACTGTACTCCTTATGATTGATTCAGGTAATAAGTAAGTGCACCTTATTTGTAGAGCACTTCTCATAGGGAAAACTCACAAAGTGCTTTACATACAACAGAAATAAAAACGCAGCAGAAGCGTTCAAAGTCGACTCGACTCGAGTAAAAAGTTGAGTTGAAGTTGACTTTATCGTTTGATGACGTCATCACATCACACACGACCCCCCAATTATTTTGGGGGTCCCCAGATGATTAACTTAATGTGAAACATTGTTTTCTCACTCAACTGTAAGCAAACCAACATAACGTTTAAGTGTATAGAGGGTATCTGCACATTTCTAAAGTGCCAATTTAAGGACTTTTTAATAACTCTAAAATGACAAATTAAACATTGGCCAAATTGTCCAATATATAGAGACAGAAATTGTGTTGTGAGCATGTAGATCTGCTATTTTCACAATAGAACTTTATTTTTTTCAACTTCGACTTTCGACTTTTTCTGGTGGGAGTCGACTGAGTCAACTTGTTGACTTTTTCGTTAATGCCCTACTTTACATAAAATAGAAATAAAAATGCAGCAGAAGCGTTCAAAGTATTAGAAACAACAAGCTGTACAATTAATCTAAGGAAACAAAACAGCAGACACACCTGGACGAATCTCACGGCCGGACTACACCAAAAAATGCGCACATACGCGCGTACTGTCCATGAAGACGCTCGCGTATGCGTAAACGCTCCAGGCTACACCAAGGAGGGAGTATATATGAGGAAGACCAGATAGTCTGTGTACAAAACGCATACGCGTGCTTAAAAAATAGAACCGATCCTATTTTTAGGGAATGCGTATCCGTGGTTCACGCTATCCGTACGCCTGGTGTAGCCGGCTGAATTGATATACATTGGATCTATCCAAAACGCGCATACGCGCGCATGTCCCGCATACGCACGCATACGCACTGACGCGCGCAAAACGGCTTGGTGTAGCCCGGCCGTAAGTCATTTAGCCTATGTAGATTAATAATTACAGATGCATATTATAAAAGCAGCATGCCTGGGTTAGTGGGTTACAGTTCTCAATCGCCACGACTGATGTCAGTCAATGGGATTATAATCCAACATGACTTGGAAGCATGTTCTGGAGCTCTGACTGCCTTATAGATACCTTATAGATACCTTATAGATACCTTATAGATACATGTTCTGTAGCTCTGACTACCTTATAGATACCTTATAGATACCTTATAGATACCTTATAGATACCTTATAGATGATACCTTATAGAACCTTATAGATACCAGTAGGCAATATTCTGTTATTATTTTAAGCATTTGAAGTGTTCGAACTAGCAATATGTTCGGAAGCATCTTCCATAAAAAAACACAATAATCTTGTATTAATTAATATAAACGTTAAAAGCCTCAATCTGATCTCTTCACCTGGTTGGCAGTAAACAATAGTGTTACTAAAGCATCATAATTTGACATATTTGTATTAATTGTTTATGAAACGGCACGTGTGTGTGTGTGTGTGTGTGTGTGGCACTCCTTTCACACTGTTTCACTAATGGATGAGATCTTATTTTGCTTTTATCCATGAGCATGGAATCGGCAGGTCTTAGTGCCCACCACGTATCATACCTATGAATTCAAGAGAGTGAGTATACTTCAGGCCAAGGACCCCTTAGTTGAGAGAGAGATGAAGCAGGGACCCCCACAACCTGTTCATAGATTCCATATACAGGTAGTTTCATTGTTTGACAGCACAATCATCAGTGTTATTTTTTTGTTTTTTTGGATTCATGTCAATGTGTGTTTTCAGATATTTAACCACTTGAACCGTCAATACTTAATAAACTTGACCTTTCACTCTGTACTTAGTGTGCTCTTTTTCCCCTCTACCCCAAACATCTTTGCCGAAAATAGCTGATCTACAAGCCCACAACGCCTCGCACTGCGAGGCGTTTTGGGCTTGTAGATCAGCTATTTTCGGCCAAAGTTCTCGGAATATGGACACTACTAAAAAGGTTTCTATCACTCAAAGAGTTGGAGGTCCCCCTGTAGTAACTCTGAGGGACCCCCTGTTGAAGACCCTTGCTGTACACGTAGGTTTGCACACAGATATAAAGAGCTAGATGCCTCGTTCGCCTCTGCAGTTAATTGGAGCGATGTGCAAAAGTTCTAGTCCGGACTTCCTGGAAAAACTAAGGGAACGCTGTCAGTCAAAGTGACTACTGGCCAATCACAGTGCGACTTTCCCGGGACTTATCCAAGGACTACAATTCAATTCAACAGAGCCAGTTCCGATGTTGCGCTGCTCAGCTGTTCTCACAGGCTGCGTACGTAAAGACCCGCCCCCACCTGCCTCTGATTGGCCCGGCAACTTCCCTATGTGTTACACACGCGGATGCAATGAACACGGAAGTGATGAAGATTCCCTTGGTTGCTAAATGCTAAACCCCCTAGCCGAAGGTGGCGTCTACCTTTCTATGTCTATGGGTTTGCACAGGTTGTTGTAGGTTTTTAAACGTTACCGTGTTCTTCCTCCGCAGTGCGTCGGGTCAGTGGGAGGAGGCGGTGCGTGTCTACTCCTCCACGCCCCTGCAGGACCTCTGGGATCTGATTGGCCTGGCGCTGGCCTTCTGCAGGGCAGGACTCCTCCCACAGAGCACCGATGGTGAGACACACTGATACACACTGATACACACACTGATACACACTGATACACACTGATACACACACTGATACACACACTGATACACACTGATACACACACTGATACACACTGATACACACACTGATACACACTGATACACACACTGATACCACCTCACCACAAAGATGTCCGTGTCTATTAGAGCTGCCAATATTCCTCAGGAATGAAATTCGAATATTGGTCTTAGAAATTGGCCCAAATATCGAATATACCTGTATTCGAATATTGATATTAATATTTTTGTATTAAAAAAAATATCTATATATATATATATATATATATCGATCGATCGATATATCGATCGATCGATATATAGATATATAGATATTTTTTTACAGGGACAATACTAAAAGGTATTTATCAAATTATAAAAATTATTAAGTTATAATTATTATTGGTTATGGTACTAATAATTTAGCCCTGGGATTCTTAAATCCTGTGTTGTCACACAAGGAGAAAATGCACTCCTTAAAGTTTAAACAAAAGTTAAGAACCAACCAGTCTGCTTGAAAACAGCAGCCAGTTTACAGTGCAGAGACATAATTGCCTTCTTAATTGCTTTAAAGGTGATACACCATGCATTTAAAAAGTATTTATGTCATATTGTTTATGTCCCAAAAACGTTTTTCAAAAGGTTTGAGGCTAAATTACCACTCCTGAATAGAGAGCCTCTCTCATTTTTGAATGGCTCTCAGAGCATTTCAGCTGCAGTACCACCTTTGGCCTGAACTGCGCCACCCCCCCCCCAAAATCCTTTTGAAAAAAAAATTTTGTTTTGAAAAAAAAAAATCTTTTGGAAAAAAAAATTTTGAAAAAAAAAAAAAAAAAAATCTTCAAAAACGGCCGATGATGACGTCACAATCGGCAGCAAATCTGGACAGCCTGTTTTAACTCATACAGTGCCAAACGACTTTTAGATCAACTTTCTCACTATGGACTTCCCTGCCAGACGACTTAAATCGACTTTTACTTAGAAAAAAAACAAAAAAAAATTTTTTTTTTCAAAAATTTTTTTTTTCAAAAAAAAATGTTTGGACCCCATTAAATCTAGTAAACATGATTTCAATCGCGATTTTGCATGTTCCACCCCCATACAACCCCATCTTTCATACAGGATAGCCATCTTTGCTTACATAACATGTAAAACATAATGGCTATTATCTCAAGAATGCCTGAACGGATTTCCAATCTGTTTTTTTTGTTTGAAAGCTGTGAACAGCCTGCACAAACATGGTGCATGATCTGTGCATGGGCGTGCATGATCTGTGCACTATAAATTACATGGAAGTCTATGGAGAGGGCTGGCAGGGAGAACCCAAAGAAGGCATATTTAATTGGCAGTAACTGAGTTAAGAACCTGTGGGATACTTTTAACCTTTGCCTTCTCAAAACCAGAGAAAGACACAACGGTCAGAAATGGGACTTTGTGAGGATAGAAGGTGCTAGTGGGACCCCAAAAAAAGGTTTTAGAATAGGAAAAGTGAAATTTCATGGTGTATCACCTTTAACACTCGCATGACTGAACCTGATTTTGAGATTTTGAGGTGATTTGGGTTTGCTCGGGAAACTCTGAGAAATTTTCCCTTTCATGATTTTTCCTTATCATACAAGCAAAGTCTTGTTTTTTTTCTACCATTTGAGACGTTTTGTAAATATGAAATGAAATGTTTTGAGTGTTTCCTGAGCGATCTAATTCCATTTCTAAATCTCAAAAACAGGTCAAAATGACCTGTTAGTCATGCGAGTGTTAAAGGGCCTACACCATGCTTTTAAAACTATATTTTTTGTATAAATATAACCCTCAACAAACACTCTGACCATTCTTTTTGTTTGTTCTAGCTCTACTATAATGAGGCTCTCCAGCTGCAATACCAAAACGGCCTCTGTTTGCTCAGGGGCGCATCTAGTGGGGTTTTTCCAGAAAAAAAATAAGTTTTTTTTGAAAAAAAAGTTTTTTGAAAAAAAAAAAGTTTTTGAAAAAAAAAGTTTTTTGAAAAGTGTTTTGAAAAAAAAAAAAGGTTTTTGAAAAAAAAAAGTTTTTTGAAAAAAAAAGTTTTGGAAAAAAAGTTTTGGAAAAAAAAAATGTGAAAAAAAAAATCTTTTGAAAAAAAAAATTTGAAAAAAAAAAACGGGAAACGCGTGTGACGTCACATGCGTCAACTCTCAGAACAGCACTGTTCTGAGAACCCGTGGAAAGCTTTTCATCTCTGTCTTCCCAAAACCAGAGAAAGACACAATGTACAGAAATAGGACTTTGTGAGGATAGAAGGTGCCAGTGGGACCCCAAAAAAAGGTTTTAAAATAGAAAAAGTGAAAATTCATGGTGTAGGTCCTTTAAGTGGCCATCAACTACTAAATGGCGTGTGTGCGTTCCCTCAGCGTATGAGTGTTACTAAGTTCTGTGTGTGTTCCCTCAGCGTATGAGTGTTACTAAGTTATGTGTGTGTTCCCTCAGCGTATGAGTGTTACTAAGTTCTGTGTGCGTTGTTCCCTCAGCGTATGAGTGTTACTAAGTTCTGTGTGCGTTCCCTCAGCGTATGAGTGTTACTAAGTTCTGTGTGTGTTCCCTCAGCGTATGAGTGTTACTAAGTTCTGTGTGTGTTCCCTCAGCGTATGAGTGTTACTAAGTTCTGTGTGCGTTCCCTCAGCGTATGAGTGTTACTAAGTTATGTGTGTGTTCCCTCAGTGTATGAGTGTTACTAAGTTCTGTGTGTGTTCCCTCAGCGTATGAGTGTTACTAAGTTCTGTGTGCGTTGTTCCCTCAGCGTATGAGTGTTACTAAGTTCTGTGTGCGTTCCCTCAGCGTATGAGTGTTACTAAGTTCTGTGTGTGTTCCCTCAGCGTATGAGTGTTACTAAGTTCTGTGTGTTCCCTCAGCGTATGAGTGTTACTAAGTTATGTGTGTGTTCCCTCAGCGTATGAGTGTTACTAAGTTCTGTGTGCGTTCCCTCAGTGTATGAGTGTTACTAAGTTATGTGTGTGTTCCCTCAGCGTATGAGTGTTACTAAGTTCTGTGTGTGTTCCCTCAGCGTATGAGTGTTACTAAGTTCTGTGTGTGTTCCCTCAGCGTATGAGTGTTACTAAGTTCTGTGTGTGTTCCCTCAGCGTATGAGTGTTACTAAGTTCTGTGTGTGTTCCCTCAGCGTATGAGTGTTACTAAGTTCTGTGTGTTCCCTCAGTGTATGAGTGTTACTAAGTTCTGTGTGCGTTCCCTCAGTGTATGAGTGTTACTAAGTTCTGTGTGCGTTCCCTCAGCGTATGAGTGTTACTAAGTTCTGTGTGCGTTCCCTCAGCGTATGAGTGTTACTAAGTTCTGTGTGTGTTCCCTCAGCGTATGAGTGTTACTAAGTTCTGTGTGCGTTCCCTCAGCGTATGAGCGTTACTAAGTTCTGTGTGCGTTGTTCCCTCAGCGTATGAGTGTTACTAAGTTATGTGTGCGTTGTTCCCTCAGCGTATGAGCGTTACTAAGTTCTGTGTGCGTTGTTCCCTCAGCGTATGAGTGTTACTAAGTTATGTGTGCGTTGTTCCCTCAGCGTATGAGTGTTACTAAGTTCTGTGTGTGTTCCCTCAGCGTATGAGTGTTACTAAGTTCTGTGTGCGTTCCCTCAGTGTATGAGTGTTACTAAGTTCTGTGTGCGTTCCCTCAGCGTATGAGTGTTACTAAGTTCTGTGTGCGTTCCCTCAGTGTATGAGTGTTACTAAGTTCTGTGTGTGTTCCCTCAGCGTATGAGTGTTACTAAGTTCTGTGTGCGTTCCCTCAGCGTATGAGTGTTACTAAGTTCTGTGTGTGTTCCCTCAGTGTATGAGTGTTACTAAGTTCTGTGTGTGTTCCCTCAGTGTATGAGTGTTACTAAGTTCTGTGTGTGTTCCCTCAGTGTATGAGTGTTACTAAGTTCTGTGTGCGTTCCCTCAGCGTATGAGCGTTACTAAGTTCTGTGTGCGTTCCCTCAGCGTATGAGCGTTACTAAGTTCTGTGTGTGTTCCCTCAGCGTATGAGTGTTACTAAGTTCTGTGTGCGTTGTTCCCTCAGCGTATGAGTGTTACTAAGTTCTGTGTGTGTTCCCTCAGCGTATGAGCGTTACTAAGTTCTGTGTGCGTTCCCTCAGCGTATGAGTGTTACTATAAGTTCTGTGTGCGTTCCCTCAGTGTATGAGTGTTACTAAGTTCTGTGTGCGTTCCCTCAGCGTATGAGTGTTACTAAGTTCTGTGTGCGTTCCCTCAGCGTATGAGTGTTACTAAGTTCTGGTTGTGTTCCCTCAGCGTATGAGCGTTACTAAGTTCTGGTTTTGTTCCCTCAGCGTATGAGCGCGCCCTGGCGGTGGCCTCCAGTGAGAAGGAGAAGGCGTACATCCTGACCGCTCTGGCTCTGCTGCAACACCGACAGGGCAACCTGGACGCCGCCAAAACCCTGCTCTTCAAATGGTCAGTTCACTGGCTGAGCCTCCACGGTCAAAACGGTGGACTTCACCCGCTCAGACCTGCAATCATTTTATAGTTTAGCTATTGAAAAATAGCAGATATACAAGCTCACAGCGCTGCACCGAGTGACGCGCTGCGAGCTTGTACATCTGCTATTTTTGAAAAGTCGAGAAAATGTGTGCAAATCTTTTAAAGCGAAATTTGCCTCTGGAGGGTCCCTGGAACTAAATATTTTGACATGTGTTTTTCCAAAACCTTGACTGAGCCTTAACAACTATGTGTTCATCATGGCCATCTGAGCGCCATCAGCTGGGTGAAGATTAAACATAATTCCCCCCATGGGATTAATAAAGGTCTACGTTAGACATTCCTCAACTCTGTGGTTTCTAGCAACCCTGGGCCCTTTGACACGGCAGTGATTGCTTTTAGTGTAATTACTTTTCAACTAGCAAAATACTTGTGTACTCTGGGCTCTGTCTTGCAAGCCGTCCTACCTCTTAATGCCTAAACCTTTTAGGCCTTTTTTTCCACTATTTTGAAAACTTTTAAAAAATAGTTCAAATAGATGATCTACAAGCTACCGTACTTGATGTAAAAAAAAAAAATGGCGAAAAAGGTTTAGGCATAAGTGGTAATGCGGCTTGCAAGATGGTGCACTATTTCTCCACTATGTGGAAATGTAAATGCTTTGTATTAGTGGGAGAAATATGTGAAAAAGGTGTTCACTTCTGGCAGAAAGCGTGAAAATTTGCACCTAGAGGTATTTTTGTGCGCTGAATTAAAAAATTGCCGGATCCAAGCACTTTTCCCATGGGATCTGGTCGTAAAATGAGAATTAAAGGTGGCTCTAATTCACTTACTATACAGGGAAACCCCCCCCCCCCCAAAAAAAAAAAAAAATCTTCTTTAAGTAGCATGTGAGGGGTCTAACTAGAGGTTTTTCATGATTCTGAATACATTGCAAGCATTTGTTTGCCATCTTTAATTCTCGTTTTACGACCAGATCCCATGGGAAAAGTAGCCTCGTACCCGCCCTCTTCCGGAAACCATCCTCCTGGATAACGGAAGTTGGTCGTTTACCAGGCCATGGGAAAAGTGCTTGGATCCGACAATTTTTGAATTCAGCGCACAAAAATACCCCTGGTGCAAATGTTCACGCTTTCTGCCGGAAGTGAACACATTAGCCTACATTTGTTACATATTTCTCCCACTATATGTGCTGCTCCTGGTTCTTATATTCCTGTACAGCTCCATGTTAAAGCAGCCTGTCCTGTTCTTACAGCTCCATGTTAAAGCAGCCTGTCTTGTTCTTACAGCTCCATGTTAAAGCAGCCTGTCCTGTTCTTACAGCTCCATGTTAAAGCAGCCTGTCCTGTTCTTACAGCTCCATATTAAAGCAGCCTGTCCTGTTCTTACAGCTCCATGTTAAAGCAGCCTGTCCTGTGGTTCTTACAGCTCCATGTTAAAGCAGCCTGTCCTGTTCTTACAGCTCCATGTTAAAGCAGCCTGTCCTGTTCTTACAGCTCCATGTTAAAGCAGCCTGTCATGTTCTTACAGCTCCATGTTAAAGCAGCCTGTCCTGTTCTTACAGCTCCATGTTAAAGCAGCCTGTCCTGTTCTTACAGCTCCATGTTAAAGCAGCATGTCCTGTTCTTACAGCTCCATGTTAAAGCAGTCTGTCCTGTTCTTACAGCTCCATGTTAAAGCAGCCTGTCCTGTTCTTACAGCTCCATGTTAAAGCAGCATGTCCTGTTCTTACAGCTCCATGTTAAAGCAGCATGTCCTGTTCTTACAGCTCCATGTTAAAGCAGCCTGTCCTGTTCTTACAGCTCCATGTTAAAGCAGCATGTCCTGTTCTTACAGCTCCATGTTAAAGCAGTCTGTCCTGTTCTTACAGCTCCATGTTAAAGCAGCCTGTCCTGTTCTTACAGCTCCATGTTAAAGCAGCCTGTCCTGTTCTTACAGCTCCATGTTAAAGCAGCCTGTCCTGTTCTTACAGCTCCATGTTAAAGCAGCCTGTC
>NC_137832.1:64059529-64319529 GCF_963921795.1 Nannobrachium achirus | reverse complement strand
ACCAATGACAGAAATTTGCACGCCGCCTACATTGTGTCTATTTATTATATTGGCACAAATAGAAAATCCTACTTGAACGAAACATGTGCTCAAATCCCATTGTCAAGTCAATAAGAAAGTAGCCTCGGAAATATTTTTGGCGATCGGAAGAAAAAGAAGCCTGGGCGATCGCGTTATGATCACAGTTGGAGGAAGTGTAGAATGTCCCTAACCAATCAGAGTGCAGAGAGCGTCGCACCGAATGTGTTGACGTCATGACGCAGCAGCGTTCTCTGCGCTGAACAGGGGGAGGGGGGGGGGAGGGGGGAGGAGAACACATGCTATTGGCCAGAGACTCGCGGAGAGATTCGCCGCGCCCGCCCATCTGCCTACACAAACTGTTCCGCGTTAGGTTAGAGTGATAACAAAGTAAAGAAAGGTATCTGCAATGAAGAAGACAGCCCGCAACACTCCAAGTTAGATGAAGGCTTTTAAGTGCACGGCTCAAAATAGCATATGAGAAAGAAGTAGTCGCCAGCACTCAAGGAATCTCCTTTTTACATGATTTTATTTACCTCAATGGACAGAGTGTAGTCAACGGACGCGTTTCGACCCAACGCTGAAGAAGACTCATATGATAACAAAGTAACGCAAAGCAAATTTCACTTACTGTACATCATGTCTTACTGTACATCATGTCTTACTGTACATCATGTCTTACTGTAGTCTGTACATCATGTCTGATGTGAAATGCATTCTACTGTACCTCCTTTGTGTTCCAGGGTGGAGCCATGGCCGGCCACGTGGCCTGTCTGTCTAGTATGACCCTAGGAAAGGTAAACATCTGTCTGTCTGTCTAGTATGACCCTAGGAAAGGTAAACATCTGTCTGTCTGTCTAGTATGACCCTAGGAAAGGTAAACATCTGTCTGTCTGTCTAGTATGACCCTAGGAAAGGTAAACATCTGTCTGTCTGTCTGTCTGTCTGTCTGTCTGTCTGTCTGTCTGTCTGTCTGTCTGTCTGTCTGTCTGTCTGTCTGTCTGTCTGTCTGTCTGTCTGTCTGTCTGTCCAGTATGACCCTAGGAAAGGTAATAATAATAACCTGGTTTTATTCTTCTCCAATTATGAGCTCTGGATTATGAGGTTTTATTTCACTCTCTGCCTCCTAAGACATAGATAATATTGTACCTTCTGACAAAGATCAACATGAGTTATTTTGCTTGATATTAATAAGTCACATCTGCTTATGTATGTCTGTGTGTATGCATGAAATCTAATTATTCACGTTGCATTTCTCCACTACAATGTTAGGCAACTGACATGACATCTGTGTACCTGCAGAGGGCGTTGTTGTACAGTGGAGTAAACCAGCTGGCCAATGGGAGACACTCTGGAGAAGACAGGCGTAGGAATGCACTGAAGACCCTGCAGAGGGCCGTACTGCTGTGTCCTGGTACACACACACACACACACACACACACACACACACACACACACACACACACTCACACTCACACTCACACTGCGCACACACACACACACACACACACACACACACACACACACACTGTACACACACACACACACACACACACACACACACACACACACACACACACACACACTCACACTCACACTCACACTGCGCACACACACACACACACACACACACACACACACACACACACACACACACTGTACACACACACACACACACACACACACACACACACACACACACACACACACACACACACACACACACACACACAGCTTACACCAAGGCATCTAAAAAAAGCAATAATAATCTGTTACATTGAAACTATACACACTATAGGATGCCATTTCAACAAATGAACCTGCCATCAGACTGCATAACATGCTGTCTACATTACATTTGAGCCTTTGCATAATCCTGCAAGGTCCTCATGTTCTAACATGAAATGACAATTTATCTGGAGCTGCTTTAGAGGATGGTATCACTGATATATATATTTAAAAACTGTTTGTCATGATGATCCACCTAAGCCGTAGGGGATGGGGGGAAACATTCACATTGTAGCTGGGAGCTTGTAGATCTGCTATTTTCGGGAAGAGCATTTATGTAGAGGGGAAAACAAGAGCGCATCAAGTACAGTGCCAACTCAGGTTTGTTTGACTATAGAGGGGTATAAGACCGGTTACTTGGAAATACACCTAAACTCAGCGTGTCAAAGCTTTTATAAAGCTGTTGTTTGACTCGGTCACTCCTCTGTCTCCTATCAGATGACCCTGCGGCGTGGGCGGGGCTAATGGCTGCCTGTCACACCGAGAACACTTGCGGTTTCCTCTCTGGCTCCGCCCCTCGCAGAAAAGGACTGGAGCCGACCCTGATGGCGGTGGTCTCTGAGAAAGGTGGGTGGTGTGGTGTTGTCAGGAAGTTCAGGAACTCATTCACTGTCTGCTTGTACAGATAACCATAAAATATAAATGTGTCTAAGGTGTGTGTTATGATATGATATACTGTAAGTAAAATGACATCACTAAATACACAATATAATGTAGTGATGTACGTACTGTAGGCCTCAAACCCTCTGGTGTTAAAGTGATTGTCTTTGGTTAAAATAAGATTTAATTAGCCTTATATTCTGATAGTAATCATTGTAATCATTGCTATAGAGTGTTTGTTCAGTAGCGGGAGGCTCCATGTCTCTCCAGCTCTTTATTTAAGCAGAAAATACAGGTTCAGGTCAGGATACCAATTTGATCCAATCAGGATGGAGAACTCAGACTGGACAAAGATTAAACTCTCGCCTGATTGGCTGAAACTTCGTCACCTACATGAAAAAAAGAAAGAGAACAAAATATATATATATCACTTACCCTACTTTTAACTGTAGTTTCCAGCTAAATGATTGATTGTGTACAGCAGGGGTCTTCAACGTTTTCAGGCCAAGGACCCCTTAGTTGAGAGAGAGATGAAGCAGGGACCCCCACAACCTGTTCATAGATTCCATATAGTTTCATTGTTTGACAGCAAAATCATCAGTGTATTTTGGATTCATGTCAATTTGTGTTTTCAGATATTTAACCACTTGAACCGTCAATACTTAATAAACTTGACCTTTCACTCTGTACTTAGTCTGCTCTTTTTCCCCTCTACACCAAACCTCTTTGCCGAAAATAGCCGATCTACAAGCTCACTTGTAGATCTGCTATTTTTTGCTAAAGTTCTCAGAATATTGACACAAGGGTTCAAGTGGTTAATATAAAAAAGGAGAAAAGAAAAACTTTCTGTCACTCAGAGGTTTGGAGGACCCCCTGTAGTAACTCTGAGGACCCCTTAGGGGTCCCGGACCCCCTGTTGAAGAACCATGGTGTACAGGATGATGTGTGCAATGAGAAACATGTCTGTGTTGCAGTGCGTGGTGTGGAGGAGTTGGAGCGCCCCCTAGCACAGGCCCTGGAAGGCTGGGTACTGCAGCAAGCAGTGACCGGGCTGACCCTGGGAGGAGAGCTGGACCAGGCTGAGGCCCTCTGCTCACAGGTGGGACACACGCACACGCAGGCAGGCAGGCAGGCACGCACGCACGCACGCACGCACGCACACACACACACACACAGCTTGTTGGCCTACTCCAACTAGCAGTGGTTGGATTCATCTGCTCATATCCTAATGTAAACATGTGTGTGTGTGTGTGTGTGTGTGTGTGTGTGTGTGTGTGTGTGTGTGTGTGTGTGTGTGTGTGTGTGTGTGTGTGTGTGTGTGTGTGTGTGTGTAAAAGAAACTAGAAAGGGTGTCACAGACAGACGCACATGAGCACCCTCCCTGGAAGGTCCTTAGACCTTTGTGTGTCTCATTGTACAGTTTAAGGGCTGCCGGTACAAAAGACTTTCCAAGTCTCTCGCATCTATATCAGTGCGGATGAGCTGTCATTCCCATGCTCTGCCTCTCCTCCTCCTCCCAGGTGCTGAGCGTGTCTCCAGAACATCCGGCAGGCATGTTGCTGCTCAGACAGGTGCAGTGTCAGCGCCTCCTCTTGGTTGAAGGTGGAACAGCACTACCAGAGGCCGTACTGGAACAGCTCAGCAGCACCGTCATGGCTAACCCCACCCAGCTAGGAGCCTGGCATGTAAGTAGTTAATGCTCCTTCACCTAGTGCTACAGTAGGAGGACTTTGAGTTTTATTGTCAACTAGAACACACATTAGGCGTGAATTCTGTCATAGTATTCTCAAGTCATATCATACACAACATGTTGGTATAGCATTTCTAGGCTACTGATTTCAGGTGTAAGATGAATCCGGATATTTTATTTAAAACCATGCTTCTTGAAAAGTCATGGATTGAATAATAAGATAATAAGAAAATCGATAGATCCAAATAATACCTGCCATCTTTCCACAGAGTATGACGCTTACGGCCCTTTCCCAATGGGTGCGATAACGATAAAAAATAACATTTTCAATTGAAGTGGATGGCAACGCCGTGAACGCCAACATAATGAGCGTTAACGATAATTATCATTATCTTTATCTTTATCTGTATCGCGCCCAGTGGGAATGTGCTTATTGTAAGTCGCTTTGGATTAAAAGTGTCTGCTAAATGCCTAAACTGTAAACTGTAATGTGCCTTTATATGTATATCCTCTCCTCTCATAACTCTTGTGGTCTTCCTGTAACCTGGCCATCCTCTGCTCTGTTCCCAGTGGCTGGCGGAGGTGTATGTTAACCATCCTCTGCTCTGTTCCCAGTGGCTGGCGGAGGTGTATGTTAACCATCCTCTGCTCTGTTCCCAGTGGCTGGCGGAGGTGTATGTTAACCATCCTCTGCTCTGTTCCAGTGGCTGGCGGAGGTGTATGTTAACCATCCTCTGCTCTGTTCCAGTGGCTGGCGGAGGTGTATGTTAACCATCCTCTGCTCTGTTCCAGTGGCTGGCGGAGGTGTATGTTAACCATCCTCTGCTCTGTTCCAGTGGCTGGCGGAGGTGTATGTTAACCATCCTCTGCTCTGTTCCAGTGGCTGGCGGAGGTGTATGGTCACCAGGGCCTTCTGTTCCAGGCTGTGATGGCCTACAGACAGAGCCTGCAGCTTGCCTCACAGCTGGGCCTGCACAGCAGCCAGGTAGCCAGCCTGCTCAGACTGGCTCTGCTGGCCCTCCGGCCCTGCATGGTGAGTCTACTATGACCCTAACCCTGCATGGTGAGTCTACTATGACCCTAGCCCTAACCCTGCATGGTGAGTCTACTATGACCCTAACCCTGCATGGTGAGTCTACTATGACCCTAACCCTGCATGGTGAGTCTACTATTACCCTAACCCTGCATGGTGAGTCTACTATGACCCTAACCCTGCTGGTGAGTCTACTATGACCCTAACCCTGCATGGTGAGTCTACTATGACCCTAACCCTGCATGGTGAGTCTACTATTACCCTAACCCTAACCCTGCATGGTGAGTCTACTATGACCCTAACCCTGCATGGTGAGTCTACTATTACCCTAACCCTGCATGGTGAGTCTACTATGACCATAACCCTGCTGGTGAGTCTACTATGACCCTAACCCTGCATGGTGAGTCTACTATGACCCTAACCCTGCATGGGAGTCTACTATGACCCTAACCCTAACCCTGCATGGTGAGTCTACTATGACCCTAACCCTGCATGGTGAGTCTACTATGACCCTAACCCTGCATGGTGAGTCTACTATGACCCTAACCCTGCATGGTGAGTCTACTATGACCCTAACCCTGCATGGTGAGTCTACTGTGACCCTAACCCTGCATGGTGAGTCTACTATGACCCTAACCCTAACCCTGCATGGTGAGTCTACTATGACCCTAACCCTGCATGGTGAGTCTACTATGACCCTAACCCTGCATGGTGAGTCTACTATGACCCTAACCCTGCATGGTGAGTCTACTATGACCCTAACCCTGCATGGTGAGTCTACTATGACCCTACCTAACCCTAACCCTGCATGGTGAGTCTACTATGACCCTAACCCTGCATGGTGAGTCTACTATGACCCTAACCCTAACCCTGCATGGTGAGTCTACTATGACCCTAACCCTGCATGGTGAGTCTACTATGACCCTAACCCTGCATGGTGAGTCTACTATGACCCTAACCCTGCATGGTGAGTCTACTATGACCCTAACCCTAACCCTGCATGGTGAGTCTACTATGACCCTAACCCTGCATGGTGAGTCTACTATGACCCTAACCCTGCATGGTGAGTCTACTATGACAGGGGACTGAGTTACTAGGCCCCAAGGTGGAGGGGCCTTAATTATTTTATACTTTAGCTATTGAATAATAGCAGATATACAAGCTCACAGTGCGGCACCGAGTGCTGCGCTGCGAGCTTGTGGATGCCATTTTTGAAAAGTGAAAATGTTTGCAAATCTTTGAATATATGTATTTTTCAAAAGCACAAAATGATGCGTAATCCTGGGGGTCCTCAAAACCAGAAACCATGACAGGTTCTAGGGTGTTTGTTATCATATTGTCCCACACAACACTGCTGGTATTGTTGTAGCAGTACAGTAGGCTTCTTCAACAGCATAGATCATAATACAAACAGAATTAAATGAGTCTTACTAAAGGGAATACAACAGGAAGGACACAATCCTCCACAACTCTCAATTTCATCAATGTTCATGTTATTTACTGTAGCTTTTTAAATTAGATGTTGGTGACTGTGGCCTTGCTCCTAGTGCCAGAATGTCCACTTGCACACATCTCAAAATGTTATGGGCAGATTGCCATGAGATTTGCTTTATTTGTTTATTTGAGAGCAATAGCATCATTAATTATTATTAATGAACATTGAACAATGAATTACAATAGTATGCTATAGCCTAGGAGGCAGTGTAAATATAAAGGAGTTAACAATAGTGCTAATTTACATCCTCACTACCTGACATACAACATTAAAACAATTACTGTACATCCTCACTACCTGACATACAACATTAAAACAATTACTGTACATCCTCACTACCTGACATACAACATTAAAAAAAGAAAGATAAAAAGTGATTTGCAGGTGTTTGGTGAAACGTCGACAGTTTAAACAACAATCTGTGTTCATGACTTGTTGTCAGGCTGGTCTTCCTGGTAACGACTGGAAGGACTTGGTTGTTGAGGCGACTGCTGAGGTGCTGAAGCTGGAATCCTCCTGCCCTGTGGTGGCGCTGTTCCAGGCTCTGCTGCAGTTCACCTCCAAGATGGCCGCTAGGTAAGCACCGAGAGCCCAACCCCACTAGAGCACAGAGCTCTAGTGTAGGGTTAGATGACCGCTAGGTAAGGAGAGCCCAACCCCACTAGAACACACAGCTCTAGTGTAGGGTTAGATGACCGCTAGGTAAGGAGAGCCCAACCCCACTAGAGCACAGAGCTCTAGTGTAGGGTTAGATGACCGCTAGGTAAGGAGAGCCCAACCCCACTAGAACACACAGCTCTAGTGTAGGGTTAGATGACCGCTAGGTAAGCACAGAGAGCCCAACCCCACTAGAGCACACAGCTCTAGTGTAGGGTTAGATGACCGCTAGGTAAGGAGAGCCCAACCCCACTAGAGCACAGAGCTCTAGTGTAGGGTTAGATGACCGCTAGGTAAGGAGAGCCCAACCCCACTAGAACACACAGCTCTAGTGTAGGGTTAGATGACCGCTAGGTAAGCACAGAGAGCCCAACCCCACTAGAGCACACAGCTCTAGTGTAGCGTTAGATGACCGCTAGGTAAGCACAGAGAGCCCAACCCCACTAGAGCACATAGCTCTAGTGTAGGGTTAGATGACCGCTAGGTAAGCACTGGAGAGCCCAACCCCACTAGAGCACATAGCTCTAGTGTAGGGTTAGATGACCGCTAGGTAACTGGAGAGCCCAACCCCACTAGAGCACATAGCTCTAGTGTAGGGTTAGATGACCGCTAGGTAAGCACTGGAGAGCCCAACCCCACTAGAGCACATAGCTCTAGTGTAGGGTTAGATGACCGCTAGGTAACTGGAGAGCCCAACCCCACTAGAGCACATAGCTCTAGTGTAGGGTTAGATGACCGCTAGGTAAGCACTGGAGAGCCCAACCCCACTAGAGCACATAGCTCTAGTGTAGGGTTAGATGACCGCTAGGTAACTGGAGAGCCCAACCCCACTAGAGCACATAGCTCTAGTGTAGGGTTAGATGACCGCTAGGTAACTGGAGAGCCCAACCCCACTAGAGCACATAGCTCTAGTGTAGGGTTAGATGACCGCTAGGTAACTGGAGAGCCCAACCCCACTAGAGCACATAGCTCTAGTGTAGGGTTAGATGACCGCTAGGTAACTGGAGAGCCCAACCCCACTAGAGCACATAGCTCTAGTGTAGGGTTAGATGACCGCTAGGTAACTGGAGAGCCCAACCCCACTAGAGCACATAGCTCTAGTGTAGGGTTAGATGACCGCTAGGTAACTGGAGAGCCCAACCCCACTAGAGCACATAGCTCTAGTGTAGGGTGGGTGTAGAGGAAAAACATTGGAAATGTTGGAAATTGTTAACACTAAACTACTCTTTACAATTTATTTTGTACATTTGCACATTTAAAAACAACACATTTGTATCAACAGCATAATGGGTTGTGCAGGTGAGATTTAGAACACATTTATGAAGTTAAATCTCATCTCATTTTACAGAGCAGGGTGTACAGGACGCTTTCATCTTGCGTGATTCTTTTTATTCAAATACATGCCAAGCTGTTTGTAGATTTCTCATCATCTTTCAACACTATTCAACCTGCCAGTTTGAGGATAAACTCCTCGATGACTTTAGGGGTGTGTGTGTGTGTGTGTGTGTGTGTGTGTGTGTGTGTGAGACAATAATGAAATATTCAGAAATATCAATGACAATCCTACTTGCCCCGATGAAGACTGGTTGGTCGAAACATATTGTTTACAAAAATCTTTTGTAAACGGTGCCATGGCATTGCTCCGAAGGTTCATTAGTCCGAATATGTTAAGAATACTATGCCTAATTCTAACCCTAACCCTAACCTTAACCTCAGTAACCCTGACTAAATTCGGACTAATGAACCTTCAAACTATTGGGCAGTCCCCTTGTAAACATGTTTAAAATACCTGATTTTACGCCTTCTCCATTATATTATTTGAGTGCTCGGATCTCTCCAATGTTTCATAAAATTACCAATAGAAAACCAACATAAATAGGTCTACGCGTGCGTGCGTGTGTTTGTGAAAGAGAGGGATTACATTGTGAAGTGAGTAACTCTAGAAGTGATCTTGACAGCCGAGTCGATTACACAACTTTAATACAAGCTCTTCTTATTTGAAAAACACCTTCCCTCAAGGAAAACGAGAGTCACTTTTTCCTTTTAAAGCTTCATACTGTGCCGCACTGGACCGCTCTGTGGGCCGCGACTTTGACACCTCTGACTGTTCCTGTCTCCCCCCCCCCCCCCCAGGGAAACCCGGCGTCTGCTGGAGCGGCTGGTCTACATGTCCTCCCTGGACTGTCCCGGGACGGTGGGCCAGGTGGCCCGCTGGTACCTCCTCAGACACCTCCATGCCAAGGACGACCAGGAGCTCATGGATGTGAGTACAGTACTGTATTGCTGCTGGCACTAAATAATACATATATTCTAAATACCAGTAAGACTCCCTAATCGGGAGATAAGCGACCGTCAGGTCGCAGCGTGATTTTAGGGCAAAATGTGTAGGAGCAGTGTCCAAAAATGTGGTTCAAAAAATCTGCCTGATACATATATTCTAAATATTATAGAAACTTATGTTATATTGTATTTTGGAGGGGAAAAAATGCATTTACTGTATATGCACAAACACTTTTTCCAGTGCTTGTGTACAAGCACTTGGGCCTCTAATGTGTGACAAGAAGCCAGTTAGTTTCTTGTGGGCTGTCTGGGTCCAAGGACGTCCCCTTCCTCCTACAGCATGTCAAGGGGGGGGGGGGGGCTGGTGTCAGTATAGGCCTCTGTGTAAGACTGTAATTCCCTTCTCTAGAACAGTGGTTCCTCTGTGTAAGACTGTAATTCCCTTCTCTAGAACAGTGGTTCCTCTGTGTAAGACTGTAATTCCCTTCTCTAGAACAGTGGTTCCAAAACGTGTTAGCTTGTGACCCAAAAGAGACTTTACCGTAGACGTTTGCCTGGGACCCAAACTAGTGAAAACGATTTTCACTACTTCTTAAACATTTGTGTCCTAATTTATGGAATTTCTTAGATTTCTGATGAAAATGACTGAAAAGATCTTTGAATTATGTCTTTAATTCAAATAATTATTTAAAACACAAATGTAGGAGAAAAAAATGAAGGGACCCATAACACCTGATTGTCCTAGAAACCAACAAATATTGTCACTCCTAACCTTCTGGCATAAACATCATAATATTCTGACAGTTGCATATCTGTAATCTCAAGGGTTACAAACACTCAGGGAGGATGTTCTGCCAACAGTCTTGTTTTCTTGTCATGTCCGGTCGCCGCGACTCGAACTCCACATCCTCTTTCCAGTGAAAGATTAAGTATTTAGAGCTACGTTCCTGGCTTCATGAGTTCCGGGCTTGTGACACCGGATGCATCCTTTCCTACCATTGTCATCTAAGCACAAGGACCATGTTCGGCTAATCAGAAGCAGAATCTCATAACATGAGAGCACACAATTATATTGCATGCATGTATTAATATAATTTCCCCAACATTATTACTAGAAAAAGAACCAATGGTGTTTGTACGGTATTTATTCTAGTAAAGGCATTAACTGACATTTGTCCTGTAGACTCTTTTGGAACACGCCAAAATGAAGAAAGACCAAAGACTGTTGGACTTTCATTCACTGCTTACCTCGTCCTGAAGTTGAGCCACCGTACGTCGCCAACACAACGTGAAACACCAACACAACGTGAAACACCAACACAACGTGAAACACCCAGCCCTCATCTGTATCCGTCACCGTAAAATGTATTATCAACTGTACATTATGGTCATATATATATTATACAGTACACTCTTCAGTGTTCATTTAACTCATAGGCACTGCAAATGTTATCAAATGGATCCATCCATATGGTTACATATGTACTCTCTTCGGGTCGCAAAGAGTTAAACACCCAGCGCAAATCAACTGTGTCCATCCATATACATACTGTACTTAGAAATCAGTTATTAATGCATTGATATTTGTTTCAATACACAGCATGCTGCAACATGAACTTAAAACATAGTGAAATATATTTGTGGTAATCATTCTTGCAGTTCTTCTCTTGACTTCATCAAATGTGAGAATCATGTCAGATGTTTACAGGAATGAAGGGAACCAAGTTAAGAGTTGAACAGTGGAGTTCATGGAACCACATTAACTATAGGACTGATAATGATGAAACATGTAATCCAATATTGTTATGACAGCAGTTGATTGTTTATTTGCAGTACAGTACATAATACATATATATTTTGTATATGTGTACAGTATACAATCTCACATTGCCATACAAATAACATGTCCACTGCTGAAACTCAATAAAAGCACTTAAGGTTCATCTAAACAGATCTGATTTGATTGATTAATTGTGGCATCACTGCACACTAGTAGAACAGCTGTTATCATAGAGAATACAAACATAAAACCATAAAATAGACTAATTCTAACCCTGATTATCTATATTAGAAACACTAATATAGATCAGTTATTTAATTCACTTCAGTTCAGCAAAGAGCTCTTTATTCTGGGAGGGAGAAAAAGAAATAAAGGGCGAGACAGGAAAATAACAAGACTCAGATACTGTTGTGAGTCTGACCCTTTTAGCACTGTAGTGTGATAAAATACACCTTTTTAAATAGCATCATCCTTATTCCTGTGTAGTATTTGTTCTGTTCTATTTGTGTATCTGTTCTGGATATATTTCATGGAAGAAAATATGTGATTCATCCTGTCTGGATAAAGAAAATGTATTGATAGTCTTACTGACATAATACAGAAGAAGTATGCTCAGGATCTGACAGGAGATACAGAACACGTTTGATCAGTGAGGTCAGAGGGTGCAGATGTTGTGTAGAGAGAGTGAAATCCACCATCACCTCCTCTGTGCTCTCCATGGTCTTCTGGGATTATCTGCTATCAGAGTTTCCAGCTCTGTCTCAATGGTGGTGTCGGGTGCCTGAGCAATTCCTGTGACCTCCACTCGCCTGGGGTTAAACACACAGTCCTCCTCAAAGCCACTCGGTACACACGTCATGCCACAGTCGGGGGGCACCCAGGCCGTGTTGTACCCATGCGAGTTCCAGGAGTACTGCAAGGGGTGGTTGTCTTGGTCGATGCGTTTGACGCGGCCAACGTGCACGCGCAGCTCAAGAATCACACGATCTCTGTTGGCAGTATTTAGTGGGTATCGTTTAGCCTTGTTTTGATCACGGCTGACATAGACTCCACGTCCCAGCATGCCATCGGACGACTGATGAAAGCCATTGACGATGATGCGGCGTGCGCTGGCGACCGTAGTGCCGTGGTACATGGTGTAAACATGCTGGTCTGTGGGCGTCTGAGATCCCAGCAGCAGTTCCAGTAGATTAATGAATCTCGGCCGTGGCTCCTGAGACCTGCTCAGTGGTTCCAGTAGATTAATGAACGGGAATGCCATCCTATTACAATAAGAACACAGAACAATGCTGTTGAATAAACTGGCAGATTAGAAAGTCTTTCTCTCTGTTTTAGCAAGAAGTCAAAAGCCATGAACGGCTGATCAAAGGGGAAAAATTGTAAATCGTGTATGTCATTAATTAAGTTCTCATACAGGATACAATAACAAATGAAATTGGAAGTGATGAACCAAAAGTACACTAAAATATAAGATGATGAATGGGTACACGTTCCTTGATTGGATTACAAAAGATTACTAAAGAGCTGGATATACAGGGACACCCAGACCCTGTTACTGCAATGTACAGAATATAGAGATTGAACTTTTTAAAGTATTTCAAGTTCAACACATTTAAGTCTCAAAATATTGATAGGCTGTGTGTTATGTATTTTAAATAATTATCTAACTTAACGTTATTATTATGTTTTTGTTATTTTTTAGCAGCATTAAAAATTAATCCCTTGTATTGTTCTAACATAATAAGAGGTAAAAAAGACTTGAGTTGTTTTTGTTACAAGAGACCAGCACTTGGCATGCTTGCATTTTGATATACTGTGTTGACATTTTAAAGCTTGTCTAGACCGTATTAATATTTGATTTACTTATTGAGGAGGGAAAAAAAATGTGAGAGAGAATTTTGTGTCTTACTTACTGAGGAAAAGTGACTCACACATACCTGCAGTTGTATTTGAAGTGAAGTCTCAGGCGTTTAACTCTCAAAAGGGGTACTAAATCATACCTAATTGAGGTAATCCAGATGAATGGTGCACCTCGTATCTGTGCTAGTCATATAATGAGTTGGTTATATAGTTTAAGTCTATAGTTTCACTTTTACACTCTGCTGCACATGATGGTGTGGGAATCCTGGTGAAATGTGCAGCGGTGCCTGACCTATTAATAGTCACATCATCAGTAAGTATTGGAAGGACAACAGAACGAAGGAAGGATCTTTATACTGAATCAAGCAACTTAAAAACTGTCAAGCCTGAGTATAGATAACATTAGCCAATTTGATTTTTTTAAGTGAAATATCCAGGGTTCCCATGGTCATGAAATTCCTGGAAATATTTTGAAATTAGAAAAAGATTTTTCCAGTACTGGAAAGGTTTTGATATTGATCAAGGGCCCTGGAAGGTCCTGGAAAAAAATGTCTATGCATTGTTTTTGGTTATTGATTTTGTAAACTCATTTACTGCCAAGTGCCACCATACGTAAATCGACTTTGAGGGTTCCTTGCCATGATTTTCTTACCTCTTGACATGGGCACGTCCATCGTGCACAATCCACATGCACGTTCGCAGTGTGCACACTTTATTTTTGCTACACTGCCTGTCTTTGGGAATTGCACATAGTGATAGGAGCAACTCCTTATTGCGCAGAATTATTGTTATATAGTCCTGGACATTGGGTTAAATATTCTGCAAAGGTTTTGGAAATTCATTGGTAAAAATCTGTGGGAACCCTTTAATCAATGTACTGTATTTGGTTACATGTGTTGCAATCAGCTGCAGCTGTTGAGCACACAAGGACAGACAAACACACAGTCAAACGTAGAGCGTCTGGCAATGCTAAAAAGTATCCTGTTTTATTTGTTTTTGAAAAGCATAGCATATAAAAGCATTTATCAAATGGACTTGAATTTGACTGTATTTGTCTTAATCATTCCTACAGTGCTTCTTCCATTCATTAATGTGAGAATCAATCATGTCAGATGTTTACAGGAATGAAGGGAACCAAGTTAGAGTTGGTTTATTGAACAGTGGAGTTAATGGGACCACATTAACTATAGGACCACATTAATATACTATAGGACCACATTAACTATAGAACAATGGAGTTCATGGGACCACATTAACTATAGAACAGTGGAGTTCATGGGACCACATTAACTATAGAACAGTGGAGTTCATGGGACCACATTAACTATAGAACAGTGGAGTTCATGGGACCACATTAACTATAGGACTGATAACGATGAAAGAAATATGACAGCAGTTGATTGTTTATTTACAATACAGTACATCAGGGTTCCCCAATAGGCGGCCCATGGGCCATTTGCGGCCCGCGGGGTGCTACCGTCTGGCCCCCACCAACCCCAGTAATAATGGTGGTATAAGAGCAGCAACAACATTAGTACATCGTCGTTGTCGGGTGGAAACCTTGTATCTCCAAATGTGTATGTTCTTTCGCAAAGTAAAGCCCTGCTTCATCATACAAGGCTGTCGCACAAATGTAGTGAAAACAGCAGATCTATGCGAGGTGTTGTGTGCTTGTAGATCGTCTGTTTTCACTAGTTTAAATAATTTTTAAAATGATAAATGCAAAACGAACGATATCTGAACTGTCGCTGGAGTAGCAGGAACGCCACCGTCGCCCCCTGCAATGTTGTGGCCCTCGGCTTGGTACCCTAGACATAATGCAATGTTGTGGCCCTCGGCTTGGTACCCTAGACATAATGCAATGTTGTGGCCCTCGGCTTGGTACCCTAGACATAATTCGGCCCTTGGGGAAAACTAATTGGGGAACCCTGCAGTACATAATACATATATATTTTGTATATGTGTATACAATCTCACATTGCCGTAAAATAACATGTCCACAGCTGAAACTCAATAAAAGCACTTAAGGTTCATCTCTAAAGAGATGCACACTAGTAGAACAGCTATTATCATATAGAATACAAACATAAAATAAACAAATTCTAACCCTGATTATCTATATTAGAAACACTAATATAGATCAGTTATTTAATTCACTGAGTTCAGCAAATAACTCTTTATTCTGGGAGGGAGAAAAAGCAATAAAGGGTGAGACAGGAAAATAAAGAAGACTCAGATACTGTTGTGAGTCTGACCCTTTTTCCACTGCAGTGTGATAAAAGACACATTTTAAAATTACATGTAAGCTCACCATCTTCCTTATTCCTGTGTAGTATTTGCTCTGTTCTATTTGTGTATCTGTTCTGGATATATTTCATGGAAGAAAATATGTGATTCATCCTGTCTGGAGAAAGACAATGTATTGATAGTCTTACTGACATAATACAGAAGAACTATGCTCAGGATCTGAGGAGATACAGAACATGTTTGATCAGTGAGGTCAGAGGGTGCAGATGTTGTGTAGAGAGAGTGAAATCCACCATCACCTCCTCTGTGCTCTCCATGGTCTTCTGGGATTATCTGCTATCAGAGTTTCCAGCTCTGTCTCAATGGTGGTGTCGGGTGCCTGAGCAATTCCTGTGACCTCCACTCTCCTGGGGTTAAACACACAGTCCTCCTCAAAGCCTCTTGGTACACACGTCATGCCACAGTCGGGGGGCACCCAGGCCGTGTTGTACCCATGCGAGTTCCAGGAGTACTGCAAGGGGTGGTTGTCTTGGTCGATGCGTTTGACGCGGCCAACGTGCACGCGCAGCTCAAGAATCACACGATCTCTGTTGGCAGTATTTAGTGGGTATCGTTTAGCCTTGTTTTGATCACGGCTGACATAGACTCCACGTCCCAGCATGCCATCGGACGACTGGCGAAAGCCATTGACGATGATGCGGCGTGCGCTGGCGACCGTGGTGCCGTGGTACATGGTGTAAACATGCTGGTCTGTGGGCGTCTGAGATCCCAGCAGTTGTTCCAGTAGATTAATGAATCTCGGCCGTGGCTCCTGAGACCTGCTCAGTGGTTCCTGTAGAATGGATCTCTGGAATGCCATCCTATTACAATAAGAACACAGAACAATGCTGTTGAATAAACTGGCAGATTAGCAGTGGCAGATTAGAAAGTCTTTCTCTCTGTTTTAGCAAGAAGTCAAAAGCCATGAACGGCTGATCAAAGGGGAAAAATGGTAAATCGTGTATGTCATTAATTAAGTTATCATACAGGATACAATAACAAATGAAATTGGAAGTGATGAACCAAAAGTACACTAAAATATAAGATGATGAATGGGTACACGTTCCTTGATTGGATTACTAAAGATTACTAAAGAGCTGGATATACAGGGACACCCAGACCCTGTTACTGCAATGTACAGAATATAGAGATTGAACTTTTTAAAGTATTTCAAGTTCAACACATTTAAGTCTCAAAATATTGATAGGCTGTGTGTTATGTATTTTAAATAATTATCTAACTTAACGTTATTATTATGTTTTTGTTATTTTTTAGCAGCATTAAAAATTAATCCCTTGTATTGTTCTAACATAATAAGAGGTAAAAAAGACTTGAGTTGTTTTTGTTACAAGAGACCAGCACTTGGCATGCTTGCATTTTGATATACTGTGTTGACATTTTAAAGCTTGTCTAGACCGTATTAATATTTGATTTACTTATTGAGGAGGAAAAAAAAATGTGAGAGAGAATTTTGTGTCTTACTTACTGAGGAAAAGTGACTCACACATACCTGCAGTTGTATTTGAAGTGAAGTCTCAGGCGTTTAACTCTCAAAAGGGGTACTAAATTATACCTAATTGAGGTAATCCAGATGAATGGTGCACCTCGTATCTGAGCTAGTCATATGAGTTGGTTATATAGTTTAAGTCTATAGTTTCACTTTCACTCTCTGCTGCACATGATGGTGTGGGAATCCTGGTGAAATGTGCAGCGGTGCCTGACCTATTAATAGTCACATCATCAGTAAGTATTGGAAGGACAACAGAACGAAGGAAGGATCTTTATACTGAATCAAGCAACTTAAAAACTGTCAAGCCTGAGTATAGATAAAATTAGCCAATTTGATTTTTTTAAGTGAAATATCCAGGGTTCCCATGGTCATGAAATTCCTGGAAATATTTTGAAATTAGAAAAAGATTTTTCCAGTACTGGAAAGGTTTTGATATTGATCAAGGGCCCTGGAAGGTCCTGGAAAAAAATGTCTATGCATTGTTTTTGGTTATTGATTTTGTAAACTCATTTACTGCCAAGTGCCACCATACGTAAATCGACTTTGAGGGTTCCTTGCCATGATTTTCTTACCTCTTGACATGGGCACGTGCACGTCCATCGTGCACAATCCACATGCACGTTCGCAGCGTGCACACTTTATTTTTGCTACACTGCCTGTCTTTGGGAATTGCACATAGTGATAGGAGCAACTCCTTATTGCGCAGAATTATTGTTATATAGTCCTGGACATTGGGTTAAATATTCTGCAAAGGTTTTGGAAATTCATTGGTAAAAATCTGTGGGAACCCTTTAATCAATGTACTGTATTTGGTTACATGTGTTGCAATCAGCTGCAGCTGTTGAGCACACAAGGACAGACAAACACACAGTCAAACGTAGAGCGTCTGGCAATGCTAAAAAGTATCCTGTTTTATTTGTTTTTGAAAAGCATAGCATATAAAAGCATTTATCAAATGGACTTGAATTTGACTGTATTTGTCTTAATCATTCCTACAGTGCTTCTTCCATTCATTAATGTGAGAATCAATCATGTCAGATGTTTACAGGAATGAAGGGAACCAAGTTAGAGTTGGTTTATTGAACAGTGGAGTTCATGGGACCACATTAACTATAGGACCACATTAATATACTATAGGACCACATTAACTATAGAACAGTGGAGTTCATGGGACCACATTAACTATAGGACTGATAACGATGAAAGAAAGATGACAGCAGTTGATTGTTTATTTACAATACAGTACATCAGGGTTCCCCAATAGGCGGCCCATGGGCCATTTGCGGCCTGCGGGGTGCTACCGTCTGGCCTAGCCTGACACTTCAGTCCGCACATCACCACCCCCTGCTGGTGGGTGGTGTGTAGTGTGGACTGAAGCTGCACACATTTTAATCTATTTCGAAAGCGCCCAAAGAGCGGGCGCATTGAATGGGCCAATCAGGGTTGTATGCTTGGGGCACATGGTGTGGCTGCTCCGGTCCCAGCCCCCTCCAAACAGAGCTCTTGAGCTCACGTGAGACTCGCTCGTGGACTCTGATTGGTGTCCTCTGCCCACGTGAGAGTCTAGTGGACTCTGATTGGTCCGTGAAAAATGTCATGGCGGAGTCAGACTCGACTCGTATTATTTTAATAAACTATGAAATAGTGCCGTTTCTTCACGTTTTAATACCATTTTGCACTAACGTAAACATGCAGGCATATAATATGTTATGAGAAATAACGTATTTTTGCAATGTCACGCCACGTCGCCGTCGTGTGTGTGTGTGTGTGTGTGTGTGTATGTGTGTGTGTGACGTCAATAGGCTTTAGCCCCCCCCCGCCGAAATAGAATGTCTGCCCTCAATTTCAGACTCTCATCCCGAAGTGAAACGTAGTGTGAGATGTCTGGCGCTCGCAGTCAGGCAACGTCTGGCCCCCACCAACCCCAGTAATAATGGTGGTATAAGAGCAGCAACAACATTAGTACATCGTCGTTGTCGGGTGGAAACCTTGTATCTCCAAATGTGTATGTTCTTTCGCAAAGTAAAGCCCTGCTTCATCATACAAGGCTGTCGCACAAATGTAGTGAAAACAGCAGATCTATGCGAGGTGTTGTGTGCTTGTAGATCGTCTGTTTTCACTAGTTTAAATAATTTTTAAAATGATAAATGCAAAACGAACGATATCTGAACTGTCGCTGGAGTAGCAGGAACGCCACCGTCGCCCCCTGCAATGTTGTGGCCCTCGGCTTGGTACCCTAGACATAATGCAATGTTGTGGCCCTCGGCTTGGTACCCTAGACATAATGCAATGTTGTGGCCCTCGGCTTGGTACCCTAGACATAATTCGGCCCTTGGGGAAAACTAATTGGGGAACCCTGCAGTACATAATACATATATATTTTGTATATGTGTATACAATCTCACATTGCCGTAAAATAACATGTCCACAGCTGAAACTCAATAAAAGCACTTAAGATTCATCTCTAAAGAGATGCACACTAGTAGAACAGCTATTATCATATAGAATACAAACATAAAATAAACAAATTCTAACCCTGATTATCTATATTAGAAACACTAATATAGATCAGTTATTTAATTCACTGAGTTCAGCAAATAACTCTTTATTCTGGGAGGGAGAAAAAGCAATAAAGGGTGAGACAGGAAAATAAAGAAGACTCAGATACTGTTGTGAGTCTGACCCTTTTTCCACTGCAGTGTGATAAAAGACACATTTTAAAATTACATGTAAGCTCACCATCTTCCTTATTCCTGTGTAGTATTTGCTCTGTTCTATTTGTGTATCTGTTCTGGATATATTTCATGGAAGAAAATATGTGATTCATCCTGTCTGGAGAAAGACAATGTATTGATAGTCTTACTGACATAATACAGAAGAACTATGCTCAGGATCTGAGGAGATACAGAACATGTTTGATCAGTGAGGTCAGAGGGTGCAGATGTTGTGTAGAGAGAGTGAAATCCACCATCACCTCCTCTGTGCTCTCCATGGTCTTCTGGGATTATCTGCTATCAGAGTTTCCAGCTCTGTCTCAATGGTGGTGTCGGGTGCCTGAGCAATTCCTGTGACCTCCACTCTCCTGGGGTTAAACACACAGTCCTCCTCAAAGCCTCTTGGTACACACGTCATGCCACAGTCGGGGGGCACCCAGGCCGTGTTGTACCCATGCGAGTTCCAGGAGTACTGCAAGGGGTGGTTGTCTTGGTCGATGCGTTTGACGCGGCCAACGTGCACGCGCAGCTCAAGAATCACACGATCACTGTTGGCAGTATTTAGTGGGTATCGTTTAGCCTTGTCTTGATCACGGCTGACGTAGACTCCAGGTCCCAGCATGCCCTTGGTCGCCTGATGAAAGCCATTGACGATGATGCGGCGTGCGCTGGCGACCGTGGTGCCGTGGTACATGGTGTAAACATGCTGGTCTGTGGGCGTCTGAGATCCATGCAGTTGTTCCAGTAGATTAATGAATCTCGGCCGCGGCTCCTGAGACCTGCTCAGTGGTTCCTGTAGATTAATGAACGGGAATGCCATCCTATTACAATAAGAACACAGAACAATGCAGTTGAATAAACCAGCAAGAGCCGCTGATACAAACGACCTACGGCCTGGTCGCGACTTAGGCCACGACTTGGAGGTCGTAGGTCCCGGTTCTGGAGGTTTTGCGCGATCTCGGTCGTAATTCAGCGACCTGGGAAGTCCGCGATCGAAACTCTACGCTTGCTAAGGGAAGGGACGCGAGTTTAGAAACTCTACGCTTGCTAAGGGAAGGAGCGCCGCGATCGAAACTCTACGCTTGCTAAGGGAAGGGACGCGAGTTTAGAAACTCTACGCTTGCTAAGGGAAGGAGCGCTCGTTTTCAACAGCGTCGGCAGGTTAGCTACTCAGTGTCGGCAGGTTAGGGTTAGGGTTAGGGTTAGGGTTAGGGTTAGGGTTAGAGTTGGGGTTAGGGTTAAGGTTAGGGTTAGAGTTAGAGTTGGGGTTAGGGTTAAGGATAGGTTTTGGTGCACCTCGCGCGGTCCAAGTGACTACAATGGAGCGCTTCCTACCTCCGGTTCAGCCAATCACAAGCTTCAAAAGGTTGAATAGCGCTGCTGCTCTAGAATATTCTGCAAAAAGACGGCCCGGGGACGACCGAGGTGGCGCAACCACGGCCGGGGGTCGCGAAACTAGACCGGCCGCGACCTAACAAGTATGTACCGCGAACTACGACCTCCAGAACCGGGACCTACGACCTCCAGGTCGTGGCCTAGGTCGCGACCAGGCCGTAGGTCGTTCGTATCAGCGGCTGTCTCTCGAATAAACTGGCAGATTAGAAAGTCTTTCTCTCTGTTTTAGCAAGAAGTCAAAAGCCATGAACGGCTGATCAAAGGGGAAAAATTGTAAATCGTGTATGTCATTAATTAAGTTCTCATACAGGATACAATAACAAATGAAATTTGAAGTGATGAACCAAAAGTACACTAAAATATAAGATGATGAATGGGTACACGTTCCTTGATTGGATTACTAAAGATTACTAAAGAGCTGGATATACAGGGACACCCAGACCCTGAACTTGCTGAACAAATACTGCAATGTACAGAATATAGAGATACAACCTTTTAATGTATTTCAAGTTCAACATATTTAAGTCTCAAAATATTGATAGGCTGTGTGTTAATGGACACAGAACTTATGTATTTTAAATAATTATCTAACTTAACGTTATTATTATGTTTTTGTTATTTTTTTAGCAGCATTAAAAATGAATCCCTTGTATTGTTCCAACATAATAAGAGGTAAAAAGACTTGAGTTGTTTTGGTTACAAGAGAACAGCACTTATCATGCTTGCATTTTGATATACTGTGTTGACATTTTAAAACTTGTCTAGACCATACTAATATTTTATTTACTTATTGAGGAGGGAAAAAAAGTGTGAGAGAATTTTGTGTCTTACTTACTGAGGAAAAGTGACTCACACATACCTGCAGTTGTATTTGAAGTGAAGTCTCAGGCGTTTAACTCATAAAAGGGTTACTAAATTATACCTAATTGTGGTAATCCAGATGAATGGTGCACCTCGTATCTGAGCTAGTCATATGAGTTGGTTATATAGTTTAAGTCTATAGTTTCACTTTCACACTCTGCTGCACATGATGGTGTGGGAATCCTGGTGAAATGTGCAGCTGTGCCTGACCTATTAATAGTCACATCATCAGTAAGTATTGGAAGGACAACAGAACGACGGAAGGATCTTTATACTGAATCAAGCAACTTAAAAACTGTCTGGGAGACTTACAAAAGCCTGAGTAGACAATACAATTACCCCGTTTTCTTTTTTAACTGAAATATCCTGGGTTCCCATGGTCATGAAATTCCTGGAAATATTTTGAAATTATACAAATATTTTTCCAGCGGCTATGCATTGTTTTTGGTTATTGATTTTGTTAACTGATTTACTGCCAACTGCCACTATACACCACTATACCACTATACATCGACTTTGAGGGTTCCTTGCCATGATTTTCTTACCTCTTGACATGGGCATGTGCGTGTCCATCGTGCACAATCCACATGCACGTTAGCAGCGTGCACGCTTTATTTTTGCTACACTGCCTGTCTTTGGGAATTGCACATAGGAGCAACTCGTTATTGCGCAGAATTATTGTTATATTGTCCTGGACATTGGGTTAAATATTCTGGAACGTTTTTGGAAATTCATTGGTAAAAATCTGTGGGAACCCTTTAATCAATGTACTGTATTTGGTTACATGTGTTGCAATCAGCTGCAGCTGTTGAGCACATAAGGACAAACAAACACACAGTCAAACGTAGAGCGGCTGGCAACGCTAAAAAGTATCCTGTACTGAGTCTGTTTTATTTGTTTTTGAAAGGCATAGCATATAAAAGCATTTATCAAATGGACTTCAAAACATCATGGACTATAATTGTCTTAATCATTCCTACAGTGCTTCATCCATTCATTAATGTGAGAATCAATCATATCCGATGTTTACAGGAATGAAGGGAACAAAGTTAGAGTTGGTTTATAGAACAGTGGAGTTCATGGGACCACATTAACTACAGGACTGATAATGATGACAAATATATATGACAGCACTTGATTGTTTATTTACAGTACAGTACATAATACATATATATGTGTATACAATCTCACATTGCCGTAAAATAACATGTCCACAGCTGAAACTCAATAAAAGCACTTAAGTTTCATCTCTAAAGAGATGCACACTAGTAGAACAGCTATTATCATATGGAATACAAACATAAAATAGACTAATTCTAACCTTGATTATCTATATTAGAAACACTAATATAGATCAGTTATTTAATTCACTGAGTTTAGAAAATAACTCTTTATTCTGGGAGGGAGAAAAAGCAATAAAGGTTGAGACAGGAAAATAACAGAAGACTCATAGTCTTACTGACATAATTAGGCCGGGGGCCAATTCTGAAATTGGCACAAATTGGTACCACCCAAGGTGACCGTACGTTTTTTACATTTTCGTCTTCGTACATGTCTCTAGTTTACATTTTGGTATGATAACTCTTCCAATCGCCCAGCTTATTGACAGTTATCACTCCCTAAACAAAAAAATATCCATATGAAACAGTGATGAGTATATAGTGTGGTACGATGTGTACTTCTGTAGGATTTTTGTGCTAAAATTTATTTTTTTGCAGATCCTGGTTCTATAGAGTCCAAACTATGAGAAAATGATGGGTGTCAACTTTTCCGGACCCCCACCCCCTATCTGGGGGTCATCTAGTTTGGGGCCTCCCAGAACAGTATGCCAGCCAGTTAATGTCCAATTTTCTTAATATTTGGGTTGTTTTGTAGGTTTTAAAACATTCTGAGTTCATTTATTAAAATTTTGAAGCAGCCAGAATAACCTTTCTGACATTTGGTTGGGGTCTTTCCTCACCTGGGACCCCCCAGATGGACCCCTGTGCCTATCTCAGTACTCGCTCTGCTCCTGCTCCAGAACAATGTCATATTAGATCATAATTGAATAAATGTTTTTGTTGCTGGACTCTGAAAACAAAAATGAGTAGTAGCAAATACCAGGGGTCTTCCACAGGGGCTTCGGGACCCCTAGGGGGTCCTCAGAGTTACTACATAGTGTACTTCTAATGTTTTTTTTGCGTAACTTTATGTTTTTACTGCTTTGGCTTTTATAGGGACCAAACTGTCAGAAAATGATGGGTGTCAGATTTTCCCAACCCCTGCCCCTTTTCTGGGGGGTCATCTATTTTAGGACATTGCAGAACACAATTTTCATAATTATAGAGTTGTTTTGAATGTTTTAAAACATTCTAAGTTCATATATTTTGAAGCAGCCAGATTAACCTTTCTGACTTTTGGTGGGGGTCTTTCCTCACCTGGGACCCCCGGAATATGACTCCTGAGCCTATCTCAGTACTCATTACAGTCCTTGCTCTGCTCCTGCTCCAGAACAGTGTCAATTAGATCATAATAATTGAAGCATAAAAGCTTTTGTAGCTGGGCTCTGACAACAAAAATGAGTAGCTAATACCAGGGGTCTTCCACAGGGGGTCTGGGACCCCCAGGTGTCCTCAGAGTTACTACAGGGGGCCAACCAAATCTCTGGTCACCCCAACCTTCCAGTCAGCCAAGACATCTGACTGGAAAATACCCTCCACTCTCTGAATTCCATCCATTTTCTTCAATTGGTGGAAGCTCAGGGCAATTTGTCAAGTATCATTTATATTGCATTGTGATGTAGCTGGCATGGAGGATATGTGGTAGCAGTGCAGCTCCAAGTTCTTTGACTGAAATCCCATCCCATTACCCTGGCATTATCACAGATGCAGGGTTGTTGGACCAAAGTGCTCCAATTACTCCAATGTTGATGCCTTGCCCAGCCCTGAGGCTCATAGGGCAGGAGTCTATGTCCTGTTTCAGTGAGGCAGCTTGATGGACAAGTACCCCTGGACAGTGGACATGATAATAGTTTGTCACAGGGACATACCCCAATCCAGCCTTTCATGCTGAGGTCATACATTCAAGATGTATGACAAGATGACTCTGTGTGTGTGTGTGTGTGTGTGTGTGTGTGTGTGTGTGTGTGTGTGTGTGTGTGTGTGTGTGTGTGTGTGTGTGTGTGTGTGTGTGTGTGTGTGTGTGTGGACATGTTTTGCGTGCCCGCTCTGACATCACACTCTGGCTTCACTGTGATGGCACACTAACAGAATCCCTTTTATGACCATATGGAGTTCCTTGATGTCTTCAATATTAAGCCCATATCTAACAGGACTTCATATGGGAATGCCCATATATGGAGGCCACATTGGCCACATACCACACTAACAGAATCCATATATGGCCAAGACAGCTGGCCAAGACAGCCCATATCTGTGTGGCTGGTTCTACAGACAGGGATCTCCATGAAGGGTATGATGTCAGTTGTCATAACAAATAACTGAGTATGCATGTTTGGGCTCTCACAGCATATCTCAATATACAGTACATGGATCTGTACATCTGTACACCGATATACATCACTGGTCAGATGGCAAAGAATTGGCGCTGAGGCATCTTACTAGTAAATAATACTGAGAATAAACCATCAAGTACACTACATAAACCCAGGATGCATAAAACTAACAGTTTCTAATATTAATCAAAAATAGTTAGCAAATTGCAGAACTGGTTGCAAGAATAGGGCCAAAACTGGAATAGTCATTTGTCTGGCCCCCTGTAGTAACTCTGAGGACACCTGGGGGTCCCAGACCCCCTGTGGAAGACCTCTGGTATTAGCTACTCATTTTTGTTGTCAGAGCCCAGCTACAAAAGCTTTTATGCTTCAATTATGATATAATTTGACACTGTTCTGGAGCAGGAGCAGAGCAAGGACTGTAATGAGTACTGAGATAGGCTCAGGAGTCATTCCGGGGGTCCCAGGTGAGGAAAGACCCCCACCAAAAGTCAGAAAGGTTATTCTGGCTGCTTCAAAAGTGCAATATATGAACTTAGAATGTTTTAAAACCTTCAAAACAACTCTAATATTATGAAAATTGGACATTAACTGGCTGGCATACTGTTCCGCTATGTCCTAAAATAGATGACCCCCCAGAAAAGGGGCAGGGGTTGGGAAAATCTGACACCCATCATTTTCTGACAGTTTGGTCCCTATAAAAGCCAAAGCAGTAAAAAAATAAAGTTATGCAAAAAAATCATTAGAAGTACACTATGTAGTAACTCTGAGGACCCCCTAGGGGTCCCGAAGCCCCTGTGGAAGACCCCTGGTATTTGCTACTACTCATTTTTGAGTCCAGCAACAAAAACATTTATTCAATTATGATCTAATATGACATTGTTCTGGAGCAGGAGCAGAGCGAGTACTGAGATAGGCACAGGGGTCCATCTGGGGGGTCCCAGGTGAGGAAAGACCCCAACCAAATGTCAGAAAGGTTATTCTGGCTGCTTCAAAATTTTAATAAATTAACTCAGAATGTTTTAAAACCTACAAAACAACCCTAATATTAAGAAAATTGGACATTAACTGGCTGGCGTACTGTTCTGGGAGGCCCCAAACTAGATGACACCTAGAAAGGGGGCGGGGGTCCGGAAAAGTTGACATCCATCATTTTCTCATAGTTTGGACTCTATAGAACTAGGAACATAGGAAACAATTTTAGCACAAAAATCCTACGGTAAGTACACATCGTACCACACTATATACTCATCACTGTTTCATATGGATATTGGTTTGTTTAGGGAGTGATAACTGTCAATAAGCTGGGCGATTGGAAGAGTTATCATACCAAAATGTAAACTAGAGACATGTACGAAGACGAAAATGTAAAAAACGTACGGTCACCTTGGGTGGTACCAATTTGTGCCAATTTCAGAATTGGCCCCCGGCCTAAATACAGAAGAACTATGCTCAGGATCTGAGGAGATACAGAACACGTTTGATCAGTGAGGTCAGAGGGTGCAGATGTTGTGTAGAGAGAGTGAAATAAACCATCACCTCCTCTGTGCTCTCCATGGTCTTCTGGGATTATCTGCTATCAGAGTTTCCAGCTCTGTCTTAAGGGTGGTGTCGGGTGCCTGAGCAATTCCTGTGACCTCCACTCGCCTTGGGTTAAACACACAGTCCTCCGTTAAGCCATTTGGTACACACTTCATGCCACTGTCGGGGGGCACCCAGGCCGTGTTGTACCCATGTGAGTTCCAGGAGTACTGCAAGGGGTGGTTGTCTTGGTTGATGCGTTTGACGCGGCCAACGTGCACGCGCAGCTCAAGAATCACACGATCACTGTCGGCAGTATTTAGTGGGTATCGTTTAGCCTTGTCTTGATCACGGCTGACGTAGACTCCAGGTCCCAGCATGCCACCTGACGACTGGCGAAAGCCATTGATGATGATGAGGCGTGCGCTGGCGACCGTGGTGCCGTGGTACATGGTGTAAACATGCTGGTCTTTGGGCGTCTGAGATCCATGCAGTTGTTCCAGTAGATTAATGAATCTCGGCCGTGGCTCCTGAGACCTGCTCAGTGGTTCCTGTAGAATGGATCTCTGGAATGCCATCCTATTACAATAAGAACACAGAACAATGTTGTTGAATAAACTGACAGATTAGCACTGGCTAATGAGTCTGTTTTATTTGATTTTGAAAAGCATAGCATATAAATGCATTTTCTTATATTTTTTTCCCTTCATCTGTTCTTTCGGGTTCTGACAACATATAGTCTACGATAAATTAATACTTTTGTACAGAAATGCTTTTCAATAGCTATTAAAGTAGAATTCCGGAGTAGGCGTTTTCTTACAGGTTTAATCTGATGTTATTATATACTAGAACGAGTGGTACAGGTGAAAAATGAACACAAAAATGAAACACTTTTTTATTTATTTAGATATAATACAAACCCATTATAACTTCAATCTCCATTTTAACCATGATGGATTTAATGAAAACAACTGTCCTCTTTTTCTGGTGACTCCTGACACCCTCCGAATACGTGAGCATGCAGTGTTTTTTCAATAGCTTTTTTCATTTATTTTTTATAATCTTTTATTGTATTTAATAATTTCCCCAAAAGATTAATAGAAATCAATGAAACATGTTATCGAAAATTTAAAGTGAAATATCCCTCTAATATTCAAACAGTGTTTGTGTCCCAAATGCGCCGCCGTAGAAATCATGTGTAAAATCTGGGTTTGCAAGACTTCCGGAAGTACAAACCCTGTTGAGAGTAGTCATTATGAAAGACAGATATCTACTGAAAGCAATTTTTGAGCTTTAACAATACGCAATTTACAGCATAACCCCACATCTGACGCTTGGAGCTGCGGCGATCTCAGGATGTAGTTATGAAAGTTGTCACCTGTACCACTCGTTCTGGGATATAATGACATCAGATTAAGGTAAGAAAACTGCTACTCTGGAATTCTCCTTTAAACTATGTGTGGTGCCATGTGGCGCCATGTGGTGCCATGTGGTGCCATGTGGTGCCATGTAGTGCCATGTGGTGCCATGTGGTGCCGTGGTACATGCATGGTGTAAACATGCCTGTCTGTGGGGGCCTGAGATCCATGCAGTTGTTCCAGTAGATTAATGAATCTCGGCCGCGGCTCCTGAGACCTGCTCATTGGTTCCAGTAGATTAATGAACGGGAATGCCATCCTATTACAATAAGAACACAGAACAATGCTGTTGAATAAACTGACAGATTAGCACTGGCAGAAAGTCTTTCTCTCTCTGTTTAGCAAGCCTGGAATGAGATGAAAGTAATGAAGTCAAAAGCCATGAACGTGCGGTGCCCGCTGGCCTACTGGTCCAGGCCGGTGTATACCACTTAGGCATTGCCACATGGGCATGGATGCCTTGCGGGGACTGTCCATAAGTCTGAAGGTTCTTTAGTCCGAATTTAGTTAGGGTTACTGAGGTTAAGGTTAGGGTTAGAGTCAGAGTTAGGCATAGTATTCTTAACAAATTCGGAGTAATGAACCTTCGGACTAATGAACCTTCGGACCAATGCCATGGCACCTGCCTTGCGACGTCTGCGGTTCGATTCCCGATCCGGACGACCTTTGCCGTGCATCACTCCCCATCTCTCCCTCCCATTTCCTGTCAGTCTGTCCCGATCAATAAAGGCATAAAATCCCAAAAGAGTAAAATAATGGTAAATCGTCTGTCATTATACAGGATACAAAAACGTGAAATTGGAAGTGGTGAACCAAAAAAAAGTACAGACAAAGTTGAACTGGTACACTAAAATGTAAGATGGTAAATGGGTACACGTTCCTTGATTAGATTACATTTGCAACCCATCTGAAAACATGTTTTTTTGTTTACTAAAGAGCAGGATATGCAGGGAGACCAGACCCCTGTTGCTGAACAGAATATCCATGTTTAATCAGAATATAGAGATTCAACTTTTTAACACAAAATGTATTTCAAGTTCACCGTCCAAAAATGTCTGTTTGCTAAGTGTGTTTTCATTATGTATTTTAAATAATGTGACTTTACATATTTTTTTTTGTAATTTGTTTTAGCAGCATTTAAATGAATCCCTTGTATTGTTCTAAAATAATAAGAGGTTAAAAGACTTGAGTTGTTTTTGTTACAAGAGACCAGCACTTATAGCTTGCTTGCATTCTATACTCTCTCAGAAAAAAGTGACTAACATTTCAGCAAGATTGCTCTAAAATATGTACAGTAAGTACAGTAAGTAACACCAGTAGGACATACTGTACCTGCAGATGTATTTGAAGTGAAGTCTTAACAGGAGTTTACAGTAACTCACAAAAGGGTTACTGAATTGTGGGAATCCAGAGGAATGGCGCACTTCGTATCTGACCGAGTCTCACAATGAGTCATAAAAGTATAGTTTCACTTTCACTGCTGCACAGGATGGTGTGGTAATCCCATGAAAGGAAGTGGATCTGTGCCTGACCTATTAATAGTCCCATCACCAGTAAGTAATGCAAGTCTACTGTACTTTCATTTTCACTCTGCTGCACATAATGGTGAAGTACAACTATATGTGCACTGATTAGAGTAACATGAGTTACAGTAGGCTCTGGTATGGCCTGTTTTTCTAATAGGGAGAAATGTTCTCCCTGCAGAATATCCCCAAGCCTGCCCCATTTGCCTGTGAAAATATGACTTTCCCAAAGGTGGTTTGGGGGGGGGGGGGGGGGGGGCAACGCTTAATTGTTAGCGATTTTTCCCAAAGGCCAGAGTGTTGTTCCTTGGTTGGCAAGCTTTTTTTTTTGGGGGGGGGGGGGGGGGTGTATCTGTCTTGTGTATTTCATATGAGGCATCACAGGTTCAGGTAGTTTTGAGTATTTGTGGAGAGAGGGCGAGATCATTTAGCAACCTCCAACCGGGTTGCGACCTAGTCGGTAGTTTTCAGCGACCGGGTCGCTAAATCTACCAACCGGGTCGTTAAATCTACCGACCGGTTCGCTAAATCTACGGACCGGGCCGCAAAATCACCGACTGGGTCGCTAAATCGACCGACCGGGTCGCTTATCCACCGACCGGGCTGCTAACCCTAACCCTAAGCCTAACCCTAAATCACCGACCGGGTCGCTAAATTAATGCCCAGGTCGCTAATTACCAACTGCCGGTCCGGGTTGCTTCCTGGGCGATAATTCTACAGACCGGGCCGCTAAATCACCGACCTGGCAGCTAAATCTACCGACCGGGCCGGTAAATCACCGACTGGGTCACTAAATCTACTGACCGGCCTGCAAAATCACCGACCGGGACCAGGTCGGTGATTTAGCGGCCCAGTCGGTAGATTTAGCTGCCAGGTCGGTGATTTTGCAGCCTGGTCTGTAGATTTAGCGACCCGGTCGGTGAAATTCTACCGACCAGGTTGCGACCAGGTTGGAGGTCGCTAAATGATCTCGCTCCTACTGGATTTGTGATTGGTGGTTTCATTGCTTTTGTAGTTTCTGGTTTTGGATTTAATGATCATTCTAGGACTGAAGGAAATTGTGAATGTTGCTTCATGTTGTCAGAAATATACATAGGACTTGGGAAATGATTTAATACTTTTCCTTGTCTATTAGTTGATACCCAGAGTTGTGATTGCTTGTGGGGAGGAACATCGTGAGAAAGAAGTGTGAGGCCAATACATTTGTACAGTATAACATATTGTGCAGGAGAAGTTAAGAAGCCTAAAGGCTTATAAAGAACTTCCCCTAATTTATAAAAACAGACATAAGTATACATATTTTTAAAAATAAAAAAATATATACGTTAAACATGCTTCAATATAATCCACATACAATAAAGTAGATACATATATACTACAAACATCTACAGACCTGTACACACAACCAAATACACATTTATCTACTACATTTTAGCTATGAGCATTTTTTTGTAGTTGGTTTTAAAGACCTGTAATGAAGATCCTTTAAGCCTTGGATCGGTGGCATTCCATAAATTAGCTCAATTGCAAACTGCCTGAGGGAAGTACGACAATAAGGTACATGAAGGTCTTTTGATTGCCGTGTGACATATGAATGAATATCAGAATTGAATGAAAAGAAACTATTTAAACCATTTGGTAGATTGCATTGATCATAGATTTACATTACATTACATTTATACACAAATATACATATCTGTAAAGAATTAACCTCGGACACAGACAGAATGTTTAGTTTCTTGAAGAGAGGGGCAAGACATTGATCAGATATTAAGATCCCTGCCTGTCACGTCTCCTGTTTCTGTTCTCCCCATTCTAGACACTCCCCCCCCCCCCCCCCCCCCCCCCCCCCCACAGTCTATGGCAGGGGTTCCCAAACCTTTTTGTCACAGGGCACCCCATAAATATACATTTTTTAATCCGAGGCACCCCTACATTATAATTTTCACTCCCAGCACCTTATATTTATAGCATATCGTCGTTGTCGGGTGGAAACCTTGTATGTCCAAAACCATTCGTTTTGTATTTATCATAATATAAAATGTACCAAACTAGTGAAAACAGCAGATCTACAAGCACACAATGTTGTGTGCTTGTAGATCGGCTGTTTTCACTAGTTTTGTGCGACAGTCTTGTATGATGAAGCAGGGCTTTGCTTTACCAAAAGATGTACACATTTGAAACTTGGAGATACGAGGTTGCTGCCCGACAGTGACGATATTTTAGTGATTATGTTGCGAGGAAAACGTTGAGATAATAGACATTTTGGTTAGAACTGACTGAAAATAACTTTGTACTTCAAGTTTAAAATGATACTAAATATTTTTTCAAGTGTCCAAATAAATTCCAAATATTATCAAATGATCTCGCGGCACCCCTGGACTTCCGTCACGGCACCCCAGGGTGCCCCGTCACACACTTTGAAAACCCCTGCATTAGAGAATGGGAGCCAGGTTGTCAACCCTGTTTTACCAGGAGTCTCATCTAAAAGCATGACTGGAACTAGTCTATCTAATTAACCAAAATCATTTAGGTCAACAATGTCGCTGAAGGGGCTGAAGTCATGGTAGGGCCAGGAATTATTCCACTAAAAATATGTACAGCAACATGCAGTGTTGGGCGTGTCAAAAACCAGGTCACTGCGCAGTACATTGCAAGGAGTCTTACTGATAAAAACAGTAATTAGACAGTCTTTTGGAAATTCAAGGTGTCCATATGGTATGTTTTTGTTTTCGAGTATACATAGAAAATAATTATGGTGGAGATTAATATGTGTATATTTTAAATGTAATAATTGTAGGGAAGTGTTTTATACAAAAACTAGTCTTTGTGTTATATGATTTGAGTTTAACTATGAACACGTTTTAAGGGAAGTCCAAAGGGCTCAAGTGTTCTAGTTTTATCCAACTCGGCCACCGCAGACACAACCCGGAGATAAGAAAACTCAACAGTGGCGGTCGAGTTGGATTTTAATTGTGTGATCACTGCACATTAGTAGAACAGCTATTATCATAGAGAGAATACAAACATAAAACCACACAATAGACTTATTCAAACAGACATATATTATTTCCCCTGATTATCAGTAATACACCACTTAAGAAACACTAATATAGATCAGCTATTGAATTCCCTGACTTCATAATATAACTGTTATAATCTGAACGGCATGGAGGGAGACGAAGCAATAAAGGGCGATACAGGAAAATAAGAGAAGGCAGAAGATTATGTTGTGAGTCTGACTATTGTCCCACTGTAATTTGATAAGGCCCTTTTTATTACATTTAAGCTCATCATCTTCCTTATTCCTCATATCCTTTATTCCTGTGTAGTATTTGTTCTATTTGTGTATCTGTTCTGGATATATTTCATGGAAGAAAAGATTTGATTCATCCCGGCTGTTGAGCATTGGCAGTTGTATTGACATAATACAGGAGATACAGTATAGTACACGTTTGATCAGTGAGGGTGTGTGAGTGTGTGCATGTGCGTGCGTGCGTGTGTGCGCATGCACACACACGCAGAGAGTGAAATACACCATCACCTCCGTGTTTTCCATTTTTTGGGGGGATTCTTTTTCAGCAGAGTTTCGAGCTCTGACTCAATGTCGTCATCGGGTGCCACAGCAATTCCTACAACCTCCACTCGCCTGGGGTTAAACACACAGTTCTCCTCCAAGCCACTCGGTACACACTTCATGCCACAGTCGGGGGGCACCCAGGCCGTGTTGTACCCCTGCGAGTTCCAGGAGTACTGCAAGGGGTGGTTGTCTTGGTCGATGCGTTTGACGCGGCCAACGTGCACGCGCAGCTTAAGAATCACACGATCGCTGTCGGAACCGTTAAGTGGGTATCGCTTAGCCTTATCCGCATCGCGGCTGACATAGACTCCAGGTCCCAGCATGCCCTTGGTCGACTGGCGAAAGCCATTGGCGCAGATGTTGCGTGCGCCGTTGACCGTGGTGCCATGGTACATGGTGTAACCACCGTCGGGTATCGGCTGGTACTCTGCCATGTTGGTCAGCTGGAATGCCACCGGCCTAAGAAAACAGAACAAATGTTGTTGAATAAACTCAGACCTTAGTGCTGGCAAATTAACAAGTATCTTTGTTTTTAGCAAGCCTGGAACGGTTGATGAAAGGAATGTGAAAGGGATGAACGTTATGGTCATGTGAACAGAATTGAATCATGGTATGTCATTAATTATGCAGGCATTAGCAAGTGTCTTGGTCTCATAAATCTATGTTTAATCCTGCAGTATACATGATTGTATTACTCAGTAATGAGCAGGTCATTGTAGCAGCTATTTACCAGACCTTCTGGCCGCTGAACAGCAATGGTCACCAAGCTATGGCCCTTTGAAGGGTAAAACACATAATGTGAAGCCCCTGTCCAATTTGGACTATTTTCATGACGGACACCTGAACAGTGGTTGTGCCAAGATTGGTGCGGGGAAAAAAATCACTTTTCAGTGCATGTGTCATCCGTCGTCGGTTATACAGTAATATACAGTATATAATGTCATTGCCAATTACTTTTTTTCATTTATTTTCAATATGTTGGGGGGAAATTTAAAACAATTAAATACAATAAAACATTTCAATAAAATACATGAAAAAAGTAATGTAAAAAACCTGGCCCCTCACATATTGGGGGGGGGGGGGGGGGGGGATTTTGCTTCTGGGTGGTCCTTGGAAGTTGGAACTATAATATTTAGAGATATGAATATTTTTTTACAGGGGTCTTTCACATGAAAACGTTTGAGAACCACTGACATAGTAGTCTCTCAAGAACAGACTAACTGAGCTCCAGTTTGCATGTTCTCCCCGTGTCTCCTTGGGCATAGGCCCTCATACAAAAACATGCAGTAGTCCTGGTTTCTATACTACCTCCCCCTAGCCAGCCGGGTGCTCCCCAATGTCCCCTGGCGCGGCAGGGGGAGAGCGGAAACCAGGACTACAGGTTAGCTACTTTAGAGCTCCAGTTAAGTGAAAAGGACCTGACGATGGCTGGCTAGGTTGCTGACATAGAAACATAGGGTTTTTCAAAAAACCTTAGAAGGATTCAAAAGACACTTATAGAATCGGATCAAAATTCTAATTTTCACGATTTTTCAAAAATAGCAGATCTACAAGCTCACAGGCTCACAGCACGGCACTCGGTGCCGCGCTGTGAGCTTGTATATCTGCTGTTTTTCAATAGTTAAAGCAGTCAATAATCCTAGGCCTAAATGGGTTAAGATAGACTTTATTCTCTCCTCCTCCTCCTGTGAGCACATAATGCTATGGGCACACCATGCCTCCACAGGTGCTTTGATTTGGGTGCGAGGTTATAGTTATGTGTCATTCCAAATGAATTCATACACATTCAGGAAATATTAGATTGTGAGTATTTTGAGAAGACATAGGCCTATTTGTATTTACATTATAATGAAATATATTTATTAGGGCTGGGACTTTAACTGATTAATTGCGATTAATTAGGGCTGGGACTTTAACTGTATAATTGCGATTAATTAATTACAGAAAATTAACGCCATTAAACAAATTAACACATTTTAATCGCACTTAGTTTTTGCACCACAGAACCTTCAGTTTCGGTCATACTGATCATAGCGATGCACCAACCAAGAAGAGACAACAAACACAAAGGGAGAAGTAGCCGATCAGAGCGCTTTGCTTGGCCCAGTGGATGCGAAATTTTGATTTAAAAAACTCACTCGTTGATTCACTCATACAACAAAATGTGTTTTACTTGAAAAAAAAATGCTTCTCGGGTCAAATCTTAATATGCGATTAAAATGCGATTAATTGCCATTAATTCATTACAAAGCCTGTAATTAATTCGATAAATCATTTTAATTGCATCCCAGCTCTAATATTTATATATTTTTAATTATTCCTCAAAATCAAAACAATTGCCACAGACACACATGTCTGTGTAGCCTACAGATGTTGACGCTTTGAGTCTGTCACACAGCCCTCGAGACTATTAATGGCTAATCCCTGTAAGCCTCAAAATGAGTCTGTTTTTGAGTCTTAAGTTATTGAACAAGTCAGTAGCACAGTTAATCTGTCAAAATATCTTTTCATTATTTTAAAGCTGTAAAGGCCCTTTTCCACCGGCAGCGATAACGATGACGATAGCCATAAAATATCACAGCGATAATTATGCCTTCACATTGATGTCCGATAAAGTTATCGGACATCAATGTGAAGAGGCGCCAATTAACAGCCGCTCGCGCAGAGCGCACCTCGAGCTGTTTGTCAGAGACCCAGTTCCATATCACTGTGATCTTAACCACATCGCTGTTGATCCTAACAATGTAGTTGTCGGCTATCGTTGTCTGTATCAGTGTTGAGTGGATGCTGCCGATCCACTTCAATTGAAAACCCACTTTTTTAAATCGTTATCGTCATCGTTATCGCTGCCAGTGGAAAAGGGCCTTAAGTGATATTATTTTTATGTTCTGCAGCATTTCATTACGAATCATGTTGCCCTATAATGATGTAAGACTAGGTAACACATTGTGTAAGAAGAGTAGGACTTTACTGTACCTGAAGTTGTATTGGAAGACCAAGTCTTAACCCTGCAAGGCCCGAATTAATTTCTACTGGCCAAAAAATAAATAAAAAATCAGATGGTGTTGTAGGAGTCCTAATCACAGGAAAATGTAATTTTAAAAAATGAATAATGTTTTTGTAAGGTTTTATAGCCATAAATCATAAATCATGCTCTAATTTGCATATAGGGGATATTTTTCACAATATTAACATATGCACGTGTTCTAGACATTCTAATGATCACGGAAAAAAATATTACAGGCATTTTACTTCTGTTTTAGTGAGGAATAGCTTCAGTTAAAAAGTGAGATGTTGTTCGTCCAGACGCTGGAATTTCAACTTCTCTGGGAGGTGTGAATGTCAGTCTCTGTGGGGGGTATTTATATGCAAATATCGTGGCCAATGGCATTGTAATACTAAACAATAGGATTTAATGGTGATGTTAATGTGAAAAAAGAACAGGAAAACTAATTATAATTTTTTTTTTTTTTAATGATTTAAAAAACGTTGCCAAAAAGCAACACTGGGCCTTGCAGGGTTAAAAGGGAGTGACTGCAAGATTTACTGAACTCTACCTGATGATAGCTGGATGTGCCTCTGCCTCTCTTTCACTTGCTTTAAGTGGAAGAGATGTCCTGGGCTGGTTTTAAAAGTCTCTGACTGACTCTTCGAGAGCATGGCATGCAAATTTAAGGGCCTGTTAAGTGACATTTTTAGAGCAAAACAAACTTCCAAATGCCAAAAGGAATGTTTGTGTGAATGCCAAAAACTGAACGATTCAAAGAATGCCACACGACAGGTGTTGAGCTAAAACTACCTCAAGGAAACATTCTGAGATGTGATCTTATCGCCTTCAATGATGAACTGCTTTGCTCTGCCTGTCTTTCACTTCGAAGAGATGTCCTGATCAACTGGTTCAACAAGTCTCACCAAGTTGAAAAGTAATGTAAACCATGGTTTACTTCTGGCTTTCTGAAATTTGCAAAGAAGAAATTAAACAAAAGGTTTTTGAACTAACCCCACTCCTATAAATTAAGATGTTTACAAAAAATAAAACATTAATTTACATATTGCACGTGCTTCGACTAGAAAAAATACATATTACTCTTTAACGTTATAAATCAATTACTTACATTACTACAAAAAAAGGTGTACTATTTAATTTCAGACTGGAACTTGATGCAGGTACAAATGGTTCCATTTGTACTCTAAGAGTTACAGACCAGTCATTCAAGGCTAGCTCTTTGTGGTAATATTATTGTCCACTCATTTTGTACGGTATGTCCATGGCAAAAAATACATTTTGACAAAAATGTCCACCACAAGCCCGCATGGCGATGACCATGCTGGCAGGGCCAAGTCTGTCTTTATTAATGGAATCTGTCTTTGTGCCTTTACCCCGAATGGCATAACCCTGGCATAACTCGTCCAAACGTTTGGTCCCACATTTGGTTTGTGTGACCTGTGTGACTGACCCAGAGGCCATGGTGAATGCAATCGTTATATTTATGCCCAGGCCGTAAGGCCTGGGCAAGCCCACGATAAACGCATTCTATTCACCTCGCACCTCCGTGCGGTCCAAGCGGACAAAAAGGAGCGCTCCCTAGCGCCAGTTCAGCCAATCAAAAGCTTCCATGGGCGGGGTTTGCCTGGAGCTCGGGTGTCATTTCCAATAACGCTTGTGTGACCTGTGTGACTGACCCAGAGGTTTTCCAGAACTTGAAAATAATGAATATCTGTATTTCTTGGCCCATGCACAGGTCTGAGAAGAGGATAAATTCAAAAACAATACCTTTAATGCCCATAGGCAACCGCATATTAATGACATTAGGACATACATGGGCAACTGGCGGCCCACCTTCTCTTAATGCGGCCCGCAGGTTAATATCTGAATACTGATATATTATTTTTTTCAGCTGTTATAATTCCAAACATGCAAACATGACCTGCTTTAATTACTTTAGTCTTTATTAGTAGCTTAATGATTATTCTTTTTATGTCCAATGCATTTGTATTTAAGTTCATAAAGTTAACAATTTTGCTGCCATTTTAAACATAGCTCTAGTAAGCAGCTGCCAAATTATCCTTACCTTTTAGCGTGGGCACGCGCACGCATCGTGCACAATCTGTGCGCGACTCATCTAGTAGACTGTAGACTCGGTGACAAGCTTTCGAATAAAAAAACCCCCATTGAAATAGACATATCCGTTGCCACGCTGTATTCCTGCTTATCCGCCAGTGTTTACATGAAAAAGCATTGAAAAAAGCCAACTGTGCGCTATGGTAACAAGTGGACACGTTCGTGCACAAAACGCACGATATGTGCGGGGATCATAATCCAGGTGTGTAGAGACTGGATCAAAGTTTCCAAACGCAAAAATCCGATTGAAAAACGAGCGTTCCATCGCCGAGTATAGCTTTCTCCTCTGTTACACTGTAAACCAACGGAGACGGGACTATGGCCCAGGCTCAGACAGGATACGGAGAGCTAGATCCGGTCCAGACCGGAAATGACCGGATACAGTTAGGGGGGCGGGCCTAAAGAGCCAGAATCAGCGAAAATTTGCGATAATACTTTTAATCCTTCATAATGATTAAAGCTAATTAAACTTCCGGGTTCGACGGGCATGGCACCGCGGTACAGCGGGAAATCTACGGTTTCTACGGGCATCGCCCAGAATGAGTTAACAGAAGAACATATATTTTTCAGGATTCCAATTAAAAAATAGTAGATCTACTGGCGATGCTTTTTGATCTTGTAGATTGGCTATTTTTGCCTGTACATGCATTGTGGCCCTCTGGAGTGAGTGTGAAAATATAGTGGCCCTCTCCATCATCAAAGTTGCCCACCCCTGCATTATGAAGTCACGCATGTATACTGGCAGATGGCAGTGCTGAGACGGGCATTAAATGGGGCATGGCCCATCCATGTCACCTCACTGTCTATTTCATATATGGAATTTACATTATTGGGTCTTATGAGTACTATCACTGACTCCATTGCACGTTACATGAGCAGAAGGGCCACTCGCCTGCAAAGAGGAGTGTGTATTAGCCTGTATGTTGCTTTTCAGAGCACATAGTTAAGGACAGGATGAGATGAAGTTTTACCAGCTAAACTAGTTTTATGTTTTGCAAATTGTTACGCCCGCTGGGCTTATGTAATAGGTATATTGTTAGTAGTAGTCCTATGAGTACTTTGAGTCTCACATGCGTTTCCTTTTGGTTCTAGATCAGTCGGTGGAGGTTGTCATGGAGACGGGGGCGTGGAGATCTGGCCTGGGAGGGGCCCCTGCCTGGTTGGTGATCCACCCACGGATCCTGGCAACGCCCACCGACAATGATTGCCTGATTGAGAGCAGCAGTATAAAAAGCCTCAGTTTGAGCCTGGCTCTGAGAGAGAGCACACCACATAGTTGTGGAGGGGCTGCTCTCTCCCCGCCGACTCATTAGTTCTGTGTTTTGGTTAATTGTTTTGAAACTCATTCGGAAAGAGTTTGGTTTGGTTCAGTTAAGTGTAATCCTTTTGTAAATGTTAAGTAATAGCCTGTTTCATTTGTCTGATTCTTTGTGAGCTAAGAACCTGCAAATGATGTTGAACATCCTACACCATATTGTATAAATCATGTGAAATACCTTGAACTGTTTGCCAATGGCAGGACCATTATTATTTTAATAGGACTATTTGTAAATAAATATTGGAGTCTTTTGATAAATTGATGTCCTGTCAACTCCTTCGTTACGGGCTATGCCCCTAGACCTGTCATGGTTCGTAACAAATGGGATCTCGTCCGGTGCCATACTTTATGGCTGTGCTCGGGAATAATATTTTCAGTTTTGATGGGGGCTCGCGCCAATAGGTAGTATAGGCTATTTTTGTGAAGCATTTTTTTTGCTTGTTTGTGTTGAGTCGGCGGTGTTTTGTGAGGTGAGTGTTTTTCGTATGCCACACCGTTTTTTTTTTGCCCATTGTGTAATTCTGCTCTGTGTCGATAATAGCTAGTTACACTGGTAAGTTTGCAGTAAAGAACTGAGCTGATTTGGCATTGCTCAGTGTGATAGAGTGGCAGTGAATGGTGGCTTGTAGCATGTGTAGCTGCACAGTAGAACAAAGGGGTATGCTTAATGTGTGTGCATGCAATAGGTGCACCTGGAGTCGGTACACCAGTGGGTGAGACCGAAGCTGGGGGGACTATGGGTGGCTGTAGCTCTGGCCCGTCTCAGAGAGGCGTACTCGTGTGAGGAGTTTTGGTTGCAGGCTCAGTACATTCCCCCCCAGCAGGCCTGCTAACATGGTTGGCACAGAGACGCATACAACCCTGAATGAGAACATCGCATGGATGCCACCACTCAAACGAGGTAAGATGAAGTCTTACTTTAACGCTGTTGAGCGTGTTGCCATTGCTATTAGGTGGCTTAAAGTAATGTGTAACTGAAATTGCAAAAAAGTGGTTGCTAGTTGTTTATTGACCAGAGCATGGATTACGTTGTGTTTTTTTAAAACTAGTATTTTGGGGGCATATGATTGGTCAGAGGCATAGTGCCTGAAATTTCGGGTGGCTAAAAACAGCACTCACTAAACGTGGGATTTGTTCGGGGAGGAACAGTGTTTTTCAACAAGTGTTTGTTATGGTCAAAACGGGTGGGGTTAAGTCTATAGTAATGGGGATTTTAAAGCATGGTGTCCTGTGAGGATGGCTGTGTCTTTAAGGGCGGATTCACACTGCGGTCTCGGGACCGGTCTCGAGGCTACTTGGCAGATGTTTAGACCGGTTTTGACAGTGTGAAGCCTGCGGTTTTCCTCAGAACCGGATAGCCTCGAAACCACCTCAAGAGGTAGTCTCGAGGCTGCTTGATGCGACCTTGTGAATGGTGAGCTGCAGTGTGAAGCAACCGTCCACAAAACCGGTTTTGATGTTGAACGTGACCTCATATAAATTCAACTAGTCAGGCGTCGCCACAAATAAACACTAGGTAACAGTTGTCGACATGGCCATAAGATCAGCGAGATCGTTAGATTGCTTGCTTGCTGGAGATTTGGGCAGACGCTGACATCCAAACGCAATTAGACAATACCCACAAAAATGCAGACATATTTTCGGTAATCAGTGAGTATATGCGTGAGCGTGGATTTAACAGAACAATAGAACAATGCCGTGCTAAAGTCAAGTGGCTCAAACTACACTATCATAAAGTTAAGGATGCCCTGCTAAAAACTGGCAGCTCCACAGATGAAAAATACATTTATTTATTTAACCCTGACATCCTAGACCTAGAATCACAACCCATCACCCGTCCAATAAATCCGAGTCCGTCAACACCGCCAACTTCTCTTCATCATCATCATCATCATCATCATCATCATCAGCAGCAGCAGCAGTAGCATCTCCGACTCCACTCTCCAGCCGAAGACAGCACGGGCATGTCCCGTTTTGGTGTTGTAGCGTTAATACTATCTAGTGTACCAACGCTTTTTCGCCTCGTTTCTTTTTCTTTGAGGAAGCCACTGATTTGCACTCACTAGCAAACTTGTTCTAATATAATGTGGAGTGCATGCAGTGTGCCTGCTTGAGGTGCTTGTTACCCTTAACATTAATTGTTACCCTTAACATTAATTAAGCCACACTGTGGCTTGTGAAAGCGTTTCAATTGTAGGCTATGTTGATTATTAAATAATAAACATAATAACGTGCGCTGCGCTGGAAGTCTGACACAGTGACTCGCTCATCATCATTCATTCATTTCTGCGCCTGGAAAATAGCAGATCTACAAGCTCACAACGCGTCGCGGATGCGAGGCATTGTGAGCTGGTAGATCAGCGAACATCACTCTGTTCCACACTGCGCTGTCGCGCGTCATTGGATTGTTACATCAACTTTCGTGCCTAAATTTCTTGGCGACCAGAATCAGCAATGTCGCATAGTTGATGACGTCTGTATTCAACAGCGAGGCACTATGTGCATACCGCCACCTATAGGATCGGGACGTATAGTGCTAGTGATCTCCAGGGAGGCCAGAAGGCATGCCAATGTGAATGCTGGCCAGCGTGAACCAGCAACCGTTTTCAGAATCAGTTCTAATCAAACGGATTGCAGTGTGAATCCGCCCTAAATGAGAAGAGAACTGACTACTTTTTCTTTTTCTGCGTTTGGCCTATCCTGGGGTTTACAGTGCAGTAATGTGAATACTCAACGTTAAATGTGTTACGCAGGGATTTTGACAGTGGTCTTTAGACTAACACTGTGTTTTCATAGGTAGCGGTCGGTAGGGTTAGTGTGCAGGTTTTAGTTTTGGCCAAATTTGAGAATAACCTGCACGTCGCCCGAGTTTTAGACCGTGAGTAATCATGAAAAGAGTGGTTTCATGGTATTTACTTGGCAGAAAGGCTGTGAGTAGGGAGTGTCCCTGGCCTCAGGTTTCTGGTCAAAGTGTGTGTGGCTGAGTAGGCCTAGATCAGTCTTAATGGCTGTGAGAGATCAGTCTTTATGGCTGTGAGAGATCAGTCTTTATGGCTGTGAGAGATCAGTCTTTATGGCTGTGAGAGATCAGTCTTTATGGCTGTGAGAGATCAGTCTTTATGGCTGTGAGAGATCAGTCTTTATGGCTGTGAGAGATCAGTCTTTATGGCTGTGAGAGATCAGTCTTTATGGCTGTGAGAGATCAGTCTTTATGGCTGTGAGAGATCAGTCTTTATGGCTGTGAGAGATCAGTCTTTATGGCTGTGAGAGATCAGTCTTTATGGCTGTGAGAGATCAGTCTTTATGGCTGTGAGAGATCAGTCTTAATGGCTGTGAGAGATCAGTCTTAATGGCTGTGAGTAGATCGGTCTTTATGGCCGTGAGTAGATCGGCCTGTGTGGCCGTGAGTAGGTCAGCCTGCATGGCTGTCTGTGAGTGACTATCTGTGGTAGATAGAGAATTAGTGACTTGTAAAATGTGCTCATGTCCAGTGTCAAACGTGCATTTTTTTTTTGGTGCCGCTGCTTTGCTCCCCCAAAAGTGGTGGTTGTGCACATCAGAGGTTTTATTTTTGTGACGCCGGTCGGGAAGGTGTAAAGTCCAATTGACCTTTTTTACGTTTTCAAATTTGAAATTAGAGGTGTTACAGCACTTCTAATTTTGTAGTGGGGACCTGAGATGGTTCCATGACCTGTTTTGCTTTTTGCCCTAACATATGTACTGTTTTTCTCTCCATTGTAGGCCACCCTGTGTTCCAGTCTCTTAGATTACTCCTGGTTAACAAGGTTGCTGGGACTGGCGCAGGTGTGGCGTGGCAACATGGAGGTAAAGTAGGTATTAGAGTGGTATTTTGTAGACGGGTGTGTTTTGCGGATAATGTGACTATTTTGTAACATTCGGTGTGGCGTTATGTTTGGAACCTATTTTGGAAGTGGTGACATGGGTGAGCACATTCAGAGTTATTGTAAACCTGAGATGGTGAGAGACAACTTTACACTGTATTTGGAGTAATGGGAGTGGGCTGGTTTCTTGCCAGTAGTCATGAGAGTCTTGTCTGTGAGAGTCCCTTGCAGTACGCCAGTCGGAGCAGTGCCAAACTTCAGACGTCCGAGGTCGACGCCAGTGAGAGGTCCAGTGCTGTGCGGCTGCAGGAGGGAGAAGGCCTGAGCATCAACCACCCAGTCCATGGCTGATCCAGTGGGATTGGCAGTCCTGTCAGTGTGATGAGAAAGGACGTTCTCTTTCTAAGTTTACTCTTTAACTCTAGCTTTACAGTTTAACTGTTATGGAGGTTCTAGTGTATTACAAGGTAGAACACAGTTCATCAGTGTGTTGAGAAGTGTCTCTTTTTTTTAGAGGGTCAGTCATGTGTATGGTTTCCTTTGTGTTAAACTCCTTTATGGAGAGTTTCTTGGGGGAGAAACTCTCTTTTAGGGGGGGAGGTGTTACGCCCGCTGGGCTTATGTAATAGGTATATTGTTAGTAGTAGTCCTATGAGTACTTTGAGTCTCACATGCGTTTCCTTTTGGTTCTAGATCAGTCGGTGGAGGTTGTCATGGAGACGGGGGCGTGGAGATCTGGCCTGGGAGGGGCCCCTGCCTGGTTGGTGATCCACCCACGGATCCTGGCAACGCCCACCGACAATGATTGCCTGATTGAGAGCAGCAGTATAAAAAGCCTCAGTTTGAGCCTGGCTCTGAGAGAGAGCACACCACATAGTTGTGGAGGGGCTGCTCTCTCCCCGCCGACTCATTAGTTCTGTGTTTTGGTTAATTGTTTTGAAACTCATTCGGAAAGAGTTTGGTTTGGTTCAGTTAAGTGTAATCCTTTTGTAAATGTTAAGTAATAGCCTGTTTCATTTGTCTGATTCTTTGTGAGCTAAGAACCTGCAAATGATGTTGAACATCCTACACCATATAGCTATATTGTATAAATCATGTGAAATACCTTGAACTGTTTGCCAATGGCAGGACCATTATTATTTTAATAGGACTATTTGTAAATAAATATTGGAGTCTTTTGATAAATTGATGTCCTGTCAACTCCTTCGTTACGGGCTATGCCCCTAGACCTGTCATGGTTCGTAACACAAATAGGTGTACTGTATGTAGGCCACTAGGCCTGCATGAGTGATTCATGAAGGATATGACAGGGCTTAAAGGAATGCAGTGTCACTGCCAGTTACTCACATTGTGTACTTAAGTAAACATATCAATACCGCAATGTAGAAACACTGTTACAAGTAGAAGTCCCGTATTCAAAATGTACTTGAGTAAAGGTACTAAAGTATCGCCTTCAAAATATACCTAAAGCACTAAAGTTAAAAGTAGTCATTGTGCAGAATGTCCCATTTCACAGTGAGAAATGATAAAAAATATATTTTGAAAATAGCCGATCTACAAGCTCGCAACGCATTGATGCGACGCTGTGTGAACTTGTGGATATTTTCAAATGGCCGAAATATATAGCATATGGGACTGAAGAGGTTAGTGTGTTTTATAATGATAATCAAAATCATCAAAGTAACTAAAGTTCTCAAATTATCAGTCCGAAGGGAAGTTATCTGTCGTCATTCACCAAGGAGCCATTCATTATCCCGCTTATTACCCGGCTACTAAATAAAAGTAATAATTTGACTCAAAACTAAAAACAAAACAAAGTATTTCCTTGTTTACAGACGGCTGGAAGTGTTCCACAAGTGTTGCGCTGGGCGTCCTCCCAGCACGACACGGTCGCCTTGGAAAACAAGGAAGTGCTGACGATGGGTTTCTGACCTGCCCACAACCCTCCTCTGAGGAAAAAAAAAAAAGCTATTTTTTAGTGAGGACCAATTATATGAAGATAGGTTGAAAAGTGGTGAAGTACTCCTTTAAGCTTCATTCCCACCAGACACGATAACGATACTGTAACAATATTCGGTGTTCACATCAATTATGACAGCTTTATCGTTGTGGTGAGGACGCTACCATCCACTTCAATTGAAAACAATATTTTTTATCGTTATCGCGCCCAGTGGGAAAGGACCTTTAACATCCAGATTTGACAGCAACAGGACGGGGGGGGGGGCAGCTACGACTTGGCTCAAAAGGCGGACAAAGTGGAGAGCACACATTGTTTCAATAATAGGTACATTTATTTAGAATAAGAAATGAGGAAAAAGTCTTCTCTAGCCATTGTAAACATATTTCCGTGAATCACTCAACATTAAAGAAACCAACATACAGTAGGCCCCATACAGTAAGTATACACTACAGGGTATCTGCACTTTTCTAAAGCTACAATTTATTACTTTCAATTGATTGATTGTTCTGCTATTTTCACAATATTTATCTGTGGAAACGATTCAAACTAAATGTAATGACTACAACTACAATTCCACCCACCTGGCACAAACAACTGTCCATATACATGCTAGTACTGTACTTGAAATCAGTTATTACATCATTGATATTTGTTTTAATACACAGCATGCTGCAACATTAACTTAAAACATCATGAAATATATTTGTCTTAATCATTCTTGCAGTACTGCTAGTGACACAAAATAAGACCCAATATTGTTATGACAGCAGTTGATTGTTTATTTGCAGTACAGTAGGCTACGTGAGACACAATCTCACATTGCCATAAGAAAAAAGAAAAAACAAATATTATATATATATATATATATATATATATATATATATATATATATATATATATCCACAGCCGAAACTCAACAAAATAATTTAAAGTTCACATCTTATTTGATGTGACTGATTAATTGTGCGATCACTGCACACTAGTAGAACAGATATTATCATAGAGAGAATACAAACACAAGACCTAGAATAGACTAATTCTTACAGACATATTATTTTCCTTGAGTAATGCGCTACTTAAAAAACACACATATAGATCAGATATTCCCTGAGTTCAGAAAATAACTGTTGTAATCTGCATGGGAGGGAGGGAGACGAAGGGATAAAGGGCGAGACAGGATAACAACAGCAGACTCATACTGTTGTGAGTCTGACCCTTTTCCCCAGTGTAGTGTGATAACAGACACCTTTTATTACATTACTGTAAGCTCACCATCTTCCTTATTCCTCATATCCTTATTCCTGTGTAGTATTATGTTCTGTTATATTTGCGTATCTGTTCTGAATATATTTCATCAAAGGAAATAATGTGATTAATCAAAAAGAGAAAAGTTTAGTATTGGCAGTTTTATTAACATAATAATGATACCATGCTAATGATAATAATACTAATAATCTTTATTGTCCCCGAGGGGAAATTTGTCTTCACAGTCTGTTCAACACAAAAACAACACAAAACCATATAACACAAAACATCACAGGACAGATCATCAGGTCCCCACTATTCACAGAAAACCATTCTAGCGACGGGGGCACTTGCTTAGCAGATTGTTTAGTGCAGCGATGGCTGAGGGGACAAAACTCCTACTAAACCGTACCTTGTGCCACGTCAAGGTTCTGTATCTACGCCCCGATGGCAAGAGGTCGAAGTAGCGATACAGAGGATGATCAGTGTCATTTGTTATTAAGAGTGCTAAGCGTGTAATGGCTTTATCATTCATCTCAGCAAGTGTGGGGGTGGGAAGTCCGATGATCTTGGATGCAATACGGGTAATACTGTAAAGTTTGTTTCTGTTAGGCATGGACAGTATAGTGAAGAAACATGCTGAGCAATACAACAGAACAGGTTGAATAATACTTTTGTATATTAATAACAGAAGATGGGGGGCAACAGACAGTGATCTTAATTTACGGATTACATGAAGTCTTTGCTGAAAATGGTGTTATGGAAGTCCGTAATAGAGTTATTGTCGTGAAGCAGTCCGAGAATGGCAGTGTCATCAGAGTATTTAAAGTAGGTGATATTGGAGGGTGAGGGGCTGGTACAGTCATTTGTGTATAATGTGTAGAGGAAGGGGCTGAGGACACAGCCCTGCGGGGCTCCTGTGTTGGTGATGACTGTTGATGAAAATGATGAACCTACTTTAACTGCCTGTCCCAGTGGTCTATTACTGAGAAGGTTGTGAGTCCAGAGGATGAGGAGTGGGGGAATGTTGAGGTTGTGCAGTTTCTTAATCATGTCATGGCGTTGGATGGTGTTAAAGGCAGAACTAAAGTCAACAAAAAGAATAGTGGCGAAATTGTCCATGATACCATGATAACGATACCATGATAATGATACCATGATAATGATACCATGCTCAGAGTCTGTTTGATCAGTGAGGGAGCAGATGTTGTCTCAGCAACCCCAGCACAGTGTGTGAGTGCGTGCATGCGCGTGCATGCGCGTGTATGTGTGTGTGCGTGTGTGCATGCTCGGACAGTGAAATCCACCATCACCTCCTCTGTGCTCTCCATGGTCTTCTGGGATTATCTGCTATCAGAGTTTCCAGCTCTGTCTCAATGGTGGTGTCGGGTGCCTGAGCAATTCCTGTGACCTCCACTCGCCTGGGGTTAAACACACAGTCCTCCTCAAAGCCACTTGGCACACTCTTCATGCCACAGTCGGGGGGCACCCAGGCCGTGTTGTACCCCTGCGAGTTCCAGGTGTACTGCAAGGGGTGGTTGTCTTGGTTGATGCGTTTGACGCGGCCAACGTGCACGCGCAGCTCAAGAATCACACGATCACTGTCGGCAGTATTTAGTGGGTATCGTTTAGCCTTGTCTTGATCACGGCTGACGTAGACTCCAGGTCCCAGCATGCCCTTGGTCGACTGGCGAAAGCCATTGATGATGATGCTGCGTGCGTTGGCGACCGTGGTGCCGTGGTACATGGTGTAAACATGCTGGCCTTTGGGCGTCTGAGATCCTCTCAGTGCCATCCTGTAACAATAACAACACAGAACAATGCTGCTGAATAAACTGGCAGATTAGCAAAGTCTCCCAAGCCGAGAATGAGATAAAAGTAATGAAGTCAAAGCGATGCATGTATGGTCATGTGAACAGAGGGAAACCATGGTAACATTTGATGTGATTAATTAACTTCTCACAGGATACAACTAGAAGCAGTGCTCTTCCGAGCACAGGTCTCCACCAGGCCGTGCGTCCTGGTGGTGCTACTGTATAATAGGCCAATGTAAAAAGGGTGGCATATGTTCTTCACCTTAGATCTTTCATGGCAATCGGACGCTGCATGCATGATTTCAAGCATTGTGTTCCAAAAATGTGTTTTGCTAAAGTCTACCTGCTGGTGGCGCTATAACAGGACAATGTTAAAAAGGTAGCATTTGTTCCTTGACCTAGTGGGAATATGTGTGGCAAATGTCACGGTAATCGCAAGCTGCGTTGATGATTTGAGGCATTTTGTTCAAAAACGGAGCAATCCTGCAAACTTTGGAAGCTAATATTAGCCAATCAGTATGGAATGTGAAATATCAGACGGATCGGACTTGATCACATGACTATAGAGATACTGTGTACCGATTTGCATGATTTTTGGATAAAATCTCAAGGAGTAATATCCAAAAATGTGTTTTACATAAGTCGGCCCAAAGGTGGCACTATAAAAGGCTGATGTGAAAAATGCAGGGCAAAGGTTTATCCTTAGCCTCTAGGGAGTGCGCTTACAAAGTTTGAAACTGATCGGTGGAGTTATAGGTAAAACCACAAATCGGGCTGTTATAGCGCCACCATGAGGCTGATTTCAAAAATTTTAAGTGGCATTTCTTCTTCGACCTAGTGGGAACGTGTGTGCGCGATTTCATGATGATTGCACTTTGCGTTTGGGATTTGAGGCATTTTGTACCAAACGGCTCAATCCTACAAACTTTGGAAGGCAATCTTAGCCAATCAGGATGGAATATGCAAAATCGGACAGATCCGTGTCGATCACATGACTGTCGAGATACTGCCTACCGATTTGTAGGATTTTTGGCCAAAATCTGTAAGAGTAGTGCACCGAAATGTGTTTTGCGAACATCGGCCACTAGGTGGCGCTAGAAAAGGCCCATTTGAAAAATTTAGGGCAGAGGTTCTAGATTGGCATCCAGGGAGTGTGTGTGCTCACTTTGGCAGCGTCCGGGCCAACGGCGACTGAGATTAGGCGCTCACAAACTGCGAGGACGCACGGACGGACGGACGCATGGACGCACGGACGGACGCACGGACGGACAGACACACGGACGGAGGGGAAACTAGAAGCAGTGCTCTTCCGAGCACAGGTCTCCACCAGGCCACACAAATCGGCCTGTTATAGCGCCACCATGAGGCTGATTTAAAAAATGTGGGGCAGAGGTTCTGAATTAGCATCCAGGGAGTGTGTGTGCTCAGTTTGGCAGCGATCGGGCCAACGGCGCCGGAGATTAGCTGGTAACAACCAGGCCACACAAATCGGCCTGTTATAGCGCCACCATGAGGCTGATTTGAAAAATGTGGGGCAGAGGTTCTAGATTGGCATCCAGGGAGTGTGTGTGCTCAGTTTGGCAGCGATCGGGCCAACGGTGACTGAGATTAGCTGCACACAAACTGCGAGGACACACGGACGGACGGACGGACACACGGACGGACGGACGGACGGACGGACGGACGGACGCACGGACGGACGGAGGGGAAAACATAGTCTCCCCTCAGCCTTCGGCTGGTGGAGACAAACATACTCTCCCTCAGCCTTCGGCTGGTGGAGACAATAACAAGGGAACTTAGAAGTGATGAACCAAAACATCTACAGACACATTTTGAACTGGTACTCTGGTATATATATTTTTTTTCACTAATGAGCTGGATTTAAAGGAAGACCGGACCCCTGTTGCTGAATACTGAAGAAACAATTACTATGAGAATATAGAGATTAAACTTTTACAACAACAAAAAAAACTATTAACACACATTTACAGTAAGCCTCAAAATATTGATAGGCTGTGTTAATGGACAGAACTATTGTGGTCCATCCCATAATGAGTGTATTGTGGATTGTGTATTTTAAATATGTAACTTCTTTTAGCAGCATTTAAATGATTCTCTTGTGTTGTTCTAAAATAATGAGGTAAAGAGACTCGGTTTGTTTTTGTTACAAGAGAACAGCACTTAGCATGCTTGCATTTTGATATACAGTGTTGCCAGCATGAAGCCTGTCTAGACAGTATTATGGTTTTGTGTATTTATTGAGAAGAAGAGAAAATATAAGACAAGAATGGTGTGTGGGAATTGTGATCACTCACTTACTGTAGGCTATAAATGAGAAAAAGTGTGACTCACATTACAGCAAGAATCCTCTAAAATGAATAAGTAACAAAGGTAAGACATACTGTAACTGTACATACCTGCAGTTGTATTTGAAGTGAAGTCTTAACAGGAGTTTAACCCACAAAAGGGTTCCTGAATTCTACCTTATTGCAGGAATCCAGGAGAATGGTGCACCTCGTACCTGACCTAGTCACACAATCGTTTCATTTTGACTGCTGCACACGATGGTGATGGTTATAAATGTATAAATGCACCATTTATGGTGTGAGAATCCAGGTGAATGGTGCACCTTGCACCCAACCTACAGTATCAGGAAGTTATAAAAGTCTAGTTTAATTTTAACTCCGCTGCACATGATGGTGAAGTCCCTCTCATGCAGGGTGAAGTAGAACTCATGGCAGGCCAAACTCATTGGCCCCTTTTAGACTGCAGTCAAATCCCATTTATTTCTCAAATCTGATCTTTTGGCCCAACCGTTCACACTGCATTAAAGTGACCAGATCGGATCTGTCACAGATCTATATGTGTTCAGAGTGATTTAATCAACATCAACCCAGCACCGCCCTGCGCTGACATATCTGCTTTGGTTACTGTGGCAACAACATACGGTATAGGCTCTTTATCATTTTCCTTCAAATTCTCTGACATTTATGAACCCATTTTCAGAATTGATGTCTTCATATCTTGCCTCGTTCCTGTACATTCCGACAGGTTTCTCTTGTGCTGAGGCAATCCCCCCAAAGAGCCAGGAGACATTGAATGTATCTGTCTGTCCTCTGAATGCTGCCTGCCATTTCTTCTGTAGTGTAAATATTATGCTGAACTATTGTTTCATTAATCATTACCCTCTTGCACTCTCGTAAATCATAATGCTTGCGCTCTGTAATAACTTCAGTGGTACTCGGGTCGCCCTGCAAGTGACTTTTGGACAGTTTTATGCGACTTTGGTGTTTAGATCAGGTTACTGACTGAGACTTTTATGAATGTGGCTGAAGTCGAATGTGTAAAAATCTGATACCATGTGACTTGTTGTTTGTGTTCAGACTTATTTCGACACATCAGATTCCAATTTGGATATGGCACAGTAGGCTACAGTACATAAGAAATGAAGGTGGTTTTAATTTACATTTGTTTTGATTTCTTTTTTATATACAATTTCACATATGACATGATGCCAAATAACGTGCACAGCTGAAACTCCAATAAAAGAACACATACAAACATAAAACCATAAAATAGACTAATTAGCAGACATATTATTTCCCCCTGATTATCAGTAATGTACCACTTAAAGAAACACTAATAAAGATCAGTTATTGAATTCCCTGAGTTCAGCTCAATCTGCATGCGAGGGAGGGAGGCAAAGCAATAAAGGGCGATACAGGATAATAACAGAAGGCTGAGATACTGTTGTGAGTCTGACCCTATTTACAGTTTACAGTTTAGGCATTTAGCAGACACTTTTAATCCAAAGCGATTTACAATAAGCAGATAATACATCACTATAATAAACAAGATAATATGTCAGAACATCAGCAACAATATGACAAATGCATATGAATATCAATCTAAAAAACAATATAATCAATACAATATAATAGTAATACAATATAAAAAAATCAATCTAAAAAACAATATAATCAGTAAAGAAAAAAAAGGTTCTAATAAACCTAAAAAACAAATGCTAACTAGCTTCATGTATGGTCACTGTGTCACAGTAGTGCTAGCCTGATTTCAGACTCTACGCTGGGGCTTGAGTCTGAACTTGTGGCCATTCTATTTGATTGAAAAGGGGAGGGGATTTAAAATTTGAAATTCCCAATCACAAGAGATCTGGTGGGAGGGGTTGTTTGACTTTTGCACACAAAACATTCCCTCCTCCCCCTCCCCTCAATGACATGCACCAAACAGGTCATTGTCTTTGATGTTTCATTGATTAGAGAGAATCACTAACGAGCTATTCGACACTTGTATGGCTCAATCAATGACTGCAGTTCGGAGCCCTTTTGAAGTTCAAAGGGAGCATTGATTTCATTGGTCGGTTTCGGTCGGTTTGAGAAGCTTTCGGTAGCAAGAGACACGTCATATGACACATCCAGACCAAGAGATGCAGTTCACTCAGAGAGTGGGCGGGTCTATTGGCTGGAGCCAGGCTACAGTAGTGCTATGGGTTTAGGTGGAGTCTGAAAAGGTGAGTCTTCAGTCCACGGCGAAAGCTAGCGAGTGAGTCTGTATTGTTCTAAGTGCGACAGGGAGTTTATTCCACAGCTTGGGGGCCAGGAGGGCAAACTGTCTCGGACGAGTGGATTTTTGCCCTGTGGTTTTTAGCGAGGGTTCTGTCAGCATCCCTGTGTTGGCTGATCTCAGTGAACGGGTGGGGGTGTAGGGGTTGATCAGGTACCTTTGGCTGCTTTGAAGGTCAGCATCAGTGTTTTGTATTTAGAGCAGAGAAGGGGGGAGACGTGAGAACTTAGGCTGGTTGAAGACCAGTCGTGCCGCGGCATTTTGGATCAGTTGGAGAGGTTTAAGTGCACATGCTGGGAGGCCAGTGAGGAGAGAGTTACAATAGTCAAGTTTTGATATGTGTTTTAATTACATTTAAGCTGTGCTTTAATTACATTTAAGCTCATCATCCTTACTATGAGGGTGCAGATGGTCCACACCAGTGTGTGTGTGCGTTAGGGCTGTAATCTAGCCCTGTTTTAGGGATTCGAACTTCGGGGGGATTTTCCGAACGGACCATCGAGCCTTAGATGGTTCGTTCAATTGAATAAAAACCGAACGTTCGAACCTCCGAACCATCGAACGTACTGTACCTTTAACCAGCTAAAAGTGTAGGAAATGTTTTAAATGCGCTGTTTTATCCATTGAAAACGCGTGGATGCGTGGCTGCATTAACACCTAGGCTAACACTTGGAAAATCCAACCCAATCGGAGAAAATGTTGCACAGTTTGTTGATGAACAGGCTCAATGTATAGCGGAGTTGCACGGATGATGATTAGACTTGGTGACTGCGTCGGAGCGCGTCGCGCTCGGGCTGAACTGGTCTCGATGTAACAACCCCAGAAATCGCATTATAATCCTTAGGGGGTTGCAATGAAATCCATCTTTGCTCATGCTTAGGAGAAAGGCTGTTTAATCTTTGGGTGCATGGATGGGTGTTCGCTGTTCAGAGCACAGCAGCACACACACGTCTGTCTCTGCCCAGCTCAGCTGCTCTCACTCTACTGTCATCAAGCGTGTGTGCGCGGCCCCAAATTGGAGCGGAGGACGGTCCTTGATCGCTCCAAGCTGTTCTGGTGCATTTTATAACTACTATAACGGTCACCAATCACCATTAACTGTTAACTTATTTCGTATTTGGCTATCTCTACTACTGTGATATTCTGAATAGGCCTATCACATTCTGATAATTATTTTTCGTGTAAAAAAAAGAAGAAAAAAAAAGAAAAAAACCTGAACCCATTAATTTCGAACTTCGATTGCCAACGTAACGAACGAACGTTCGAATCCCCGAAGGTTCGCTTGCAGCCCTAGTGTGCGTGTGTGTTCTTGCGAGATTGAAATACACCATCACTTCCTCTGTGGTTTCCATTTCTTTTGGGGAGTATTTGCCAACAGAGTTTGGAGCTCTGCCTTAATGGCGGCGTCGGGTGCCTGAACAATTCCTATTATCTCCACCCTCCTGGGGTTAAACACACAGTCCTCCTCCAAGCCTGATCCCAACAGGCCACAGTTGGGGGGGATCCAGGCAGAGTTGTACCCATGCGAGTTCCAGGTCGTCCGCATGGGGCCGTCTTGGTCAATGCGTTTGACGCGGCCAACGTGCACACGCAGCTTAAAAATCACCACCCCGTATCCTGAAGCCTTAGCCGCATCGCGGCTGCAATAGACTCCTTGTCCCAGAGTGCCGTTTGACGACTGCTGAAAGCCATTGGCGATGATGGCGCGTGCGCTGGCGACCGAGGTGCCGTGGTACATGGTGTAACCGCCCCGGGGTATCGGCTTGTATGCCATAGTCCTAAGAAAACAGAACAATGTCGTTGAATAAACTGAGACATTAGTGCTGGCAGATTAACAAGTATCTTTGTCAGCCTGGAGTGGGAATTGAAATTGAAAGCGATGAACGATATGGTCAATAGAAGGAAATCATGGTAAAGTGATGTATATTGGACCAGTTACTCATATATGGAGACCCCTGCATGATAGTCAACAATGTTATGTCAAAACATGCCCATATATGGACATTACCAAATATGGGCATTCCCAGATACGTCCTTAATATTGATAACATAATATCCTTAATAATGTCCTTAATATTGACAATACAGGAATCTCCATAGGCCTATATGGGCATAATACGTACAGTATGTTAATTAGTAAAGCTAAACAGGGCCTTGGCGAGTTAGGACCTGGGTTTGATGCCTGGGGATCTCCATATATGGGCATAAGGGGGTACCCTAACATCATCTGGGAATGCCCATACTGTACAGTATATGGACATTGTATTTATTTTATCCTTTATTAATATATATCCATATACATATATGGACTTAATATTAACATTTTCGGCTTGGGATTGATAACATCAGAAATCTTCATATATGGGCATACAAGGGATTTTGTTTCTGGGAATGACCATATATGGACTTTTTATTTTATTTTATCCTTTATTACTTGCGCCTATATAAAATATGAGGCGCAAGTACTGCGTTCAGTTGAAGGTTTTTGTCTGTGGCACACATTGGGACACTTAAGTATACTATATATAATACTTAAATATAATATATATATATATATATTTAATATATAATATATATAATACGTAAACCTTATATGTATGTATATATATATATATATATATATATATATATATATATATATATATATATATATATATATATATATGCGGAGAGGTTGTCTGGATATATGTCTGGAGATTATCTCTCTCTCTCTCTCTCTGTATATATATATATATAATATATATAATATATATATATGGTCCACGGTGAATTCCCGGGGACCACCGACTCCTGGTGCTCCAGAACGGATGCAAAAGTGGTGGCGCCCCCAGTGGAGGACCCCCTCCACTGCAGCTCACATAAAATGCCTTAACTCGGGCTAGGAGCGACCGGGAGAGCCGGGGCCGGTACCTATTCGTCCGCCTCGGCGGCGCGGAGACCCCACCCCTCATTTCTCACATGGCCCTCTTCTAGCGCCACCATGAGGCCGATTCTTGCAAAACACATTTTTGCACACTGCTCCTACAATTTTTGCCCTAAAATCATGCAAATCGGTACACAGTATGTCTACACTCATGTCATCAACTTGGATCTGTCCCATATAACGCCACCTTCAGGCCGATTTTTTAAAACACATTTTTGGACACTGCTCCTACAATTTTTGCCCTAAAATCATGCAAATCGGTACACAGTATGTCTACACTCATGTCATCAACTTGGATCTGTCCCATATAACGCCACCTTCAGGCCGATTTTTTAAAACACATTTTTGGACACTGCTCCTACAATTTTTGCCCTAAAATCATGCAAATCGGTACACAGTATGTCTACACTCATGTCATCAACTTAGATCTGTCCCATATAGCGCCACCTTCAGGCCGATTTTTTAAAACACATTTTTGGACACTGCTCCTACAATCTTTGCCCTAAAATCACACAAATCGCTACACAGTATGTCTACACTCATCTCATCAACATGGATCTGTCCCATTTAGCGCCACCTTCAGGCCGATTTTTTTAAACACATTTTTGGACACTGCTCCTACAGATTTTGCCCTAAAATCACACAAATCGCACAGTATCTCTACAGTCATGTAATCAATACGCATCTGTCCCATCTAGCGCCACCATCAGGACGATTTTGGTAAAACAAACTTTTGGCCTATTTGTGGAGATAAGCGACCAACGGTCGCTTATCTCCCGATTAGGGAGTCTTACTGGTTGTCTGACCACATCTTATACATTAATGTTTCGACATTTACAGGGATTTAAGGCAGATATTAATCATTGTTAAATGAAGATGGGTCCCATCATGCACACTTTAAGTAAGGATTAAAGCTGCACTGACAAAAAAAAGCTTTTTATTTGCTATTATTTTGATGATGTCATGTTTGTAACAGCACAAAAAGCCAATCAATTTAATTTACTGTAGCCTACTTACATTCTCTCTGTGTATCCCCCTCGCCTGCAGTCCGTCCCATAATGAATGTTTTCATTATGTATTTTAAATTTGTAACTTTTTTTCACAGCATTAAATGATTCCCTTGTATTGTTCTAAAATAATGAGAAGTAAAGAGACTTGAGTTGTTTTGACAGAGAACAGCACATAGCATGCTTGCATTTTGATATACTGTTGCCAGCTTAAAGCCTGCATGTCTAGACGGTATTATTGCGACCGTAGGTCGCATTTACTATCAAAACCTCCACCGGCTGTCCGTCCGTCCGTCCGTCCGTCCGTCCGTCTGTCTGTCACACGTCACACGTCACACTTTTGCCCTGCTCATATCTCTATCTCCACAACCGTTGCCCCCATCCATGCCAAATTTTGCACACACACACTCCTTACCTGCCAAACTACAACCTCCAAGGACCCCCGGAGCTCCAGGGACCACCAGTTCCCTGGGGAACCCCCAGGTGTAAAAAATGACCAAATGTGCAAAAATGACCACCCCAATGGGGCTGCTCGCGGGGAATTCCTGGGGACCACCCACTCCTGGTGCTCCAGAACGGATGCAAAAGTGGTGGCGCCCCGAGTGGAGGACCCCCTCCACTGCAGCTCACATAAAATGCCGTAACTCGGGCTAGGAGCGTGCGGGAGAGCGGGGGCCGGTACCTATTCGTCCACCAAGGCAACGCGGAGACCCCACCCCTCATTTCTCACATGGCCCTCTTCTAGCGCCACCTTCAGGCCGATTTTTAAAACACATTTTTGGACACTGCTCCTACAGTTTTTGCCCTAAAATCACGCAAATCGCTACACAGTATGTCTACACTCATCCCATCAACATGAATCTGTCCCATATAGCGCCACCTTCAGGCCGATTTTTAAAAACACATTTTTGGACACTGCTCCTACAGATTTTGCCCTAAAATCACGAAAATCACCACACAGTATGTCTACACTCATGTCATCAACATGGATCAGGAAGATTTTGGAAAAACACATTTTTGCCCTATTTGTGGCGATAAGCGCTTATCTCCCGATTAGGGAGTCTTACTGGTTGTTTTGTGTATTTATTGAGAAGAAGAGAACAAATACAGAATAATGGTGTGAGGGAATTATGATCTCACTCACTTACTGTAGGCTACATGAGAACAAGTGTGACTCACATTACAGCAAGAATACACTAAAATGTATAAGTAACACAAGTAAGACATACTGTAACTGTACATACCTGCAGTTGTATTTGAAGTGAACAGGAGTTTAACCCACAAAAGCGTTCCTGAATTCTACCTAATTGTGGGAATCCAGGAGAATGGTGCACCTCGTGCCTGACCTAGTCACAGAATAGTTTCATTTTGACTGGTGATGGTTATAAATGCACCATTTATGGTGTGAGAATCCAGCTGAATGGTGCACCTTGCACCCAACCTACTAGTATAGCCACATCATCAGGAAGTTATAAAAGTCTAGTTTCATTTTGACTCCGCTGCACATGATGGTGAAGTCCCTCTCATGCAGGGTGAAGTAGAACTCATGGCAGGCCAAACTCATTGGCCCCTTTTAGACTGCAGTCAAATCCCATGTATTTCTCAAATCTGATCTTTTGGCCCAACCGTTCACACTGCATTAAAGTGACCAGATCGGATATGTCTGTCACAGATCTATATGTGTTCAGAGTGATTTAATCAACATCAACCCAGCACCGCCCTGCGCTGACATTGCCTGATACTTCAGTCCGCACATCACCACCCCCTGTTGGTGGGTGAACGAAGTGTGTGATTGAGTCTGACGCTTGCAGTCAGGCTAGCGCTGACTGCTTTGGTTACTGTGGCAACAACATACAGTAGGCTCTTTATATGTGTCCTTCAAATTCATTACATTTCATTTACAAACCCATTTTCGGAATTTCCACAAGATATGTCTTCATATTTTGCCTCGTTCCTGTACATTCCGACAAGTTTCGCTTGTGCTGATGCATCCCCCCAAATTGCTAGGAGATATTGAAGGAAGGTGGTTTTAAGTTGTTTTATTTTGTATATACAATCTCACATTGCCATATAACATCCCAAATAACGTGCACAGTCGAATCTCCAATAAAAGACACATACAAATGTAAAACCATAGACTAATTAACAGACATATTATTTTCCTCTGATTATCAGTAATGCACCACTTAAGAAACACTAATAAAGAAAGATCAGTTATTGAATTCCCTGAGTTCAGCAAATAACTGTTTCAATCTGCATGGGAGGGAGAGAGACAAAGCAATAAAGAGCAATACAGGATAATAACAGAAGGCTGAGATACTGTTGATAGTCTGACCCTTTTTCCAGTGTAATGTTCTTTAATTACATTTAAGATTGTGTGAAATACACCATCACTTCCTCTGTGGTTTCCATTTCTTTTGGGGAGTATTTGCCAACAGAGTTTGGAGCTCTGCCTTAATGGTGGCGTCGGGTGCCTGAACAATTCCTATTATCTCCACTCGCCTGGGGTTAAACACACAGTCCTCCTCCAAGCCTGATCCCAACAGGCCACAGTTGGGGGGGATCCAGGCAGAGTTGTACCCATGCGAGTTCCAGGTCGTCTGCATGGAGCCGTCTTGGTCAATGCGTTTGACGCGGCCAACGTGCACACGCAGCTTAAAGATCACCACCCCGTATCCTGAAGCCTTAGCCGCATCGCGGCTGCAAATAGACTCCTTGTCCCAGAGTGCCGTTTGACGACTGCTGAAAGCCATTGGCGATGATGGCGCGTGCGCTGGCGACCAAGGTGGCATGGAACATCTCGTAACCGCCCCGGGGTATCGGCTTGTATGCCATAGTCCTAAGAAAACAGAGCAATGTCATTGAATAAACTGAGACATTGGTGCTGGCAGATTAATAAGTATCTTTGTCTTTCTCTCTGGCAAGCCTGGAGTGGGAATGGAAATTGAAAGCGATGAACGATATGGTCAATCGAAGGAAATCATGTAATGGTAAACTGTGTATGTCATCAATTATACAGATATTATCAAGTGTCTTAGTCTCATACAATCTTTGTTTAATCCAGCCGTATATTACTCTGTTACTCAGTCTGGTAAATAGTTCTCCAGTTTCATATCCATTTGACACTTCATTTTCTCCACTTCCTCCTGGGAGCACATAATAGTATGGAGCACAGCACACTGACAGGTGCTTTTGTGGGGTAATTAGTGACTAGAATGTAATGTGTCATTCTGACTCTTTACCAAATTTATTCATATACATACACAGGAAATATTAGATTGTGAATATTTATAGAAGACATCTTTTTATTTACATTATAATGAAATAAATGTCTATCAAAATAATAAATAAAAATCAAGCAGCATTTAACTTGGTCACTTTAATTATTCGAAATGAATAAGAGACACTTTTTATAACAAGAGACCAGCACTTGGTCTGTAAAGATGTAATCAGTCTAAAGCCTGTCTAACATTTCTACTTCTAAGAGTGCATTAGATGTATTTTTATTCATTTCATTAAAAGAATCAATAATTAATCTTAATTAAGAATTGTGTTGCCCTAAAATAAGAAAAGGTAACAAGTAAGTATAAGGCCTAACAATAGCTTAACTGTACATACCTGAAGTTGTATTTGAAGAGAAGTCTTAACAGTGAGTGAGTGTAACTCACAAAAGATTGACTGAACTCTACTGAATATAACTGGATGTTTCTACAGATGTTGATCAACCATGAAACACGTAGTTAATTCTGAATTTTAGTTTATTAAATTCAAATGTTAAACTATCCTAAGGAAAACTGCTCAATTTTTCTTTCTTCACCGCCAGTGATGATCTGCTTGGATCTGCCTGTCTTTTACTTGCTTTAAGTCGAAGGGATGTCCTGAACTGGTTTAACAAGTCAAAAAGGAATGTAAACCATGGTTTACTTCTGGCTCGCTAAAATTCAAATTACACAAAACATTTGTACTAACCCCACAAGGGTGCCTAACTTGATGCGAGCCCCAGGCAGCAGATTGAGGGGTTTTCATTCTGTGGAATGTACTTGAGCTGCTTGTTCATCACTGCCCTCCTTTACCTGAAAACTGCTCCTTCAACAGATGACTTAATGCCAGGTGCCATGTTTTTGCTCTTTCCCTTCACCATTTGTCACTGCATTCCGTCACTCGTATTCCGTTTAATCTTAAGTGTTTTCATTGTCTGACCACATCTTTCCTTTTTTTCCTGACTATATCTACTGCATAGTACTGTGTTCTATCCTTCTATCTTCTATCTTATTCTATCTCTTTAAGTTAAACGAAGGCCTTTAATGGGTTGACAGGGTCCTATTGGGGACTGTCAACGTATGTTCACGTCCTCTTCTACTCCATGTGCTGTGCCTGTGACCAAGGGGACAAATCAGATATTCATTATACTGAAGACCTAACCGGACGAATCTAAATGGTAAACTGTACTGTACTGTACATAAATGCATACTGTGAAGTTGAATATATTAATCTGTTGCACATAGAACACACTGTGAAGATGTTTACAAAAGTTAAGTACAGTACAGTAGCAACTACTGGAAAATATGCTGTGGCGTATAGAATAATATTTTTACGTCTTACTATTATTTACACCTTTTTAGATTATTATTATTTTTAGATGTGGTTTGCTGTTATTATATTGTTTTTTGATATACGACTGCATTGTCTGAAGGATGCCAAACAAAAACAAATGTTACTCTTATGTACCTGTACAAAAGACGTAACAATAAAGTACAACCTTGAAACCTTGAACCTTGGTAAATGGTGCATTTACAGTATATAGAGCCTTTATAGAGCCTTTATCCAAGGCGCTTTGCATTGTGCATTACATTCACCCATTCACACACACATGCATACACCGATGGCGGAGGAAACCATGCAAGGCACCAACCTGCTCACCAGGAGCAACTCGGGGTTCAGTGTCTTGCCCAAGGACACTTCGACATGTTGACAGGAGGAGCCGGGATTTGAACCTCCGACTGCAATACAATACAATATAGTGAATAGACTTTCTTTATTTTTTTATTTTTTACAATGCACATTTATGAATTACAAAAGCAAAAATATAAGTCACAATATGGTTGAACCCAATCTGTCAACAACCTTCTTGTAAACTACTTACAAGACCAGGGGACGGTACACATCAAATGAAAACATTCAAAACGTCTCTCTCTGAAGCAACATGTTGAGTCTGTTGCTCCTCTAACTGTTTGCTCCACTTGTTTTATTCCCTCTGTTCTCAGGAGGCTGTCATTGCCATTATGACAGCTTTCAGGGTTCCCACGGTCATGAAATTCCTGGAAATATTTTGAAATTAGAAAAAGATTTTTTCCAGTACTGGAAAAATTTTGGAATTTATCAAGGGTCCTGGAAGGTCCTGGAAAAAATATCGATGCATTGTCTTTGGTTATTAATTTTGTTAATACCTCTGAAATGACAAATTAAACATGGGCCAAATTGTCAAATATATAGAGGCAGAAATTGTAGATCGCTATTTTCACAATAGAACCATGTTATACAAAATTTCTCAACTCTTAGTGCTCGTCAGGGTGGGGGGGTCCCCAGTTAAAATATGATTATTTGGGGGGTCACGGCCTGAAAAGATTGAGAACCACTGGCATACACTACCTGTCTTTGTGCATTGCGCATAGGAGTAAGCGATATATAGTCCTGGAAATTGGGTTAAATATTCTGGAAAAGTTTTGGAAAAGTTTTGGAAATTAATTGGTAAAAATGTGTGGGAACCCTGAATTTAAAAATCTCGAAACCACGGAGACTCGCAAATGTAAACAGTTCATCAACTGTGGGTACATCGCCTCACCTGCCCAGGGTGCTTTTACAATGGATGTACCCAGGGACGTGCTGGGCCCCTGATTCAGCCCGGGAAAAAGAGTTGTAGAGGCCCTCATTGCGCGCTATAGAGAGAGATCTCTCTCTATAGCGCTGCTGCTACTCAAAGATTTGTCATTTCAGATCATGACAAGTGACAAGCCAGTGGGCCAATTACTGTACATGAGTTATATTTCGTCATTTCGGGTGGAAACCTTGTATGTCCAAAACCGTTTGTTTTGTATTTATCATTTTAAAAATGATTTAAACTAGTGAAAACAGCCGATCTACAAGCACACAACGCCTCGCACCGCGAGGCGTTGTGTGCTTGTAGATCTGCTGTTTTCACTACTTTTGTGCAACGGCCTTGTATGATGAAGCAGGGCTTTGCTTTGCGAAAAAATGTATACATTTTAAACTTGGAGATACGAGGTTTCTGCCTGACAGTGACAGTTTACATTGTTGGCCGCCCAGCTCCCAAAATGGAACGAAGGCCGACATTTTATTTAATTCTTTTTCCTAATGGCCGGCCTGGACCGGCCGGGAATGAACCGGCCGTTCGGGAGTTGTCCCGCTTTTCCCAATGGCCAGCAAGTCCCTGGATGCACCAATTGAATTGGAATTGAGGATCTCTATAAACACAGCTGACATTCTTTTTTTCTTTTTTCATCTCAATTGTAACAAATAAACATCATCAATAGCAGTAGCTTTCAACAATCTGGTATTTCAATCTTTTATCCACATACAGTACAAAGTCTATACTAGTCTGTCTAGCCAGCAACATGTCTACTTGCATCTAAGAGTGAAATACTGTAGATTGTATTCATCAATTTAACGAAGAATTGAAAATAATCATTTGACTACCTTTCATCAAGAATCCTGTTGCCCTAAAATATGTAAGAGTACTAGGTATAAGAGTAGAACTTTACAGTACATACCTGAAGTTGTATTTGTAGAGAAGTCTTAACAGTGAGAGTGTAACTCACAAAAAATCTACTGAATGATAACTGGATGTTTTATCTACAGATGTTGATCAATCATAACTTTACAACATGTAGTTAAGTTTCTATATTAATTTAAATTTAAATGTAAAACTTCCCTAAGGAAAAATGCTCAAACTTTATCTCATCGCCTCCAATGATGATCTGCTCGGCTCTGACTGTCTTCCACTTGCTTTAAGTCAAAGACATGTCCTGAACTCGTTTAACAAGTCTCTGACTGACACTTGATGCTGGAGGCACATGTTGAGGGGATGGAGCGCAAAGGGCATAAGTTGCATTTTCGGTATTTCGCTGGAGAGCAAAAACAAAGTTTCAAACGTCAAAAAGAATATTCATGTGAATGCCGTAACTGTGAACGATTCAAAGAATGCCACACAACAGGTGCTGTGCTGTTTTCTTCAGATTAGACTAGACTAAGAATCGCAGTAGCTTGGTGTCTCAAATTCCAAAACACTGTTAAAACCTGCAAGACGCAAAAGAGACATGTAGCTGTAAAATGTTACATTGACATTTCCAGATTGGATCCTGTGGTTGATAGCCGGGGACCCAGTCACCAAAATGGGAGGGGACCTGTGATTTTCTGCCGTGCTTTTTATTTCTGTTTTATCTATTAGTTTGGTCATTAAGGTCCACAGAATGAGAGGCCTGCTCTGCTGGAAACATCGCGAAAAAAAAAGTTATGGCCATTTGTATATTCACTGTCCCATTGACTCCACTAGAAATATTTTAAAAAAGAATAACGTCTGCTTTAATTAGCATGTGAGGGGTCAAACTAGGGGTTCTTCGTGATTCTGAATCCATTGCAAGCATTTGTTTTGCATGAAAAACATTCCTTGGGATAGATATCGGCACCCCAAAACAGTCTAAAGTGATGAGTCATCACTTTTTTTCCACTTTTCACAGTTTTGGGCTGCCGAAAGTTAACCCAAACAATGTTTTTTATGCAAAACAAATGTTTGCAATGGATTCAGAATCATGAAGAACCCCTAGTTTGACCCCTCACATGCTACTTAAAGTGATCCCTGGCTAATACGACAAATATGCCTTAATACATTATAATAGTCCTCTATAACTACAATGTAAAATTAAAAACACCTTAAATATTTTATTTCTACTAGAAATAACGAATCTTTCACTCAATAGGGGAAATGCCTGTCGCAAGTTGATGATGTCATAAATGTTATGTGTGATCTATCCCTATGGAATTTACGGCATGCATGTGCAAAAAACACATTTGAAATATTGATTTGATGCTCATATTAACCATAGGAAATATTAAGTTCGTTTTTATTTTTTTTATTTTTTTTTATTTTCACATGCATGCCATTTTACTTTGCAGTTATAGAGGACAATTATCATGTATTAAGGCATATTTGTCGTATTAGCCAGGGATCACTTTAAAGCAGATGTTTTTTCTTTTTGTAATATTTCTAGTGGAGTCAATGGGACAGTGAATATACAAATGGCCATAACTTTTTTTCGTGATGTTTCTGGCAGAGCAGGCCTCTCATTCTGTGGACCTTAATGACCAAACTAATAGATAAAAGAGAAATAAAAAGTACGGCAGAACATCACAGGTCCTCCCCTATTCCTTGAGCTTTTGGGCTTGTGGGTCCCCGACTATGAGGAGGGAACATCTTGATAGTCCGAGGTCCCATTAGTCTGTCAGCTGATTAGCCTCGGACTACTGGGACCTGTAGGGGTTCCCAAACTGTTTTGTCTCAGGTCACCCCATAAATATTTGTTTTAATCCGAGGCACCCCTACATTATAATTTTCACTCCCAGCACCTTATATTTATAGCATATCGTCGTTGTCGGGTGGAAACCTTGTATGTCCAAAACCGTTCGTTTTTTATTTATCATGTATAAAATGCACTAAACTAGTGAATACAGCAGATCTACAAGCACAATCGTGAGGCGTTGTGTGCTTGTAGATCGGCTGTTTTCACTAGTTTTGTGCGACGGTCTTGTATGATGAAGCAGGGCAAAAGACGTACACATTTAAAACTTGGAGATACGAGGTGTTCTGCCCGACAGTGACAATATTTTAGTGATTATGTTGCGAGGAAAACGTTGAGATAATAGCCATTTTGGTTAGAACTGACTGAAAATAACTTTGTACTTCAAGTTTAAAATTATACAAAATAATATTTTTTGTCCAAATAAATAAATATAGTGTCCAAATAAAATTCCAAATTTATCAAATGATCTCGCGGCACCCCTGGACTGCTGTCACGGCACCCCAGGGTGGCCCATCACCCACTTTGAAAACCCCTGCTCTAAACAACGGGACCTCAAAACAACGGGACCTCAAAACAACGGGACCTCTAAACAACGGGACCTCATAACAGCGCTACACGCCCGTTTGAATGCACAGGCTGTTAAAAGTAGGAGGCAGACTCAGTCATGCCTGAAGAAGTTTAACACCCTGTGATTCTGTCCAAACATCAGTCATTTTCCAAACGTATTCTAAAACACATTCATAAGCTCTCAGGACACGCTGGGCGAAACCATACGTTATCCAATGGGCTGTTTGGTTGTTCATACGTTATCCAATGGGCTGTTTGGTTGTTCATACGTTATCCAATGGGCTGTTTGGTTGTTCATACGTTATCCAATGGGCTGTTTGGTTGTTCATACGTTATCCAATGGGCTGTTTGGTTGGTCCCAGTGGTGTAAAGTAACCAAGTATAATTACTTAAAGGGGGCCTGTCACCTAAAGGGTTACTGTCACTTTAAGAATCATCTTAAATATTTACGACGTCATTGTGGGGATGCGCAATTATAAGCCAATCAAATTAATTGTCTGTATAGCCTGACTGTATGACTACTTACTGTACTGGTCAGCTGTTGTTGGGGGGCAAGGGGCAGATTACACTGTGACATGAGCTTCAGACTGTTTCAGACCGTTTTCAGAGAAGCTCAACCCCTTTAGGTGACAGTACCCCTTGGGTACTGCCCCTCGCCCCCCAACAACAGCTGACCAGTACAGTAAGTAGTCATACAGAATTTGATTGGCTTATAATTGCGTATCCCCACAATGACATCATGAAAATATTAACTTGTTTTTTAAGATGATTCTTAAAGTGACAGTAAACCTTTAGGTGACAGGCCCCCTTTAAAGGGGAAGACCACCCATTTTCAATATTGAAATATGTCATTAATATACCTTAGAGGAGTTGTGTGGAAATAGAAAAAGAGTTCCCCCCCTTCTGTGTTGCCTAGAACTGGAGGATTGATTTTGGGGTTTGTATTGTAAAGTACAATGTGTGATGTCATCAAGTTGTAAAAACCCCAAAATCAATCCTCCAGTTCTAGGCAACACAGAAGGGGGGGAACTTTTTTCTATTTCCACACAACTCCTCTAAGGGATATTAATGACATATTTCAATATTGAAAATGGGTGGTCTTCCCCTTTAAGTACTGAACTTTCGTACAATTTTGAGTTATTTGTACTTTACTTGAGTATTTCCAATACTTTTATTTCTACTCCACTACGTCTTGGATCCAAATATTGTACTTTTACTGCACTACAATTATTTGAAAACTTTAATTATTAGTTACTTTGTAGATTTGGATTATTATCCCAAAACATCACTTCAGCTCACTATAGACTATTTGAAAATTGCAGATCTAAAATGCGTCACGATCAGTGGTGCATTGGTGATTCAATGTTTGGGGGGGTCGCTTATCTAGAGACGTCACGCGCACGTCGTCAACACCTACTATACTGGTCTATTGATATGCATGCAGGCTCGTTTCTTTGTTAAAACATCCTGTTGTGACACTAAAGCGTTGGTGAGGTGTGAACTTGGGGGTTCAGTGCATGTCCGTTTGCATGAGAGGGGTGACCCCTGACCCCTGCTCAGAAATCGTCACTGTCAGGCAGAAACCTCGTATCTCCAAGTTTCAAATTTGTTCATTTTTTCGCAAAGCAAAGCCCTGCTTCATCACACAAGGCAGTCGCACAAAAGTAGTGAAAACAGCCGATCTACAAGTACACAACGCCTTGCGGTGCGAGGCGTTGTGTGCTTGTAGATCGGCTGTTTTCACTAGTTTAAATCATTTTTAAAATGATAAATACAAGACAAACGGTTTTGGACATACAAGGTTTCCACCGGACAACAAAGAAATATAACTCATGTAATTGGCTCACTGGCTTGTCACTTGTCATGATCTGAAATGGCAAATCTTTGAGTAGCAGCAGCGCTATATAGCGCGCAATGAGGGCCTCTACAACTCTTTTTCCCGGGCTGAATCAGGGGCCCAGCATGTCCCTGTTCAACACTGGTCACGGTGCGAGGCATTGTGAGATTGTAGATCTGCTGTTTTCACTGGTCACGGTGAGAGGCATTGTGAGATTATAGATCTGCTGTTTTCACTGGTCACGGTGCGAGGAATTGTGAGATTGTAGATCTGCTGTTTTCACTGGTCACGGTGCGAGGAATTGTGAGATTGTAGATCTGCTGTTTTCACTGGTCACGGTGCGAGGCATTGTGAGATTGTAGATCTGCTGTTTTCACGGTGCGAGGCATTGTGAGATTGTAGATCTGCTGTTTTCAAAAGATTTGTATACATTTGAAAACGTTGTGAAACGGAACATTCTGCATAATGAGTACTTTCTTCTTTTGGTAATTTAATGACATTTTGAGAGCAATACATTTGTACTTTTACTCAAGTAAATTTGGAATTCTACTTGTAGCAGAGTATTTCTACATCGCAGTATTGATACTCTTACTCAAGTAAAGTACTTTTTCCACCATTGGTTGTTCCTTTTGTTCACTTCGGGTTGCAAAGAGTTAAACTACCCACCCAGTGCAAACAACTGTGCCCATATACTGTAGATACTGTACATACTGTACATACTGTATACTGTACATACTGTATACTGTACATAAAGCAGCAGTCCCACCACGCACAATAAAGATAACTATAATGATAAATAATAATTGTGGTGTGGACGCTACCATCTACTTCAGTTGAGAACGTTTTTATTTTGTGATATTTTTAAAACAATTATTTTTATTTTTTTCATCTTTATCATGCCTGGTGGGAATGGCACTTAACTCTAGACTTAGAGATCAGTTATTAATACAGTACATATTAATTAATACATATTAATTAATACATATTAATTAATACATATTAATTAATACATATTAATTAATACAGTACATATTTAGAGATCAGTTATTAATACAGTACATATTAATTAATTAATACATATTAATTAATACATATTAATTAATACATATTAATTAATACATATTAATTAATACATATTAATTAATACAGTACATATTAATTAATTAATACATATTAATTAATACATATTAATTAATACATATTAATTAATACAGTACATATTAATTAATTAATACATATTAATTAATACATATTAATTAATACAGTACATATTAATTAATTAATACATATTAATTAATACATATTAATTAATACATATTAATTAATACAGTACATATTAATTAATTAATACATATTAATTAATACATATTAATTAATACAGTACATATTTAGAGATCAGTTATTAATACAGTACATATTTAGAGATCAGTTATTAATACAGTACATATTAATTAATTAATACATATTAATTAATACATATTAATTAATACAGTACATATTTAGAGATCAGTTATTAATACAGTACATATTTAGAGATCAGTTATTAATACAGTACATATTAATTAATTAATACATATTAATTAATACATATTAATTAATACATATTAATTAATACAGTACATATTAATTAATTAATACATATTAATTAATACATATTAATTAATACAGTACATATTTAGAGATCAGTTATTAATACAGTACATATTTGATATTTGTTTTAATACATGCAACATGAACTTAAAACAAATGTGACAATCATGTCAGACAGGAATGAAGGATACCCTAGTTAGAGTTGGTTTATAGAACAGTGGAGTTCATGGGACCACATTAACTATAGGACTGATAATGATAAAAAGAAATCCAATATTGTTATGACAGCAGTTGATTGTTTATTTACAAAACAGTACACTAAAAGAAGGGAAGGTGTTTTACAGCCGAAACTCAATAAAAACACTTTCATCTACAGTAAGGGGACCTGATTTGATTTGTTGTGATTGATCAATTGTGGATCACTGATACTGTACTGTATGTACAATGTGTACAATGTGTACTGTGTGATGTTGTGTACAATTCTGTGTACAAATGGCCTCTTATTGGTACCTTAGTTAAAGCTTACCATCTGGCAACGGCGATTATTTGCTATCAGTGTTTGGAGCTCTGTCAATATGGCGGTGTTGGTTCTATCAGTGTTTGGAGCTCTGTCAGTATGGTGGTGTTGATTCTATCAGTGTTTGGAGCTCTGTCAGTATGGCGGTGTTGGTTCTATCAGTGTTTGGAGCTCTGTCAGTATGGCGGTGTTGGTTCTATCAGTGTTTGGAGCTCTGTCAGTATGGTGGTGTTGGTTCTATCAGTGTTTGGAGCTCTGTCAGTATGGTGGTGTTGGTTCTATCAGTGTTTGGAGCTCTGTCAGTATGGTGGTGTTGGTTCTATCAGTGTTTGGAGCTCTGTCAGTATGGCGGTGTTGGTTCTATCAGTGTTTGGAGCTCTGTCAGTATGGCGGTGTTGGTTCTATCAGTGTTTGGAGCTCTGTCAGTATGGTGGTGTTGGTTCTATCAGTGTTTGGAGCTCTGTCAGTATGGTGGTGTTGGTTCTATCAGTGTTTGGAGCTCTGTCAGTATGGTGGTGTTGGTTCTATCAGTGTTTGGAGCTCTGTCAGTATGGCGGTGTTGGTTCTATCAGTGTTTGGAGCTCTGTCAGTATGGCGGTGTTGGTTCTATCAGTGTTTGGAGCTCTGTCAGTATGGCGGTGTTGGTTCTATCAGTGTTTGGAGCTCTGTCAGTATGGCGGTGTTGGTTCTATCAGTGTTTGGAGCTCTGTCAGTATGGCGGTGTTGGTTCTATCAGTGTTTGGAGCTCTGTCAGTATGGCGGTGTTGGTTCTATCAGTGTTTGGAGCTCTGTCAGTATGGCGGTGTTGGTTCTATCAGTGTTTGGAGCTCTGTCAGTATGGCGGTGTTGGTTCTATCAGTGTTTGGAGCTCTGTCAGTATGGCGGTGTTGGTTCTATCAGTGTTTGGAGCTCTGTCAGTATGGCGGTGTTGGTTCTATCAGTGTTTGGAGCTCTGTCAGTATGGCGGTGTTGGTTCTATCAGTGTTTGGAGCTCTGTCAGTATGGCGGTGTTGGTTCTATCAGTGTTTGGAGCTCTGTCAGTATGGCGGTGTTGGTTCTATCAGTGTTTGGAGCTCTGTCAGTATGGCGGTGTTGGTTCTATCAGTGTTTGGAGCTCTGTCAGTATGGCGGTGTTGGTTCTATCAGTGTTTGGAGCTCTGTCAGTATGGCGGTGTTGGTTCTATCAGTGTTTGGAGCTCTGTCAGTATGGCGGTGTTGGTTCTATCAGTGTTTGGAGCTCTGTCAGTATGGCGGTGTTGGTTCTATCAGTGTTTGGAGCTCTGTCAGTATGGCGGTGTTGGTTCTATCAGTGTTTGGAGCTCTGTCAGTATGGCGGTGTTGGTTCTATCAGTGTTTGGAGCTCTGTCAGTATGGTGGTGTTGGTTCTATCAGTGTTTGGAGCTCTGTCAGTATGGCGGTGTTGGTTCTATCAGTGTTTGGAGCTCTGTCAGTATGGCGGTGTTGGTTCTATCAGTGTTTGGAGCTCTGTCAGTATGGCGGTGTTGGTTCTATCAGTGTTTGGAGCTCTGTCAGTATGGCGGTGTTGGTTCTATCAGTGTTTGGAGCTCTGTCAGTATGGCGGTGTTGGTTCTATCAGTGTTTGGAGCTCTGTCAGTATGGCGGTGTTGGTTCTATCAGTGTTTGGAGCTCTGTCAGTATGGCGGTGTTGGTTCTATCAGTGTTTGGAGCTCTGTCAGTATGGCGGTGTTGGTTCTATCAGTGTTTGGAGCTCTGTCAGTATGGCGGTGTTGGTTCTATCAGTGTTTGGAGCTCTGTCAGTATGGCGGTGTTGGGTGCCTGAGTGATTCCTATGACCTGTACTTGCTCGGGGTCAAACACACAGTCCTCCTCCAAGCCTGATGGCACCATGCCACAGTTGGGTGGCACCCAGGCTGTGTTGTACCCGTGTTCGTGCCAGCTTTTCTGCAAGGGGTGGTTCTTGCTGTCGATGCGCTTGACGCGGCCAACGTGCACGCGCAGCTTAAGAATCACCTGATCACTGCCATCATCCCCAAGTGGGTATCGTGCAGCCTTATCCTGATCGCGGCTGACATAGACTCCACGTCCCAGCATGCCATCGGACGACTGGCGAAAGCCATTGACGATGATGCGGTGTGCGCTGGCGACCGTGGTGCCGTGGTACATGGTGTAAACATGCTGGTCTGTGGGCGTCTGAGATCCCAGCAGTTGTTCCAGTAGATTAATGGATCTCGAGAATGCCATCCTATAATAAAACACAGAACAATGCAGTTGAATAAATTGGCAGATTAGAAAGTATTTCTCACTGTTTAGAAAGCCTTGGAACTGTTACACTAATTGAAGTTGATAAATGGGTACACTTTCCTTGATTGGATTACATTTGCATCCTATCATAAATTAACATGTCCACAGCCGAAACTCAATAAAAGCACTTAATGTTCTTCTAAAGAGATAATGATTTGATGTGATTGATTAATTGTAGGATCCCTGAACACTAGTAGAACCGCTATTATCATAGAGGGAATACAAACATGAAACATATTCTATAAGAACATAAAATACTTATTTTAACTGACATTATTTTTCCTGATTATCAGTAGGCCAGTTATTGAATTCCCTGACTTCAGCAAATAACAGTTTTAATCTGGATGGGAGGGAGGGAAACAAAGCAATTAAGGGGCGAGACAGGAAAATAACAGAAGGCTGAGATACTGTTGTGAGTCTGACCCTTTTTACAGTGTATTGTGATTAAATAGCCTTTTTTTTAAATGACATCAAAGCTCACCGGTCTGTGGGGGCCTGAGATCCATGCAGTTGTTCCAGTAGATTAATGAATCTCGGCCGTGGCTCCTGAGACCTGCTCGGTGGATCCAGTAGATTAATGGATCTCGAGAATGCCATCCTATTACAATAAGAACACAGAACAATCAACATGTGGAACGCCCTTCCACAAGCCTTAAAGGAGAGCAAATCCCTAGCCTCCTTCAAAATTGGTATGAAAGGTCACCTTCAGGCGGCTGCTACCCGTGACTTGTAAATAGACTAAGCCCCCATGCTTCCCCCCCCTTTTCTTTTTTTTCTGCCTTTGTATTTGATGTTATGCTTTTGAAACTGATATTATCCTAGATAAAGTACTATGTTCTATCCGTCTGTCTTTCAATGTTATATGAGATACTTAGTGTGGTTCCTGTGGAAATAAGCCTCAGCTTTCTAGGATCTCCTTTTAGTTGACCTTGTACCAGTGATTTGTACTGTCATGAAACTGTACTTTTTTCTATTGCAAACTCCTAATACATTCTTCAATCAATCAATCAATCAATCAATCAATCAATCAATCAATCAATCAATGTTGTTGAATAAACTGACAAATTAGCACTGGCAGATTAGAAAGTCTTTCTCTCTCTGTTTAGCAAACCTGGAATGAGATGAAAGTAATGAAGACAAAGCCGTGAACGTATGGTCAGGTAAACAGAGGGAAATAATGGTAAATCTTGTATGTAATTAATTAAGTTCATAAAGGATACAAAAACAAGTGAAATTGGACGTGATGAAAGTTGGAACTGTTACACTATAAAATGTAAGATGATAAATACTGTAGGTACGCTTTCCGTTCACTAAAGAGCTGGGTAAACAGGGTATTTAGATAAACGGACGCTACACTCAATGCCTAAGTCCGACATACACATACAAACACACATTCACACACATGCAGCAATTCACGTTCAAAGTTGAATTGAATTCTACTCCACCAATATAAAATATCTAAATCACACATGGGGCCCGGGAGCCGGACCCGGCCCTTTGACTATCTCCATCTGGACTGGCAAGTCCTCAAAGAAAAATTAACTTGACTACAATTAACAGTATTTAGCCTAATATTTACCATTTGAGTTCTATACCTGCATTCCTCTTATGGACTCAAATGTTTGATGTTTTTAATTTAACAGTGTAACCTTGAGTCCATCTTTACAACATAAAGCAATGTGTTTTATCAGTGACCCATGGAGTGGTGCATATCAGATAAGATAAGATACTGTATATACTATACAGGCTCACTTAAGAAACACTAACAAAGATCAGTTATTGAATTCCTTGAGTTCAGCAAACGTTTCAATCTGCAAGGGAGGGAGAGAGACAAAGCAATAAAGGGAGCGAGACAGGAAAATAACAGAAGGCTGAGATTCTGTTGTGAGTCTGACTCTTTTTACGCTGAGTTCTATTGCAGTGTTTCTCAAATTCCTAGGGGTACGCAGGGGTAATACAGGGGGTACTTGAAAGAAATGGAAAATGGAATTTATTTTACTGTTAAGTTTAAAGATATAGCATTGACAAATGTGAAAGTGCTGCTCCGTAAAGCTTTAAACCAAATTAAGAAAGAATTTTACTGTTAGAAAACCGGCTACTCACTTTCATTTTCAACATATTGACATAAAAACTGGACTTTTGATTGCGACCGTAGGTCGCATTTACTACCAAAACCTCCACCGGCTGTCCGTCTGTGAGTGAGTGAGTCAGTCAGTCACACGTCACACTTTTGCCCTGCTCATATCTCCACAACCGTTGCCCCCATCCATGCCAAATTTTGCCCACACACTCCTTACCTGCCAAACTACAACCTCCAAGGACCCCCGGAGCTCCAGGGACCCCCAGGTCCCTGAGGGACCCCCAGGTGTAAAAAATGACCAAATGTGCAAAAATGAGCAAATGACCACCCCAACGGGGCTGCTCACGGGGAATTCCTGGGGACCACCCACTCCTGGTGCTCCAGAACGGATGCCAAAGTGGTGGCGCCCCCAGTGGAGGACCCCCTCCACTGCAGCTCACATAAAATGCCGTAACTCGGGCTAGGAGCGTCCGGGAGAGCCGGGGCCGGTACCTATTCGTCCGCCAAGGCAACGCGGAGACCCCACCCCTCATTTCTCACATGGTCCTCTTCTAGCGCCACCTTCAGGCCGATTTTTAAAAACACATTTTTGGACACTGCTCCTACAGTTTTTGCCCTAAAATCACGCAAATCGCTACACAGTATGTCTACACTCATCCCATCTACATGAATCTGTCCCATATAGCGCCACCTTCAGGCCGATTTTTAAAAACACATTTTTGGACACTGCTCCTACAGATTTTGCCCTAAAATCACGAAAATCACTACACAGTATGTCTACACTCATGTCATCAACATGGATCAGGAACATTTTGGAAAAACACATTTTTGCCCTATTTGTGGAGATAAGCGGCCTACGGTCGCTTGTCTCCCGATTAGGGAGTCTTACTGGTGTCAGTATTTTCTAGTCGAAATTGTTGTTGTTGCAATCATGAAAAGGGGGTACTGAAGCCCAAGAAGTTTGAGATCCACTGTTCTATGGGACACCGCTGAGGTGCCGAAAGTCGGGGGAAGAAGATTTACGATTCTGTCCCTATCGTGACGTTGTAACGTTGTAAAATGTATAAGTAACAACAGTAGGACATAAGTGTTACATACCTGCAGTTGTATTTGAAGTGAAGTCTTCTTCCTGATTGTGTGAATCCAGACTGAGGAACGGTGCACCTCGTACCTGAGCTAGTCACATAATGAGTTTGTTATAAAAGTCTAGTTTCATTTTGACTGCTGCACATGATGGTGATGGTTATAAATGCTCCATTTATGGTGTGAGAATCCAGGTCAATGGTGCACCTTGCACCCGACCTACAGTATTGCCACATCATCAGGAAGTTATAAAAGTCTAGTTTCATTTTAACCCCGCTGCAAATGATGACATATCCTGGAGTGGCTTTGTGTGTCCCGTACATGTCCATATATGGTCATTCCAGTCCAGAATGAACAGGCTTTGTCTGTCCCGTACATGTCCCGTGCATGCAGAATTGAGGATTGGTCAAGCTTCACATGACAATTTGGCCCTCCAGATAAAATAAAAATATAGAACTAAAGCACATAGAAAGTATAGATCTAGAACACAGAATGTATAGATCTAGAACACAGATTTCATAGCTCTAGAACACATAGAATAAAAATTCACCGCTTCACTTCGCACAGAGGTTTGATTTTTTTCCTTCTACATTTTTATCCCAGGATTTTTGTAACCCATTTTTTCACCCAGTGTGAATTGCCTAAGCTGTAATCCTGGGCTCTGCTCTCCCTCTGTCACACCTGGGGAGAGCCCTGAACTGAGCTCATGCTTCCTTCAGAGCATGAGGAGTGAGCAGGCCACTTCTTTTCACCTGTCAGGAGGGAGCTTCCTTGGTTGGATGTAGCGCATGGAAGGAACACGTTATTCCAACCAGTTCCTTTCCCCTCCATCAGGCGCCCCAGCTGGCCAGGGAGGAGGCATTATAGAGACCAGGATTACTTGCATGTTTTTGTGAGGGCATCTACCCTAGGAGATACGGGGAGAACATGCAAACTCCACACAGAAAGGCCCTTTTGCCAACCCCACCTCGGGTGTGGGCGCTGATGACGCGGAGGAGAGAACACGCCCCCAGTGCCCCCCGGCGGGAATCGAACCCAGGACCTTCTGTGATTGTTGACAACATGTTACATGACGTCCATCATATTGAAGTGGTTTGTTTGGTTATCCCAAGTCAAAACTAAATGATGCATGCAGCACAAACCAGCCGTCGTCGGCGCACCAACAAGACTATAGAGAAACAGAAGTCTACCTTTAAAGTTCTTAGAGGTCCGAGAAGAGTATGAACGTGTGTCTGCATTGCAATATCCAAAGTACTGTACAGTATGTGCGCCAGGCCGCCAGCCCTGCAATGCTGTAGCAGTCTGCCTAGTGCCTACCAAAAGAATATCGCATCGTCTTTTGGATAATTATATGGAAAACGAGCGCAGTTTCATCTTTTATGGAATACACAATCCCTGAGTAGACCTCAGTGATCTTTACACTTTGCCTGGGGTCCTCAGGTAATGTTAATCCCGGGGGAATGGGGCTTTAGTAATCAACTGGAGAAGTTTCATTGTTGTTGCTAGTTAATTTTGTGTCTCGCATTAATAATACTGCAAAATAAAGTCTAAAAAAAATAAAGTGACGGGAAGTTTGAAAATAAAGTAAACCAAAATAAAGCAACATAAATAACAAATTAGAAATACTGTTCCTACAAAACAGTGTGGGCTCGCATGTAACACCATGTATGGGCATAAAGATCTACCCTTGGCTGCACCTAACTCGACTGATAGATAAATAATGAAGATAACATACGTGTGCTCGCTTTTAGCGAGCCCACAATTAAATAAAATAGATATAGAAATTAAATAATTGAACGCAGAAAAACCCAGTTCCTAGCTGCCATCATGGCTGCCAGTTCCTACCCTCTGCCATTTCCCCCCTGCTACCAGTTCCCACCTGCGATCTCCCGCCCTATGCCATCTCCTAACTGACGCCAGTTCCCACCTGACGTTGTGTGGGAGTCCAGACTGCTGCAGACCGTACTGAATAACTGCCAGCTTGCATAAGGTCTTCATACTAGGATTTAAGTCCAAGATGTACACGTCTCTACGAAAGAAGAAGAGATGATCTCCCACCATGCAACAGGTGCCCTGCATCATAGAGGGATCTCCACCCTTGAGCTCAACCTTCTTCCAGGAGAAGGTCGTCGTATTGAACTTCCACAGACCATTGAAGGTCTTGTGGTAACGAAATACGTAAAGCTCTCCATCGTAGGAAAAGGCTGAATGATCAGAGTCTTCATGGAAAAGCTGTGTAGAAGGAGTGATGCTCAGCCAGCAGTTGGTCTCTGTGTCAAACACTCTGATGTTGTTGTAATCTTCCACCTGTGGTAGCTTCTGGCCAAAATAGAACTCAAATTGGTTCGTCATGCCCCCAAATACAAACATCTTTGTCCCGATGACGGTGGCAGAGTGCTGGTATGAAACAGGTGGTGTAGCTCCTCTGGTGTTGATTAAAGACCAGACCATTGTGGTGGTGTCCAACTTGTACGTGTCATTGTTGGTGTCACTCTTGATGGTTCCCCCATGGACGTACATGACCTTCCCCAAGACGCAGGCTGAGTGTCCGTACTTCGCCTCCGGAACGCTCCCAGAAACCTCCTCCGTCTTCAACCATCTGTGGTCGTCAGTGTCAAACGCATACAGCCGGTTATCGTGAGTAGACCCCCCCCCACTGCGAGTAGACATCTCCCCCCAGAGGTAGACGGTGTTCTCTATCAGGACGGCTGAGTTTGGGCACACGCAGGGAACCTCAGGGGGGCGCTCTCCTTGCCTTCCAGTCGTCACCGGGGCCAACTTCTCCCAGCGCAGAGCCACCGTGTCTAGGATGTACACCACGGTGGTCTGCAGACGGTTGGACGTTCCGAAGGAGTACACCATGTGTCCTACGGCGAGAGCATACCCCCAGTGTGGTCCTCTCAGATTCCTGCTTGTCCAGACCTCTGCTGGGTGGTACGTCCAGCAGAACATCTCTCACAGCAGAACCGACCGATCGTCTGTTGAACCGAAGAGTTATAGACTGTTATACCGTGACCTTCTGTCAAACTGTACAAACATGGGGCGATATTGTTTTGGACGCACAAACCGTCACGCAAAGTTTGGCCAATCATATACAAAGCTGAAAATTGTGTTGACCAATCAAGTGAGCTATATTGGTTCTGCACGTGGGGTCCACAGACTGCTAGGGGGTCCAAATGGACCCTTTGGGGTCTGTAACATTCTGCTAGGGAGTCCAAATGGACATTGGCCAAATTGTCAAATGATGCAAGAAAGTGGCAAAACATTTGAAAATAGCTGATATTATATACACGGCTATATTTTCCCCGATACTTATCTGTGAAACGAAATGTAATGCCTTGACTCCTACAATTTGATTGATTGATTGAAGACTTTATTAGAAGTTTGCATAGGAAAAGGTACAGTTTCATGACGGTACAGTTCACTGGTACAAGGTCTACTAAAAGGAGATCCATGAAAAGACTAAGCTTATTTCCACTGGAAACCATTGAAGTATCTCATATAACATTGAATGACAGACAAATAGAACACAGTACTATGCAGTAGATATGTAAAGAAAAACAAAAAAGAAAACAGTAAGTCTAAACAAACAGTATATACAAAGAAGGGGCAGGGGAGGGTAGGGTTGGGCTAGGTTCGTTTTTTACCAGTTGCGAACGGCTGCTGCCTGTAAGTGATTTTTCAGGGCAATTTTAAAGGATGCTAGTGATCCACACTCCTTTATGACCTTCGGTAAGGCTTGATTGGGGCAATGATTGACTACCATTGCCTTCTTAAGTTTGTGTATGCGACCTGGTCGCTTATCTCCCGATTTAGGGTCTCTTACTGTACTATTCACCGATGGCTAGTGTTTTAACACTATTTATTTTAGACTGAGACAGCTTAGGTAAAATCTACAAGTTCAACATGTCTGACGCATTATGAGCTTGTACATCTGCTATTTTTACCCTGTTTGTGTGACACTGCTGTATGGTAAAGTATAGACCTTAAGTAATTAATCAGACCAATTATTTTAGTCAATTATAAAGAGTCCATTGGAATTTCTTTCACAATATCTTTTTAATTATCTTTTTAATCCGAGGCACCCCTACATTATAATTTTCACTCCCAGCACCTTATATTTATAGCATATTGTCGTTGTCGAGTGGAAACCTTGTATGCCCAAAACCGTTTTGTATTTATCATCATAATATGTATTAAAACTAGTGAAAACAGTAGATCTACAAGCACTGTGTGTTTTCACTAGTTTGTGCGACAGTCTTGATTGATTGATTGATTGATTGAAGACTTTATTAGAAGTTTGCATAGGAAAAGGTACAGTTTCATGATGGTAGAGTTCACTGGTACAAGGTCTACTTAAAAGGAGATCCTAGAAAAGACTAAGCTTATTTCCACAGGAAACCATGTAAGTATCTCATATAACATTGAATGACAGACGAATAGAACACAGTACTATGCAGTAGATATGTAAATAAAATAAAATGAAAGAACAAAAAAAAGAAAACAGTAAGTCTAAACAAACCGTAAGTTTATACAAAGAAGGGGCAGGGGAGGGTAGGGTTGGGCTAGGATTGTTTTTTTTTACCAGTTGCGAACGGCTGCTACCTGTCTTGTATGATGAAGCAGGGCTTTGCTTTACCAAAAGACGTACACATTTGAAACTTGGAGATACAATGTTTCTGCCCAACCCAGCATTATCTGTCAAAGATCTTCCTAGGTATGTTGAATTTCAATCTTTGTTAGATATGTTACTAGACACCTTTACCAACACATTGGTGAAGACATTGATTGGTAAGGAATTTATTCCCAGATTTGACAGGTATTCTGCTAATTTTCCCTAAATACAAGTCAATGATTGGTTAATAAGCATGATGATGAAGTCAGCTGTTTTGATTAGCTGAGTGAGTATATTGAAAATGTCTTAACATTTACTTTTTGTATTTTATTATCTTTTTCTAAACTAACAACTTAGTACTCAAAACTGTATTTTACATATGTTTTTTATATTTTGTTAGCATATTCCATACATTCCATAGGGCTCGACCACACATGGACGGATTACATCATCACATTGTTCCCTCGGAGTGAAAGATGAGCTATTTCTTAAATAAAATAAATACAATCATATCGTCACTGTCGGGCAGAAACTTCGTATCTCCAAGTTTCACATGTGTTCGTTTTTCTCGAAGTAAAGCCCCGCTTCTTCATACAAGGCCGGCTCAAAAGTAGTGAAAACAGCCGATCTACAAGCACACAACGCCTCGCGGTGTGAGGCGCTGTGTGTTTGTAGATCGGCTGTTTTCACTAGTTTAAATCATTTTTAAAATGATAAATACAAAACAAATGGTTTTGGATGTACAAGGTTTCCACCCGACAACAACAATATTGTATTCTCTACAACATATAGCTGAGGCCAAACTGGTCAAAAATCATCAATTTGGTGCACTTGGTGAAGAGTTTCTGATTTTTGGTATGGTGTTAGGTATGGGTATAAGGTTTTCAAAAACCATCGCAAACAAGTTGGGCTCGCCCCCTAGTGGTCTGTTTGCAATGAATCAAATATTAGGTCAGTATATGGTTCATACCCCAAATAATTGATGAAAGAGATTTTTCAATGGATTCTGTTACTATTGGGTATGATAAACAACATACAAAAAAATCAGGAAAAAATAACTACCGGAAAGGCACCATTTTCAAGATGGCGTCCACAATGGCTGCCGGGAGCTGAAAATGACTATAAACTGGGTTTTAATGTGTACAAATTCATAAGAGAGTTTTAGATTTTTGGTATGAGGTATGAGTTTAAGATTGAGGTCTGTTTGCAATGAATTCAATAGTATATTTGTCAGTATATGGTTGAAACCCCAAATAATTGATAAAAGGGATTTTTCAATGAATTCTGTTACTATTGGGTATGATAAACCACGATGGCTGCCAGGAGCTTAAAATGCCTATTTAATGTGTAAAAAATCATATAAAATATGCACTTGGTAGTAACTAACTGGTAGTTATTTTAGTTTGTTGTTTAGTATGTTTTAGTATGTTGTTTACGAGGGTTCAACTTGTATCCTCGTCTTTTTTTCAGCTTTCTAATTAATCATTGTATGCAAAAAATAGCGTGTTTTGTCATGATTACTCTCCAGCCGGGGTGGCCTTGTCAGAGGCTTAAAAAATGTTTAAATAAATACTTTTTGAAATGTCTATGGATGAAATGCATGGGGGAAACGCTTCCGACACCGGAGTGAGGGCAGGTGGGGCTTCAACTGCGATGCTCTATACTGACATAACTAATATTTGATTAATTGCAAACAGACCACTAGGGGGTGAGCCCAACTTGTTTGCAATGTTTTTTGAAACCTTATACCCATACCTAACACCATACCAAAAATCTGAAACTCTTAGGGTTCAGTGGCTAACTCTGGGGGAGCTTGGGATAGAACAAGCTCTACCTTCTGAGCCCTTAACCAATTGCGCCCCAGTAAACATATTTGGGCGGAACAATCGGCAAACACAGCAGATCTACAAGCTTATCAGCATGGAACTATTCATAACTGCAGTTATTGGCCTGTTAGCTACTGGTCTTGGAACTATTCATCTCTGGCGCTATTAGTCTGGAGGCTACTGGTTTTGAAATGATTTGTAACTGGAGTTGTTAGCCTGGAACCGAGGCTACTTGTGTTGAAATATTTGATCAACAGTAGGTCAGCTTGCTGGGAGCAAAATGTCTAATATTTATACACTGATGTAAGCTCTGCTAAATGTGATGAATGTTTCATCGTTGTGCGCATGTGTGCGTAGGTGCGCTGGGCAGTACAGACCCGTCAAACCGGGTCTGTAGGAACCAGGGCTGGGACATAAACCCGGCACTGACATCTTGGCCCAGACGGGCCATTGTTTTCATGCACTGCACTGGCCAAATATGGACATCTGTGACATCTTACGAAAAGTGACCCCCCCATCCAAATATGGACATATACAAGAATAGTATAAAAGGAAGGTGAAATAGCTCACTCACAGCTCACAAAAAACAATCAATTGACCTGGATGACCAAAATGCTTTAAGGAAAGCTGTATTTGAAATCACAGACAATATCAACTTGTATTGAATTCCCTGGACTGAGCATTCCTTTGTCTCCACACGCTCTCCTGGGTGTTGATCGTAGAGCCGAGGGGAAGCGGTTAATCCATTCGATCGTACAGAATGTTGCGCTGGACACTTCATCAGAGTGCGGGACGACAGGCCAACCATGCTTCCGTGGTGGTGAAGCACCAGGTGTACTGCTTCGGAGGCGTGTCCGACAGGACCAGCAGGTATCAGATGAACGTCCACGTGTTCAACACAGTGTCTTTGTGCTGGACGGATTTACCTCCGGTGAAGACCGGAAGAAAACGTCCCCCCGAGGTTCCCTCCCTGAGTCGGGGATACACAGCGGTGCTCGTAGAAGATGTCATCTACATCTGGGGAGGATACCGAGGATGCCGGGAACATTGCAGAAACCGGCTTTATGCGTTTGACGTGGACACCCATGGGTGGTTGAAGCGCGAGGTTTCCGGGGCTGTTCCTGCGGGGAGGCAAGGCCACTCCGCCTGTGTCTTGGGGAAGGTCATGTATGTCCTTGGAGGATACAACAAGGCTGGACACGCTCATGACATGTACAAGTTGGACACAAGCACAATGGTCTGGTCTTTAATTACCACCGGAGGAACTCCGCCACCTGCATACTCCAGTTATCAGTCTGCCACCATCATCGGGGCAAAGATGTTTGTATTGTTGACATTGGGCCAGGCCCGGGTGAGAGAGTTTGACACAGAGACCAACTGCTGGCTGGGAACACTGGAACCTCCTGTACAGCCTCCTGCCAATGCATTTCATATAGCCCTGGCCTACAATGGAGAGCTGTACATATTAGGTGATTGCGACCCAACTATCAATTATCAATTCAATTGTCTGTGGAACCTGCACAGTGATAAGAAGTTTAAGACCAAGGGGAAAGGCGTGTTGCCACCTGTTGGGCGCTGTTGCGTGGTGGAAGATCGTATCATTCTCTTTGGAAAATATAACGCATGTCTCAATGCTCTGTACATCTTAGACTTGAGTCCTCGTCTGAAGACCTTATGTAAAGAAGCAGTTATTCAGTACGGTCTGGAGCAGTCACAACTCCCACACAACAGCAGGTGGGAACTGGCAGCCATGACAGCCAATAACAAAAGGAAGAGAGAAAACTGAAGGCCACGTCCAGCCGGGGAATCTCTCCCCTGTCGGGTGAAAAGAAGCGGCTTGGACTCCTCATGCATAGAAGGAAGCATGAGAATAATAAAAAATTTAAATATATATATTTTTTAATGATATAAATACAATGTAACAAGATCTTCAACTGTCTGCTTACAGTGGTTCCCAAACGTTTTAGCCTTTTGTCTCCCCGAGACCCAAACAAGCGACAATGGAATTCATGGAATTCATTTTATTTCTCAATGGTAAAAAAAGAAGGGGAAAAAAATAAAATAGAATAACTGGCTGGCTACCTGTGGTGTTCAGAACTGATCTTAAAGGAGAATTTTGGCCTAGAAGGTTATTTTACCTTTAGTTTGTGTTCTTCTCTCCCAAAAATAGTAGTCCAGATGTTTGCCAGACCCATGAAATGGGTAGGCCTACATAAGCAAATGTCTGTCGGTCCGGGTTTTCTATATAAAGGGTATATATGATGATGACATGATGATGACATGCCTACAAAAGGCATGATGTCATAAATGATGATGACAGACAGGGGGTCTGGCACAACCAGGTTGACCTGGTCTAGTTTTCTTTTTACCAGCTTGCAAAGCTGGTCTACAGATAGCCAGTATGCCCACATTTCCTGATTTTGGAAAAAATATGGTAAAAAAAAAAAAGAAATCAGGAGAACAAGTGTGAATGTATATTATTAGGTGTTATTATATTATTATAATATACGGTATTCAGTTCCCAGTGGATTCCTCAAGGCCACTAAACTGCTCCAGGCGCAAGCTGGTATAAAAAGGACTGTCATTTCTTGTTGTTTGAGCGGTGGTAAACCGCTCCATAGAGTGGTTGTGTGTGTGTGTCTGTAGCCTGTACTCCTCAGCGTTTTGCCATAGCAATGTGTGTGTGTGTGTGTGTGTGTGTGTGTGTGTGTCTGTAGCCTGTACATCCTAGACTTATAATCTGAAGACGTTATGCAAGCACGACCACCGCTCACTTAACATTGGGTGTGATTTTTTCATAACAGTCAATCTTGTCCTTTCTTCCTACCCGACCTCGGCTTCAAACCGGAGCGATGTGGTTGTATTGTTAATCAGCTTATTTCACCAGTATGGGATAGAAGAACACACACTATTTTAAGGTAAAATAACCTTACAGGCCCAACAAATCCTTTAAAATTGTATAGTTTGTTTTTGAATCACTACACAGTAAAAAAAAAGAAAAGAAAAAGATTATGTATTCTATGTGATTGTTAAAGGGATAGTTCACCACACAATTTCTGTTTTTCGATTGATTACTCACCCCATGGAGAGATGAATTCATTTTTATTTTATTTTATTTTTATTATTATTATTTTTTGCATTCCTAAGCCAATCATTTGATGACCAGCAGCAGTTTCCTATACGGAGACAGAAAGGAGACTCTTTGTGTTTACATTAATTTGCCATTCTTCAGTTGATAGATTCTCACACAAGTTAGCACCAGAGTATGAGGCAGATCATGTATGGATCTGGTTGGGTTTAAGTTTTCAGTTTTTTTTTTGTCTATTGGCACAATAAAACGTGCAGGTTTGTAATATGATATTTTAAGTGCTTTTAGGTGTTTTGGGGGATTTATAAGCACTGCTCTTTAGGATAACTTCATAGGCATCATTATCCTTTTGATGTCAATATATTCTTCCTGTGTATTTGATGTAGAGTATTTACATCATTTTCATTTTCTCCTTTGAAAAAATCAGTAACCCATAATGTGCATCGACAATTTGCCTTTATTTAGAGATGATTTATGAGTTCCTAGTAGCGATCAAGCAACTCAAGTTTGTATATTATATCTTCTTTCTATCTTGTTAGTTAGATGTTGTTGGATGAGCACCTTGTTTTCTTGATTCATTTGATCATTGTCCATTTTCTAAACTAAAGCTCATGGACCTGAAGAATGCTCCTTAATTCTTGCCAGGTCACCATTTAGACATACTATAATTATTCATGACAGCAGCGTTGCACCATTTTGCACAAGTTATTATAAAAATCTCCGCCGGCTGTCTGTCGGTCTGTCCGTGCTGAAAATTGGAAATACCCCAGTAAAGTAAAAAATACCTAAACATTGTACTTAAGTGCAGTACTTGAGTAAATGTACTTTCACCACTGGTAAATCTAAATAAGGGCGCCTAACTTGATGCTTGCCCCAGGCTGCAGATCGAGGGGTTTTCATGGACTTGAGCTACTGTCCTCTTTTACCTGAAAACGGCTCCTTCAACAGATGACATAATGCCAGGTGCCATGTTTTTGCTCCCTACTCCCTTCATCATTTGTCACTGCATGCGGTCAAGAGTTTCATTGTCTGACCACACCTTATACATTAATCTTTTGTCATTTACAGGGATTTAAGGCAGATATTATTTACTTTTAAATGAAGAAGGGTCCCATCAGGCGCACACTAAGCAATAATGAATTTACAAAGACTTTAATGGGTTGATAGGATCCTATTGGGGACTGTCAACGCAGGTTCACGTCCTCTTATACGCCCTGTGCTTTGACCAAGGGGACAAATCAGATGTCCATCTGCAACAAACACTGCAATACAATAAAGTGAATGGACATTCTTTGTTTACAATGCACACATACAGTATAGCCTACACATAACATTTATGAAATACAAAAAACAATAATTATGGTGATATAGAAAGAGTGTGTTAGGGACATAACGGGGATATCAAAGAAATCATGGCATATGAGTACAACAAATACTATATTCAAATAACTCACTCACTGTGCAGTAATGAGTTTTTTTCACAGTGAAAGTTAAATGTTCGTTAACACAACACATTAAACAAGGATACGAAAATAACACCAATGTCCACAAGATTGCTTGCAGTTATAATAAAAATATATATTTATTATAAACTTTGTTACAAGCAGAAAATGCAGTATATGTTTTCAATTAGCCGACATAGAATAACGCGTAAAAATGTGATTCATGCTGAATATACAGTACAAGCCATAATAGGCCTACTGTAGGATATCATAGTGTAGGGTTCAGAGCCTTTGTCGAAAGCCCCACTACGATATCTGACTTCTCACTTAAGAAAACCATTCCACACAGTTTGCATAAAAATAAAACAATTAAAATAAAACCAGTGGGGGAATCTCTGTACCGCCAACACAGTCATAGACAGAACTAAGGAAGGAAAGTGGAATCGCCCGTTCAAGGTAGCTTTCGAGGGCGAGAGAAAAGAAAAATGGGACAGGAGAGAGGATAGAAGAAGGGAAAATACAGTCTACGCTAACATTTCTAAAATGTGATCACAGCTGAGAAATACTCAGAGAGGAATATGTTATCATTAATTTTAAATGCGGTTCTCAGTATGCCTGAATTTTCAGTCTCACCTTTGGATGGTGAAAGACACAAAACCGAATGTCATTGACAGAGGTATAAACAAAGAGAACGTTTACAAAAAAAGTAAAAATGGTTCAATATTGACTACGGTATTAACGTTGTAGCGTAGGCCCGCGCTTCCAGTGGGTTCCGAAGTGTTAGATAGTTGTATGGAGGTGGAGACTGGCTACGTCTGTCCAGTGTTGTGGTCATCGGGAAGCTAAAGTCTGTTGTTCATGAGGCGGCTTATATAACACGTACACCGTTCATTGTTGAGTTTGGTGGCTTGGATTGGGCTCCAACCCCCCCCTCCCCTCCCCATTCTCATCATGTCTTTAATGTGTACATGTCCCCCCCCCCCCTTTCCCTCCTTGCTTCCTGCCAGGAAACTCAATCTTAGAGGGGTCGTAAAGCAGTTCATTTGCCCAAATTGGTGGTACCTCAACATTCATGTCCAGATTGTCAGATGAGAAAGTCGCTGAGTCGTATCAGAGTTCGCAGGTTCATGGAAGGAGGTCATCCATTCTGCCCTTCAAAGGCACCCAGTGGTCAAATTAGCCTTCATGATATTGGGGGACGAACACTTAGCTCAAGAACATATAATCAGTGTAATATCACTTTTATGCCTTTATCTCATTTGGCTGATCAGCTGTAACACTTTTAAACCCATTTAGTCACAAATGACTTTTGATTCAATCAGAATCAGAATCAGAACCACCAGAATCAGAAGAATCAGAATCAGTATCAGAATCGATATAATATTGGTATCGCTGCGCTAGCAGTGTTTCCAGCTCTGCCCGTATGGCGTAGCTGGGTGCCCGATAAACCCCAACGATTTGTACTCGAGTCGGGTTAAACGTACAGCTTTCCTCTTTGCCTGACTTCACCATGCCACAGAAGGCGGGCACATATGGGGTGTTTTTGGCAGGTGATGTTGGTGACGCTGCCAGTGTTGGAAACCGTCCCACCTCCACCGTTAATAGCCTAGGTCCCCTCTCCTCCAATATCCACGACAGTGCAAAAAACCTTGGCTTTATCTTTGACAGCAATTTCAAATTCAATAAACAGATCAGTTCCACCGTCAAAACCAGCTTTTTCCATCTACGACTACTAGCCAAAATAAAACCCTATCTACCCCTCAAACAATTTGAAACAGTAATCCATGCCTTCATAACATCTCGACTGGACTATTGTAATGCACTGTACTATGGTATTGACCTTTCCTCTCTCAAACGATTACAACTAGTACAAAATGCTGCTGCCCGTCTACTTACAGGGACCAAAAAATTCAATCACATCACACCAGTTCTGGCCTCACTCCACTGGCTCCCGATCAAATACAGAATCGATTTTAAACTCCTCCTTTTCGCCTTTAAATCAATAAATGGTCTGGCCCCCTCTTACATGTCTGATCTCATTGAGCGCTATAATCCACCCAGAGCCCTGAGGTCCGCCAGCCAGTCACTGCTGACTGTGCCAACAGAAAAAACCCAAAAAACCAGAGGTGGCCGCGCTTTTGCAGTGGCGGCTCCAGAGCTCTGGAATAATTTACCCCTCCATATCAGATCCGCCCAATCTATTGAAATCTTTAAGTCCCTACTAAAAACGCACCTTTTTTCTATGGCTTTTAATACCTCCTAAATGTCAGTTTTTATATTCCTTGTTTGCCTTTGAAGTCTTTGATTGTTCGACTGTTTTATTTTGTCTTGATGTCTTTTTTAAACTGTTTCATCTGTACAGCACTTTGGTCAGCTAAGGTTGTGTAAATTGTGCTCTATAAATAAAGTTTGATTGATTGATTGATTGAGTGTGCACGCGCAGCGTCAGAGTCACGGGCTGACTGTCGTGAAGACTCCGTGGGTACGCTAAGGCCTTGGTGATGTCACAGCTGAAATTGACTCCACGTCCAAGCATGCCCTCCCTCTTTGACGTCTGGCGGAAGCCCTGGGCGATGATGCCACGTGCGCCGCCGACCGTGGTGCCATGGAACCCCACCCACTCTGACATGGCAAGCCTGGAATGGGAGGTGAAAGGAAAGTGAACGTGATGAACGTTATGGTAACGTGAACAGACAGGCAGCCTCTGTGGATAGCTTTTAAGCACAGCTCAAAACCATGCTTTTAGCTGATTTTTAAATCCCTGTGCTGTTATTCATGTCTGCATTGTTTTGAAGTTTTTAATGTTTTTAGTGTTGTTTTGTAATTTAGCTTTTTTTATTATTATTATTATTATTATTGTTAATCATGTGTACCATTGTTTTGTTTTTTTTTTGCTCTGTAAAGCACTTTGAGCTGCATTAGAATTAGTGGGCGGTGTGTAGAAGTTGGTCCCTTAAAGGACCTACACCATGAATTTTCACTTTTTCTATTTTAAAACCTTTTTTTGGGGTCCCACTGGCACCTTCTATCCTCACAAAGTCCTATTTCTGTACATTGTGTCTTTCTCTGGTTTTGGGAAGACAGAGATGAAAAGCTTTCCACGGGTTCTCAGAACAGTGCTGTTCTGAGAGTTGACGCATGTGACGTCACACGCGTTTCCCGTTTTTTTTTTTCAGAGTAAAAAAAAAAAAATTTTCAAAAAATTTTTTTTTTCAAAATTTTTTTTTTCAAAACGTTTTATTTTTCAAAAAAAAAATCAAAACATTTTTTTTTCAAAACATTTTTTTTTCAAACATTTTTTTTTTCAAAAACTGTCAAAAAGTAAAAAAAAATATATTTTTTTAAAACCTGTCTAAGACTCAATTTTGAGCATATATTTATACAAAAAATATAGTTTTAAAAGCATGGTGTAGGCCCTTTAAATTGGGAGGGCATCAACTTTGGGGGTTCGTTGAATACCTGTTTTGGTCTGGGATCAATGATAAATGTGATTACAGCTGGCCGTCCAAATGTCGTCAATTTTCAAACAGTAGAGACGTGAGAAAATGACCTCGGTTTCGTTTTTGTGTTTTCAGTTTTTTTCCATGTTAACACACTTCGAATGTTGATGAAGGTTTTCATTCAAAAAGATAGTTGTTTTAAGGTAATGAAATGATTACATCGTTATGTTAAACTAGGCTGCTTTTGGAAGGAATTATCTGTGGTTTTGGGGGGGCGGAGATGTGTGCGCATTGAGATTTTCACTGGGGTTTCTATTGGTCTAAGGAAAGCATTGTCTCGTATTTCACGCACGCCCATAGAGCGTGCTGCATCTGTTTGTATTCTTTGTATTGTAAACACAGTGACTTCACCTCGCTAATTAATGTTAACAGAAGACAGTATTCTGGAAGATACATTTATTTTTTGATTATACATCGTGATCTGAGTCGCTCTCGGGCGCACAAAGAAAGACGAGGCGAGCGTTAACGGCTTCTCACCGTTATCGCTTGATGGTTGATGTTTTCTTTCCTAAAGATAATTAATTGGTTAATTAATAGCAATGATTTAAAAAATAAATCTGCCTAATATGATGATGTCACCGGTAGACGGGTTGCTGAACTGCCCACAGCCCCACAGACATAGACTGAGTAAAAAAATGTATACATTGCTATTTTATCGTGAACATTTAGTGAGGACCGATTATATGAAGATATATGAAAAGTGGTGAAGTTGTCCTTTAAGATTTGAAAGCTGCGTAGCGTAAATGATAGTTTAATGTTGGGTTTGAGCCTCCAAATGTTGCTGGTCTATACAGTACAGTAAAAATACTACTGTAGATGCTAAGTATATTGTCTTGGACATGAGATTTTACACTATAACTAACAGCCAATTTACATTAATCCCTGCGCCCCCATGGTAAATAACAAATGAATGACTGAGAGAAAAAATTATGAGAAAACTGCTTGCTCTGTTCTTCGCTCTGTTCTTTCCATGGATTAAAGTCTTGTGTGCTTACTGTCACCTCTCGCTTGAGCATAAAGTACTCTACCGTTAGAAAATAAATACATGAAAACTGTTGCAGGAAGAAATGTGAAAAGGGCCTCTCCCATTGCCATTCCAGTACTCTTTGCTAATTATTTTGCAGGAAAAGTTCTGGCGCTGTAGTGAAAACCTGGCTTTACATTTCACCAAGAATATTATTGCCCTAAAATATGTAAGCGAAGTATAAGAAGTAGTAAGTAACAATACTATGACTTGTACATACCTGAAGTTGTATTGGAAGAGAAGTCTTAACAGTGAGAGAGTGTAACTCACAATAAATTTACTGAACTCTGACAAATGATAACTGGATATTTTATCTATAGATGTTGACATAACATTTAGTTAATTCTCTATTTTAATTTATTAAATTAAAATGTAAAACTAAGGGAAAATGCTCAAATTTGTTCATCACCTCCAATGATGATCTTCTTGGCTCTGCCTGACTTTCACTTGATTTTAAGTCGAAGAACTTTAACAAGTCTCTGACTGGCACCTGATGCAGGAAGCACAATAAATCTATCTTCATTATCGAGGGCATGGAGCGCAAGGGCGTATGTCACATTCTCATTTTACAGGAGGGCAAAAGCAAAGCTTCAACTGAATATAGATATTTAATTAAAAGCAACACATTTAAGCAGTCTGTACTTTTTTTCTCCAGATTTAGCTTCAAGGAATTGATATTTTAAGATCTATATTTAAAAAATAAATACAAAACTATTACATTAGAGCTAAAACGTCACCTACACCTTTTGCGTGCCAACATTTTATTTATATATGTTCAATAATAATGAACATGAATTCAAAACCCATATACTTTGATTCCAATTATTCCCATGCAAAAAGTGCCATTCTCAGACGAAATGTTTGAAATGGAATATCATTGTAGCTTGATATGAAATATCTCAAATCTAAACTAAAGCAGGGTGTCTCAAAGTGGGTGCTGTGATGCAAGTCTGGGGTGCCGCAGAATACTTTGTAATAAATCAATTTCACTTCAATTTAACTACTTAGACCGTCTATACTTACCGTAGTCACATGGACCTGAGACGCACAGTACAGTACTTAGTTATTATTCCATTTACACCAAATCTCTTTGCCAAAAAATGCAGATCTACAAGCTCACAAAGTCACTTTGCAACACATCATGAGCTTATAGCTCTGCTACTGTATTTTTGATTAATGTTCCCCTCAGAATAGGGAGGCTGGAGTTCAGTTAAAGTGCTCAGTGGCGTTTTTAAGCACCCAGAAGGAGCGGATTCCAGGTGCATTGTGGGGGAAATTGGCACATATGGATGTGCCAAAATGTGTTACGTCGAGACATAATTACGTCATAAACGTTGAACGGTGTCCATTGAACCCCAACGTGTCACAACATTTGCCCGCATGTTGAAAGCTTCTAGATCGGCCATTTTCAGTTATTGGGTGCACAAAGAAAATGGGAGAGGGGCAACTATAATGCCCTGGGGACTACAGTCAACTAAGTATATGGTTAAAGTTTTTAGTTTCTCTATCAGGAGAGGACATAAAACGTGGGCCACAACCGTTATAACCAAAATCATTCAGCATGATATAGATTATGAAATATTCAGTTTGCCACGCATGTTCAAATCCAGTCCTAAATCGCGCTGATCAGAGCAACGTTCACCAAGTTATATCCACTTGAAGTTTTAAACACTGCCCATATTTGAGTAATTAGGTTTTTGTGGTGTTTTCTAGTGTGCCTGTGGACCCCAGGTGCCCCTAACCTGGCCCCATGGGGGTGCCCCTAACCTGGCCCCATGGGAACCACGAATGGCCCCATGGGCCCCTAACCTGGCCCCATGTGCCCTAACCTGACCCCAGGTGCCCCTAACCTGGCCCCATGGGAACCACGAATGGCCCCTAGTGTGATCATTGTCATAACAGACCCCTGAAAAGTGTTTGTGCCAAGTTTGGTGCGTATTGGTACGCTAAAGTGTGTGCATATTATAAGGTGCTTTTCAGAGCACAGTGTTACTTAAGGACATGGAGGAGATCAAGTTTTACCAGCAAAACTAGTTTTATGTTTGGCAATACAACACAGACACTTGTACTGTATGTACAGGAGTGATTTATGAAGGATATGACAGGAATGCATTGGCACTACTAGTTAAGGGCGCCTCCACTGACTTGATGTTGAGCCCCAGGCTGCAGGTCGAGGGGTTTACATGGACTATGCGTGGAATGCTCAATACTTGCCCTCATTTACGGTGCAAACAGGTGCTTCTCAACAACGACACATGCCAGGTACCGTGTTTTTGTAGCCTGCAGATTAAAGCTTTGTGAAGCTTCACTCAGTGGAATGGGCGGGGTCTATGGTCTGAAACCAGGCTAATGTTTTTGCTCTTCTCCTTCACCGTTTGTCACTGTTGATCAATCACATGTTGATCAATCACATGTTGATCAATCACATGCTGTTAAATCAAATTGTTTCATTGTCTGTCCACACCTCATACAGTCATTTATGTTGCAGTTTTCAGGGATTTAAGACAGATATTAATTGTGGGCTCGCCTATAAGGCGAGCACACTTTAGATATTGTCATTATTGTGGGCTCGCCTGTAAGGCGAGCACACTTTAGATATTGTCATTATTGTGGGCTCGCCTATAAGGCGAGCACACTTTAGATATTGTCATTATTGTGGGCTCGCCTATAAGGCGAGCACACTTTAGATATTGTCATTATTTACTAGGCAGGTAGTCAGTGCAAGTATCAAAAAACTTCGGTTCCTTTCTACTCCTACATACTTAGTGAGAAAATGAAAAGAAAAACATCAATGTGTTCAGTTTACAGTGGCGAAGTGTGCTATTATTTATTATAGCAATCGGCCAAATGGTGGCGTTGTAGGAAGCCTTCGAAAGTGCGATCTTTGAACAGGTATAGCTCATGCTGTGTTATACATACAGCCATGAAACCTGTATACACTTATGCGTCTCCTCATGCCGAACAACTTTTACCCTCTAACTTTTGACCTCTGACCTTTAGGTCTCCCACAATTCGGAATTATATGAAAAACAGTAAAAATCTATCTCCTCCTGGGATTTTCGCGTCAAGTGCACAAAACTTTTTTCACATGAACTTTGAACCTATATCTACACAGGCTATGTGGTGAGAAGTTTGTACGTTAAATAATGATTTTTTAATAATTCAATATATATTGCGGTTTTATGCAAATTATTCTTCGGCCTCTAAATCATACATGCAAAGTTACACGTTCATGGCATTTGGCAAAGATGTGGAGGGTTAGTCAAAGTATCACTGAAACCAATTTTATTCCAATCGGCCAAAGGGGGGCGCTATACGAAGTGTTTGAAAATCCAAACTTCAAACGGGCATAAGTCATGACTCGTTTCGTTTGAAGACATGCAACTTGTTACACGCGTGCTTTGACTCGAGCGGAAGACATCTGTGTCGTTGTTAAGTAAGCTCCGCCCTTCGATTTTCCGCCATTTTGAGCAGTTTGTAAAACGCGTAAACCCGCTTTTATTCTGGAATTTTCGCTCCACGTGCACAAAACTTTTTTTACGTGAACTTTGGACCGATATCTAAAGATCTGTCAGATTGGATTTCTTTAAAATCGAAACATGCTTTTTTAAATAAATTCAATGAATATTGCAGTTTTATGCAAATTATTCTTCTGCCTCTAAATCATACATGCAAAGTAACATGTTCATGGCATTTGGCAAAGATGTAGAGTGTTAGTCCAAATATCACTAAAACCAATCTTACCCCAATTGGCCAAAGGGGGGCGCTATATCATTTTGAGCAGTTTGTGAAACGCTTAAACCCGTTAGGATTTTTTTTTGCAATTTGCATGAAACATTCTACACACAATCTAAGGACCTTTATCTAATATGCCTATGAAGTGCACACACACAAAAATAATAATAAATATAGCTGCAAGCAGCGATAAAGTGGCCAAGGTAGAAAAAGTAGGAAAGCAAAAAAGCATCAAGGGAAAGCAAAGAAGAAATCAAAGAAAAACTAGAAGTAGTGTTCTTCCGAACAGGTCTCCAGCAGGTCAGGTGTTTTTTTTTTGGCCTAGTGGTGACTATAATAGGCCAAAGTCAAAAGGGTACCACGTGTTCTTTGGCCTTTCACGGCAATCGGACGCTGCATGCGGGATTTGAGGCATTTTGTTCCAAAAATGGGTTTTGCAAAAATTGACCCGCTGGTGGCGCTATAACAGGCCAATGTGAGAAGGGTGGCATCTGTTCCTTGGCCTAGTGGGAATGTGCGTGCAGAATCTCACACAAATAGCAGGCTGCGTTTGAGACATTTTGTTCAAAAAGGAGCAATCCTGCAAACCTTGGAATTCAATGTTAGCCAATTAGATAGAATATGATATTGGACAAATCCGTCATGATTACATCACTGTAGAGATACTGTGTGCCCATTTGTGTGATTATCGGATAAAATCTGAAGGAGTAATATTGAAGAATGCGTTTTCGGCCTTCTGGTGGCGCTATAAATGACAGAGACTCTGCCGATTTTACACTAATCGGCATAGTTATTGGTAAAAGCACAAATTGACCTCTACACAACATGTATGCAAAAGACTATATGCAACAGACATAAAATAGTTCCAAAGAACTCCTCAAGGTTTTAACTCAATATCTTTATTTTCCAACTTTTTCATTAGTTGTCTTTGAAGAGTTGGCCATCAGGTTGTAAACCTTCAAAACAGAGGGTTAACAACCTAGCCATTTTCAGGCATGTCTTTTAAATCACAATGTTTTCAAATAATTCAAGTAGTAAACGTCTTCAAATAAAGTTTTTAAACATTAAGTATTGTGAAGTCTGAACCCAAACCAGCACACGGAAACAGTTCTCAAGGTGAAAACGCAATAAGCGTTGTTTTATTCAATGGGGCGTTCCCCTAAAACATGAAATAAAGTTCTTCCCAAAACCGGGGCTTTTAACTCAAAATATGCTTCTTTCCAGAACTTAACAAACAGGGGTTACATTCGAAACATATGTTTCACAGTATGCCGTTGCTTCCATTAACACATGCCATTTCTCTTCCAAGACTCAGATGCAGCTCCTAATTTGCCTACAATGGGAACAGATAGAACCACCATTAGCAATGTGGCAAAATACAGAGCAAATGTGCGACAGAGGAGAACATAGTGGAGTTTTGCTTACTGCTCGATGGAAGAGTCCCTTCGAGAGCCAGCTACACAGTGAAGCAGAGCTCGGTGGTTAAGAGCAAAAACATTTGGATTGCCTGACTCGGAGAAGCTGTGTTGCGGCCAGGTGCTGACAAATCAAACTGATTGCAACAAGCAGCCATCTTAGCTGCTGCATTCTGGGAAATGTAGTTTTTCTGAAAACCAAACTAAGCCATCAGTTAGATTCAGTTCACATGCACGCATGCACGCACGCATGCACGCACGCACGCACACACGCACACACGCGCACACACACACACACACACACACACACACACACACACACACACACACACACACACACACACACACACACACACACACACACACACACACACCTGTGCCTAACCATTCTGCATTAGAGGTGGGATTTATGGCTCTTTGAAGTGAGACAGTACCATCGATCTGGCTCACTGAAAAGAGCCGTTCAAAAGACTGGCTCATTTGGCTCCTTGTATATTTATATATTTTTAAGAAGAATTTGTTTAAACATGAATCCACAAGGTGGCACCACATTCCTCTGCTGACAGTTGAGATCACAATTTAGTATTTACCCTTTTCATAAAATGTGTGTGTAAATTAAGCTACCTTGACTTTTGTTATTCATAAAACACCAAAAAAAAAAAACAAGCAGGCAACAATGAACTCGCTCCTCCACTTGTTCTCTCTCTCTCACTCACTCACTGTACTCAGTCAGTACTCAGTGGAGTAGCAAGGAGATGTTGAATTGGGGGGAGGGGGTCTCCCCCCCAAATGAACGGCTCTCTACTGCGCGAACCGGATCCCAACGTTCACTTCAAAGAGCCGTTCAAAAGATTCGATTCGTTCGCGAACGTCCCAGCTCTATTCTGTATCTAGCCTAAGGCCCAGATCATGGGAAAACCCTACTCACGTCAGGGTGGGGGGTCCCCAGTTCAAATATGATTCTTTTTGGTTTCAGTGATATTTGGACTTACCCTCTACGGTAGTTCATCATGAAAATTTTACTTTGCATGTATGTTTTAGAGGCAGAAGAATAATTTGCATAAAACTTGCAATGTTGATTGAATTATTAAAAAAGCATGTTTCAATTTAAAAAAAATCCGATCTGACAGATCTTTAGATATTGGTCCAAAGTTCATGTAAAAAAAGTTATGTGCACGTGACGCGAAAGTTCCGGAATAAAAGCGGGTTTAAGTGTTTTACAAACTGCTCAAAATGGCGGAAAATCTAAGGGCGGAGCTTACTTAACAAAGACACAGATGTCTTCCGCTTGAGTCAAGGCACGCGTGTAAGCAAGTTGCATGTCTTCAAACGAAACGAGGCATGACTTATGCCCCTTTAAAGTTTGAGTTTTCAAACGCTTCGTATAGCGCCCCCCTTTGGCCAATTGGAGTAAGATTGCTTTCAGTGATATTTGGACTAACCCTCTACATATTTGCCAAATGCCATGAACGTGTCACTTTGCATGTATGATTTAGAGGCAGAAGAATAATTTGCATAAAACTGCAACATTGAGTGAATTATTAAAAAATAATGTTTCGCTTTAAAGAAAATCCGCCTAACTTTTCAGACCGTATTGGTCCAAAGTTCATGTAAAAAAAGTTTCGCGCACATTACGCGAAAATCCCAGGAGGAGATACATTTTTACTGTTTTTCATATAATTCAAAATTGTGGGAGAAGTAAAGGTCAGAGGTCAAAAGTCAGAGCGTAAAAGTTGTTCGGCATGAGGAGACGCATAAGTGTATACAGGTTTCATTGCTGTACCTGAAACAGGGCATGAGCTACACCAGTTCAAAGTTGGCATTTTTCAAAGGCTTCCTACAGCGCCACCCTTTGGCCGATTGTTGCGAGCTTCGCGTTTTAGCCGTTTGGCATAGTCCTCTGCCATACTGCCGAGTTTCGTAAAAAGCGACTGCACGGTCTAGCCGCTAGAGCAAAAGTGGCGGAATAATAATAATAAATATAGCTGCAAGCAGCGATAAAGTGGCCAAGGCATAAAAAGCAGGAAAGCAAAAAGGCATCAAGGGAAAGAAAAATATTGTTCCTTCGAAACAATTGTGGGCTCGCTTCAAGCTGGAAAACAATGGCTACAAAAGCACAAAATGTCAAGTTTGCAGGCAATAAAATGTAAATTGAATTACAATGCAGACAAGCAGAGTTATTACATGAACTTAACAGTATGGATTAAATCAACATAAAAATATAGCTGCAAGCAGTGGAAAAAACAGTGTTCTTGAACCTTTCATGACAATCAGATGCTGCTTGTGTTATTTTAAGGCATTGTGTTCCAAAAATGTGTTATGCAAAAGTTGACCTGCTGGTGGCCAATGTGAGAAGGGTGGCATCTGTTCCTTGACCTAGTGGGAACTGGGAATGTGCATGCAAAATGGAGGATGCTAAGACACAGGCTATACCATTCTTTTTTAAATGGAAACCAGTGAGATACATGGCTGAAAAATGCAAGAGATCTGTAGAGACGGGTTTGTTATTGAACAACACTGTTTTAACCTTTGAGGGATATGAATAATTGTCCATCACATGGCATGTGTTATGTAACCAAAGCATGACGATACAAGTGCATAAAGTGACAAATGGAACATTTATTTTGCATATCTTCAACTACAGTAATATTTGCACAATATTAATCGGAGATTGTATTTCTTCCCTTCAAAAAGCAACCATATGATTTCCTTTAAAAGGTTATACACATCAACATATACAGTCATGTCTCACAATGTACATCAACACTCAAATTAACATAATGGCGATTGTTAAGTCCCCGTCTAGGGGAAAAAGGGGATGTAACATGAATTGGGAGTGAAGCCCGTTTTTATTCATAACTTAAGATATTTACATTATTTGAAATTGGAAAATACTACAAAATCATAAAGACACACGGAGCAAATCAGGGAAACAATCAAAACATACTAATACTAACCTTGAGTTTTAAACCACTAACCTAAACACAAAATACAACAGAACAACAGAACCCTAATGCTTACCTGCTCTACTATAAACTACCAAAATAGGAGAAAATACAAAACGCAGGCTTCCGTGGCCGTGAACATGTTAACTTAAGTTCTCATTAATGTCCTTAGACTGTGTGCAACACTTTATGGGAGGACAACACTTAAATTATTCAGCCAATTGAGTTGGATCACAAACTGAAGCTCAGTGCAGAGGGAGGTTATTCAGGTTCAAGTTTTTCTTTTTCTTTTTTTTTTTTTTTTTTTCTTTTTTATATATTTGTTTATTGGGTTTTTCTTTTTTTTTTTGCACAACAATACATCATGGCACATTTCCTGAAATGTGCCATATGGAGGGAAGGGGAAACAAAACAAACAGAAAAGGAAACAAGGTAACAAAAACAAAAACAAAAAACACTTACATACACACACCCATACACACAGTGCCATTTTGGTCACACCATAGCTCCACCATTTGACGTCAAGTGTAGAATCTCAATAATTCTGTAGCCAGAAAGGGGGGGGGGGGGGTCGTCTTATTCAGGAATGACTGGGAAGGTTATTCTGTTAATATACTCCAGGAAAGGGTCCCAAGTGTCGTGGAATGTTCTGACAGAGCCTCTAATTGTGTAACGGATTTTTTCTAGCTGTAAGTTATTGATTATGTCTCTTATCCACTGTGTGTGGGAGGGCGGAGTTGATGATTTCCATCTCATAAGTATTAGACGTCTTGCCAGTAATGTTACAAAGGCTATGAGATCCGCATGAATTCTAGATAGGGGGAGTTTGGAAATTCCGAACAAAGCGGTAATTGCGTTTGGCTCAATAAGTATCCCGGTTAATTCTGAGAGAGTGACAAAGATCTCGGTCCAAAATGTGCGCAGAGATGTGCATGACCAGAACATGTGTGCATGTGTAACAGGCGTTTGATGGCATTTTTCACAGTTTGGATCAACATCACCATATATTCTAGAGAGTCTGGCTTTAGTCCAGTGGGTTCGATGGACAACTTTACACTGGAGTAGGCCATGTCTGGCACATACTGATGAGGTATGGACACGCCCGAGGATGCTTTGCCAAAGGTCATCAGGTATCTCTATCTCCAAATCTTCCTCCCAGTGTCCCTTGACGCTATTCACCGATGTAGAGGATAGAGATTGAATCGAGTTGTAAAAATAAGAGATTATACCTTTTCTCACGGGTGCCTGGGCTAGGAATCTATCTAAGGGGTTATTTTCAGGAATATTGGGGAAATTAGCGTACTTGTCATGCGCAAAGCTCCGGATTTGAAGATATCGGAAAAAGTGGTGTCTCGGGAGGTCAAACAAGTTTGAGAGATCTTGAAATGAGCCGAAAACGTTATCAATATATAAGTCTTTAAATTGTTTGATTCCATGATTGGCCCATACAGCGAATGTGGTATCTGATATTGAAGGGGGAAAGGCATGATTTTTAATTAGTGGAGCTAAGGTTGAGAGAGTCTGTAGGCCAAAATACTGTTTAAACTGCTTCCAGATTTGTAGAGAAGTCTTAACTATTATGTTTTTTGTGTACAGGGAGAAGGAACAGTTGAGAGGGGAATGGACCAGAGCCGCCAAGGACACCGGTCTTGAGGAAAAGGCCTCCATCTCCAGCCACATTGGGGACGAACATAGTGCTCCTGAATTTAGCCAGAATTGTAGCATGCTAAGATTAGCAGCCCAGTAATAAAATCTAAAATTTGGCAAGGCCATTCCTCCGAGAGGTTTTGATTGTTGTAGAAATTGCTTGCCTAATCTGGGTTTTTCTTTATTCCAAATAAAATCTAATATCAGACTATCAATCTTCTTGAAAAACGCTTGAGGGAGAAAAATAGGAATACACTGAAATAGGTAGGAAAACTTAGGGAGAGAGTTCATTTTAACAGAGTTAATCCTTGCGGCCAAGTTTAGTGGGAGTAATGACCAGCGCTCAAAGTCCTGTCGCATACGTGACAGGCAGGGTTCAAAATTGGCCTTAAACAGGTTATTAAAGTCATTAGTAACTTGGATTCCTAAGTATTTAAAACTGTAAAGAGATATTTTAAATGGGAAGTTATGTAGAGGGTACATTTGAGCCGTTGTACCCAAGGGGAATAGTTCGCTTTTGCCTAGATTAAGTTTGTATCCTGATATAAAGCTAAAGGAGTCCAAAGTTTCAAGTGCAGCTGGGACAGATGTGGGCAAATTAGATAAGTATAAGAGGAGGTCATCTGCATAGAGTGAGACCCTTTGCTCTGTGCCATACCTGATTATACCTGTAATACGAGGGTTTGAGCGAAGTGCAATGGCAAGTGGTTCAATACCAATAGCAAACAGCAGGGGGCTCAAAGGGCAGCCTTGTCTAGTGGACCTATGAATAGGGAAATATTCTGACTGAGTGTTGTTTGTCCTGACTGAGGCTTGGGGAGAGGAGTAAAGTAGTTTCACCCAATTAATAAAGTTATTTCCAAACCCAAATTTGCCTAAAGTGTGGAATAGGTATCCCCACTCCACGCGATCAAACGCTTTTTCGGCATCCAGTGACACCACTGCTTCTGGGGCCGTGGATGTAGGAGAGTTATAAATAATATTGAATAACCGTCTTAAATGGGAAAAAGAATGTCTATTTTTTATAAATCCAGTTTGGTCGGGAGAGATGATGGAAGGAAGCACTCGTTCAAGACGTAAAGCTAGAAGTTTGGATAGCAGCTTGAAGTCCATGTTCAACAAGCTAATCGGGCGATATGAAGCGCAGAGCAAGGGGTCCTTATCTTTTTTAAGAATAAGAGATATTGAGGCTTGGGTAAGGGTCTGAGGCAGTCTATGCGAGTTAAATGAGTCATTATACATGTCCACTAAAAGGGGGGTTAGTTTACGTGTAAATATTTTAAAAAACTCAGCCGGATATCCGTCCGGTCCTGGACACTTACCAGATTGCATTGATTTAATTGCTGTACTGAGTTCTTCAATGGTAATGTCTTTTTCCAATTCTGTGACAAGGTCAGAGTGAACCGTAGGAATATTGAGAGGGTTGAAAAAATTATCCAGGTGTGAGGAGTCAGCCGTGTTTTCAGAAGTATAAAGTAATTTATAAAATGCTTTGAACTCGTCGTTAATCTCACTGTGGTCAATCTTTGGGCCAGAGGCGGATTGGATTTGTGAGATTTGATGCGATGCTGATTTCTGTCGCAGTTGGTTCGCTAATAATCTGCCGGCCTTATCTCCGTGCTCGTAATAAGAGCTTTTAGACTTTAGAAGCATCTCTGTTGCGTTGTCCGTGACCAGAACATCGAATTGAGCCTGTGCCGTAAGTCGCTCTTTGTATAGACCCGGGGAGGGAGAAGTGGCGTAAAGTGTATCCAGCTGAGCGATACATTTTGTTAGTTCAGAGATTTTTCCCCTCTTAACTTTATTCTCATGACCACTATATGATATTATTTGACCTCTGATGTAAACCTTCAGTGTCTCCCATAACAATGATGGGGACACATCAGGCGTCTTATTTACAGAGAGAAAGAAATCTATTTGTTTTTCAATGAATTGAACAAACCCGTCATTTGAGAGTAGACGACTATTAAAGCGCCACGGGGCGCGGCTACCCTCAGAGCCCTTAAACTGCATGTTCATTGTGACTGGAGCATGATCAGAGATAACAATTGCATTGTGAGTAATTGATTTTACAGAGGGAAGAATTCTGTTATCTACTAAAAAGTAGTCAATACGACTGAAAGTGTGATGTACATTTGAAAAAAAGGTGTATTCTTTTTTTAAGGGGTTAGAGAAACGCCATGGGTCAGAAATAGAGAATTGTTCCATAAAGGATTGAATCACCTTAGCAGATTTCAGGGGTGTTCGAGTTTGGTTTGAAGAACGGTCCAACTTGGGGGAGATCCAACAATTTAGGTCTCCACCCAATATAAGGAACCTCGAAGCCATATCTGGAAAGCTAGCGAACAAGGATCTAAAAAAGCTATCGTCATCCCAGTTTGGGCCGTATACGTTAACCAGTAATACAGGGGTATTATACATTTCACCACTAACAATTAGATATCGACCATTTGAATCTGCTACAACCTTGGAGCAGACAAAAGGGACAGATGTGTGTAATATAATAGCCACTCCTATAGCCTTACTCTGAAATGAAGAGTGGTAGACATGACCCATCCAAGCTCCCTTTAGCTTCGGCTGATCCAATACTCTAAGATGGGTTTCTTGTAGAAAAATCACCTGGGCACCTAAATGTTGGAGATGGTGGAGTACCTTACTTCGTTTAACAGGGTTATTGATACCTCTACAGTTCCAAGTACAAAATGTGACCCCGCCCCTGTGTTGCTGCGTTACTGAAGCTGCCATAAAAGCGGCCTGAAAAACAAGTGGAGTTGGCTAAGATAAACAGCTACCCTATGACATGGTGAATATTGGTGGACCAAAATGACACAGCATACATTCATCCATACATACAAAAAACAAAACATAACAAACATTGCGGCCAAACAAGGTAAAACAGAAAACAAAACAAGAAAGAAAAACAAATGCCCAGTGGTTAGGCCACTATACCTCCCCCCCAATGGCAGAAGTGTCTTCCCAAACCAGACACGCCAATTAACCCTTACTAGTCCCCCCTATAGCTCCCGATGTTTATAAATTCCATAGTAACATATACAACTTATTTCAAAATGCCAAAGAAAGCAAAAAGCCACAGTCCTGACTGTTGTCTACCAGGATTCATAGTAAATGAAAAATAATAATTATAATAATAATGTTAATCATAATAATAAATGAACCAATCAAACATAAAGAACAGAAAGAAAAAGAAGAAGAGGAGGGGAGAAAAAGATACATACACTCATACTTGAATGCATGCTTGCATGCACACCTGCATATGCGCACACATACATTATTGTGAAAGGAGAAAGTATTGGCAATAAGTCCATTGTCCACATTACAGTGTTCCTCTATTGTACAGAGGGTTTACAATGCAATGGTCACAATGGACTTTTTTTTTTTTTAATTGATTTCCAATATTCATATATATTTAACATGTGTTGTTTGTGTGGTAGTAGTAGTGTTAATTAGTAATAGTAATAGAATAGTAATTTAGCCTTGTTCAGTGAACACGGACTGCAATTTATTCTCCCCTCCTAAGAACAGTGATTAGTACTGATTACTGCCTAGTCGCTGTCCGCGGTGCTGAAACCACCCCAGACGTGAGGCAATTGCTTCAGCACCACGGACAGCGGCCGTGGCTCGTTTGAAATCGGCCGGTGATGCGACCTGTCCAAGTTAATAAATAGCCTGGGATTTCGTCCCCAGTATAATGTTATTATTTAGCGAAAAATATGGGGTAAGCCTAGCAGCAATTATTAAACAAAAGCTAGAGAGCAGTAGATGTGAATTGGTCACAATGGATCTGTTTTTTTTGTTTGTTTGTTTTTGTTCCTTCCTCCCCCTTCCCTATTGACTTTTAGAGAGTTATAATGGATCCTTAAACACCAAGACTCGCAGCGCATACACGCCTACTGGGTAGCGCATCACCGGTCTCTCTCACTGCATTAGTTTCATAATAGATATCAATTAATTAACAGTGCAGCAATAATTACAGTAAGAGATTAAAATAAATGATTGAGCGCCAATAGGGGCAGCGCCGCCGTGAGTTTGGATGTTGGCCCACTAATTAGTAGGAAGATAAAAGAAAACTAACTAACTAACTAACTAACTGACTAACTAATGCATGCATACAGCTGTCAAGACTACAATCAAGTTATAGATCGGCTGATGGTGTGTGCGTCCTGCTCTGTAGTGGTCGTGACTTTTTTTCTTTCGTTTTAGGACTTTCATTGTTTATAAAGTTAAAATAAATAATTACACAAACACCAGATATACAGGTATACAGGTATACCGCTAAGGTCGACATTTGTAGCATTAGTTTCGTACATTAATTCATTCAGCTAGATAATATAGATAACAGTAATATAGTAACAGAAGAAAGAAAGTTAAAAAAAAGAAAAAAATCAATGATTGAAAATAAATGGGGCAGGGCGCTACCAAAAGCCTTAATTCATTGAAATAGGCAACGTAAATCGTAATAATAATAATAATAATAATAATAATAATCGTAGGCCTAATAAATACATAAAAAAAGAATAAGGATAAACACTTATATGAACGAGCAGCGCGTCCCGCAAGAGCTGGCTTTTGCTGCATTAATTAGGATGTTAATTTCGTTCAATAACGTGACGTGAGCAACAAGCCACAGAGAAATTGACAAAACAAACAGATACATGTATAAGCCTGGCAGGGCGTAAGTCAGGATGTACTAATTAATAAAAAATAAAGAATAGAAAAACAAAAGAATCAACTGAGACAAGAAAAAAAAAAAACGAAGCAAAGAACCACTCTACATGGGGGTAAGTTGCGCTGCGACTTCTTTTGTGTGACGATAATGACTGTACATACTAGGCCACATGCATGCATATGTAGACCTCCCACATAAGTCACATATAAGCTACACATAGATCCGCATACATGCTACATGCATACATAGACTGCACATACATACATTAGACTACATACATACGCAGGCCACACATACATCCGCATACATACAGGCTACATACAGGCTGCATACATTCATACCAGCACACACACCCATCCACACATTGTGTGTGTATGTATGTGTGCATACCCGCGTGCATGCACGCACGATGCACACACACATACACACACACATGCACACGCAGTGAATAGTCTTTTTTTTTTTTTTTTTTTTTTTTTTTGTAGAGGGAGAGTTCGTTACATAGTCAATTCAAGTGTCCCGCACGACCCAACGGAGCATATAAGGGCCATTCATTACATAATCAATTCTAAGTCTAATTAATGACCCATATGACCCAAGAGAACCGTTGTTTGTATAACATCAGCTCCCAATTTGAAATGATTAGTTCATTAGTCAGTTAGTGAAACATTCGACTTAGCTTATCATAGGCAGATCCTCATTGTCGTGAAGTAAGCAGAGTGTCCTTATCGCCGTCTTGTAACTGCTCGCTGCAGTTCGTTGTCTCTGAGAAAGGCATCGATCTCCTCCTTGGAGCGGAATGATTTCTTCTGCCCTTCATGATCAAGAACCAAAGTGGAAGGGTGGACCACTCCATAGCCGATGTTGTTGTCCTTCAAGACGAGTTTGGCTGCGGAGAACATCTCATTTCTTTTCTTCTGGAGCACTGGTGGAATGTCGGGGAAGATCATTATTGTTGAATTCTCAAAAATGAGTGTGCCCTTTTCTCTGGAGAGCTGTAGGACTTTCTGCTTTTCTGGGAGCCGGAGGAATCGGACCCAGACGGCTCGTGGTGGCTGGCCTTTAGGAGGGGGCTTGGCTGGAGAGCGGTGCGCCGCCTGAAGTTCAATGCGTTTTGGGAGAGTAGACTCAGCTCCGAGCAGGTTCGAGAAGAATGTCTCAAAGAAGGCCAGCGAGTCAGGGCCCTCTCGGCCCTCAACTAGCCCCCGTACCTTGAGGTTGAACCTTCTGCTTCTGCTCTCCATTTCTAGGTTCTTCTCTTGTAGTAAAGTGACTTCTTTTTCCAGTTTTTGTAGGCGACATTCATGTAGTGCGACGCGGTCCTCCCCGTCGCTGATCCTCTGCTCCGCGGCCTCCACTCTCGTTGTTAAACCTTCCAGTTTTTTGTCCATGGTTGTCACGGTCGCCTGGATTTCATCCACCTTTTTAGCAATGCCAGTTGAGACCTCAGTCCCGTTCTGTATGGCTTTCATTAAGTCATTTAGGCTTAGTTCTCCTTCTCCAACTTCTCCGGTGCCTGGCATAATGTTTGGGGTGCGGCGTTTCCTTTGTCTCAGTTGTGTCTCGGCTGGAGTATCTGCGGGTCCTTTACTTCTCAGCCCTCTACTCATTTATCTTTAGTCTTAATTTCAGGTAGTTTTAGTTCAATTTAAATGTCATCAGTCGTTTTTGAAACAATTTTAAAGCATTGAATAAGTTGATATATTGAGCTTATTGTCGGGAGCTCGGGTTGCGTGCTGCCACTCTCTAGCACTGCATGCTGGGAAAAAAAAAAAAGGTTCAAGTTTTTCTTCAGGAAGTTGATAAGCCCGTTGGAGGAGGAATCATGGGACGTGACCTCAGTCATCTTTGAGCTCAGGTTTGATCTGCTTGGTCAGCTGCTTGCCTAGCTCGACCCTATGGGAAGGGAAGACAACAACTTAGTCAACCAACCCAAAAAACACATTTCAAATGTTGAACAAAAATATTTTTTTAATATAATGCATCAGAGTAGAAGACAGTGTGTGTTAATATCACAGTACCTTGATGAATGAGCTGATAGAAGGCATGCTGTCCATTGGTCCCTGGCTCTCCCCAGACGATCGGTCCAGTGTGGTATGGGACATGGGTTCCACTTTTGCTGATATACTTCCTGTTAGATTCCATGTCACCCTGTGGACCACAAGCAACGATCACAATCAGACGCAATGCAGCTTCTCCATCTCTGCCATCCTGATAGCAACCAGGCTTTCCTGATTTCAACCAGGTCAATGCTGCAGGGGGCCTAACACTTACAGTAAAACTTTGTGTCTTGACTCTGAACTTTAGATACAGATGCTACTTGTGCACTCACACAAAACACACTGTGTACAGTATATTGCATGTATAAAGTATGTACACACACACACACACACACACACACACACACACACACACACACACACACACACACACACACACACACACACACACACACACACACACACACACACACACACACACACACACACACACACACACACACACACACACACAAATTAATAATTGGTTAGATTAACTGAGATGTCAACTATAAGCCATACTGCCTGTCTGAAAGACTCTGAAGAAGTCTGTTTAGTGGAGTTACCTTAATAAACAAACACAATGTTTTTTTTTCCACAAAGAATATCTAAAAAAAATACTTTTTATAAAAAAGTTGAATTGTTGATCAAAATGGTAAAATGGTAAATGGTGCATTTATATAGCGCTTTTAATCCAAAGCGCTTTACATAGATTGTGCATTACATTCACCCATTCACACACACATTCATACACCGGTGGCAGAGGAAGCCATGCAAGGCACCAACCTACTCACCGGAGGCAATTAGGGGTTCAGAGTCTTGCCCAAGGACCCTTCGACATTGACTCAGGGGGAGCCCGGATTCGAACTGGGAACCCTACGGGATTTATACCCTTCGTGCTCTAATACCAGTTTCTCTACCCCTGAGCTATGCCGCCCCTCAGGCAGTTGAAAATGAGTTGACCTATATGGAACCCTATATGGAAACTATCCTGGTGAGCGGAGTGATGCACCAAGAAGGTCAGTCGGATCAGCAGACAAAAAGAAAGCCTCAAATCCCTATATATGGAATAACATGATCATCAATATGATGTCATAGTACTGTTGTCATAGACTGGCCTGTACTTACCACTCAGTACATATAACCTGTTGTACCAACAGATGTTAGACCCCAGCTCCTGTCTTCCATCTTTCAGTCCCTCTCAATCCTTTTGTTCAGCGTTTCAGTCTCTGTGTGACTGACCTGCTGGAAGTCAGCAGCAAAGCGATGCATATACTGGTCATAGGGCAGCATGGTGTGGGTCTCGGCCTGGAAGAAGTTGATGTACCAGACTCCCAGCACAGCCAGAAGCACTGGAAGATTCTTTTCCAGAGGCGTGTTACGGAAATGATCCTGAGGTGGAATTAGGGAAAGAAAAAACATACAACTTATTTTTACAGTGGTGACACAATGGGCAGAAGGTACAGAGTGAGGAGATGACACAGAGCATATCCATGTTCCCAAGGCCCACCCTAACCCTACACTAACCCGAATAGGACCCTGTTAGGAATGACTTCCCAACAGCAGAAACACTAACCTCCAGCTCTTTGAGGGCCTTGTCTAAGGTCATCAGCGCTTCTGTCTGGGCCAGAAAGTTGGCCACCAGGATCTGAACAATCAAAGAAAGAGTCAGGACAGACTATTAATTTGAACCATTTAGAAAGAGATGCTTACAGTTTGTTCAGTTGCCCACGGGCACTGGATTATAATAGATGAATATAGCAGACAGAGGTACAGTACGTATGTTCTCGCATTCAAAATGGTCAGATATCTTCTGCAAATAATGATTAAAAACTATGAGAATCGTTATTGGGTCACTGGGGGGGTACCTTAATTGTGCAGGTCAGCTGATCTCCCTTTCGCTTCCAGAAGGGAAGTATAATGCCCTGCCTCCAGTCATCAGGCAGCGACTCTGTGCCTGCTCCACCAGTAACAAATACATTAAACAGTTCTGGATTCTCTACACGGATTTCTGTAAGTACCAGTTGCGATTTTGTAAAATATATTCTAGTTTTTCAAAAAGGTCAGACTAAGTATTGTGTAATAAGAAGTTAAAATATAACATTTAAAAGTATATACATTCAATTTTATTTTTGTAAATACATTACAGTTTCAGTTGTTTTTTGTATTAAATAAGTCATTTAGTTTAGTTAACCACAATATTTTGAGACAAGAGTATGCTGCATTCGTAATGTATAGCTTTGAGCAAATGTGTCTTACCTGTGCCTGCTCCACTAGTAACAAATACATTAAACGGTTCTGGATTCTCTCCACGGATTTTCTGTAAGCACCAGTTGCGTATTTTGTAAAAGATATTCTAGTTTTTCAAAAAGGTCAGACTAAGTATTGTGTAATAAGAAGTTAAAATATAACATTTAAAAGTATATACATTCAATTTTATTTTTGTAAATACATTACAGTTTCAGTTGTTTTTTGTATTAAATAAGTCATTTAGTTTAGTTAACCACAATATTTTGAGACAAGAGTATGCTGCATTCGTAATGTATAGCTTTGAGCAAATGTGTCTTACCTGTGCCTGCTCCACTAGTAACAAATACATTAAACGGTTCTGGATTCTCTCCACGGATTTTCTGTAAGCACCAGTTGCGTATTTTGTAAAAGATATTCTAGTTTTTCAAAAAGGTCAGACTAAGTATTGTGTAATAAGAAGTTAAAATATAACATTTAAAAGTATATACATTCAGTTTTATTTTTGTAAATACATTACAGTTTCAGTTGTTTTTTGTATTAAATAAGTCATTTAGTTTAGTTAACCACAATATTTTGAGACAAGAGTCTGCTGCATTCGTAATGTATAGCTTTGAGCAAATGTGTCTTCCCTGTGCCTGCTCCACCAGTAACAAATACATTAAACGGTTCTGGATTCTCTCCACGGATTTTCTGTAAGCACCAGTTGCGTATTTTGTAAAAGATATTCTAGTTTTTCAAAAAGGTCAGACTAAGTATTGTGTAATAAGAAGTTAAAATATAACATTTAAAAGTATATACATTCAGTTTTATTTTTGTAAATACATTACAGTTTCAGTTGTTTTTTGTATTAAATAAGTCATTTAGTTTAGTTAACCACAATATTTTGAGACAAGATTCTGCTGCATTCGTAATGTATAGCTTTGAGGAAATGTGTCTTCCTTGTGCCTGCTCCACCAGTAACAAATACATTAAACGGTTCTGGATTCTCTCCACAGATTTTCTGTAAGCACCAGTTGCGTATTTTGTAAAAGATATTCTAGTTTTTCAAAAAGGTCAGACTAAGTATTGTGTAATAAGAAGTTAAAATATAACATTTAAAAGTATATACATTCAGTTTTATTTTTGTAAATACATTACAGTTTCAGTTGTTTTTTGTATTAAATAAGTCATTTAGTTTAGTTAACCACAATATTTTGAGTCAAGAGTCTGCTGCATTCGTAATGTATAGCTTTGAGCAAATGTGTCTTCCCTGTGCCTGCTCCACCAGTAACAAATACATTAAACGGTTCTGGATTCTCTCCACGGATTTTCTGTAAGCACCAGTTGCGTATTTTGTAAAAGATATTCTAGTTTTTCAAAAAGGTATAACATTTCAATTCCAATGTTATTGTGTTAGTTTTAGTGAACTATAAAAACATATTACAGTAGTCAAACTATGGAAATACGAATGGCTTCGTGAACACTGTAGTAGGCTGGTATTACTTGGACAGATTCGTTTTCAATATCTTTAATGTATACATGGTCAATCAAGGTACCACTCTCTGTTGTTGCACTTTTTACACATTGTCTGTATTCTTGTTGTTCCATTAAATCTACAAGGGTAGATGTTTTAAACAGATCTTCATTGAAATCTCCCATTATTACTTTTCCTCCAGGGTATGAATCCAATTCTTCAACAAGTTTAAGCAAATTTTGGCGAAAGGACTCCATTTTGTATGAATTTGGTCTATACAAAACAGCTACTGCCACATCAACTCGTGGAACATAAAAGATCAAACATTCCAAGTTAGAACTTTGTGGTATGATTGTATGAATTGTCTCATCAAAGCGATGATATATTCCAACTCCACCTCTTGCCTGTTGTTTTAATTGGTCAAACATCGGTTGACTGTTATCATAGCAATTTGATCTTGGATTGTGTTGAAATGTAAAACCTGGTAAATCTAGCATCTGTACTGGGTCATCTGACCTTAACCACGTTTCTGTCAAACAAATGCAATTGGCTTTCATTAGCATATGATGTGCTTGAACATCCAGAAAATGTGCTTTTAAACCCTGGACATTATGCAAAACTATTGTAAACGCACAACTGCTTGTTGGGGTTTGTTGAGGAATAATGAACTCTGGCATGCTTTTAATTGCTTTGTCAACTTTGTCGTTGCAAAATATGGCTGAATCCTTAAAATCTTCAATAATGAGGCCACTAAGAGTTCTTACGCGACTTAATGCAACGTATGCTTGTCCTGCATGATTTACATGTTTCAAAGACACCACAGCATTATCAACTGTTAAACCTTGTACTTTGTGTATTGTGCATCCCCATGCCAATCTCAGAGGAAATTGCCGTCTTACTCCACCACTATTTGACACATGGTCTGCTTGTGGTTCAATTATCGTAGCATTTTGCCGAGTCTTTGATCTCTGAATTTGTCCAACTTTTGGATTATCAAATGCAACATGAATATTAGAGGGAAATGAACTTTCAGGTGAGAGCGTTATGTGGACAACAGTTCCAAAAGCACCATTTACAAGACCATCTGGAACATCAATATTCTTCTTGAGAATAACTCTGGCACCTATGCCAAGATGTATAACTTGTGACAAACAAGAGTTATATACTTTTTTATGATGACCAATTTTCATTGCCATCCTTCCAGTTTTTGGATTCCTTTCAAAATCTTCAGCCACTATGCTTATCGCATCTGGACACATTCTTGCTAATGTTATAAGGTTGTATGTGTCAACTTGGTCATTGGTAGCAAATATGTGGATGGCATCGGATTGTTCACCAGTTTCACATTGTTTTATCAAATGTAGATCTTTGTCATTTAATGGTTCTTTCCTTTTATGTATTCTGAAGCGATTCAGTGTTTGAGCAAAGATTGGATCTTTCTGTCTAACAATCTTAGTCAGCTTTGCAATCGTGAAATTATTCCACAAGTTAATTCCTGTTCCTTCTGCATATAAAGGTGTACCTTTGACAGGAGGCAACTGATAAAAATCACCTACTGCAATTATACTCACTTTTCCAAAGAGAGAATAGTCACCAACCTGTTTTATTTGTCTTAATCTTCCATGTATGTAGGCTAGAAGACGATGGTCAACCATAGATATTTCGTCAATTATTAATATTTGTAAATTAACCAGTTTGGCACGTAGGGAATTTATTTTGTCATCACCAAGTGGTACGTATGGCAATGTGTTATTAATGCCAATGGAAAAGGTGTTGTGTATGGTTGAACTACCAATGTTGTATGCAGCAACACCAGTTGGAGCACATAAAAGAACTGTGATGTCATCAGGATTTACAGAAGTTTGAGACAAGAGTCTGCTGCATTCGTAATGTATAGCTTTGAGCAAATGTGTCTTCCCTGTGCCTGCTCCACCAGTAACAAATACATTAAACGGTTCTGGATTCTCTCCACGGATTTTCTGTAAGCACCAGTTGCGTATTTTGTAAAAGATATTTGACTGTTCCTCATTTAAAGATCTCATTAGATTTAGTGCTTCTTCTCTACACAGTTGAGCATTATGAGTTTCAATGGTGCAAACTTTTTGTGCATTTGTAATCAAATCAGGTATATTTTCATCATTGTTATCATCATCATCATCAACTTCATCTTTCCTTGAACTGAGACATTCTAGCCTTTCCTTTTCAGATTCAGGACATATTTGAGCCCAAGCATCTTCCAAATCACCAACTTGGTTCAAAAGTTCTGCTGCTTCATCAAGTTTGTCTGTTTCTTTCTCAAAAAAGGACCTGTTTGTCTCAACAATGGATTTCACAGTCTGTACAGCATTGCCAGCATTTCTCACTGAACCAAGATTGTAAAAGTCTTCAAATGACTCAAAAGATGGAGGTTTTAACTGAGAATCTTGACGATATGGCAAGAAAAGCTGCAAAATAGATTTATAGTATTTTTCTGGATCTTTTGTTGGTGTGAATCTCGGATACCTCACCACTGCGACATCTGTTCGTGTGCGTCTTTTCACATATCCCAAATTGTTGTCTAGTTGAATTGTTTCACCTTTAGATGTGGAAGCCTCTGATTTGGACAGCACTCTGTATTCTGAAACAAATGTAGCAAGGCATAAATATTCCAAGTCTTGAGTTTGTGGTCGGCTTTTATATCGGTCTGTCTGACTAATCATCCATATGCTTGAGTCATCATTTGTCTCCTGAGATACTTTGTTCTGCAATTCCTTCAAAGGTTTTGTCATTCTAACCGTATCTCCAACAGGAATAAATTGAACTTTGCGAGAACATTCCTTCAAATGCATATTTGTTACTCTGTAAACAGCTTCTTGGGCACTAACTTCTCTATTGTGAAGATAAACAGCTCCTAGTTTTTGAAGCGCTTCTTTAGCATCAAGATTTCCATCTAGACTTTCTTTCTGTGCTCGATCAAGCAACATTCCCATGTTACGTTCAGCTTTTGATATGTAGGTGATTATGTACACAACAACAGAGTATGCATCTGTAATAAATTGAATATCCATATTAGCATTCCAACTTGCTAACAAATCCCCGTTGTATTGATTTATCCAGATATCGTTTGGTGAACGTTTCAAAACCACACTCGTTTTGTTAGCAACTCTGTTGTATGCCAATTCAAATATTTCCTGATCAATACCCATGTCATCAAATAAGTCTTTTGTTGAATCATAACTCATGTCAGGATTTGATAATGCCGTTTTCACTTTTTCAAGAATTTCTATGGCCTGATCTCTTTTTAAGCAAAACTTATCATCTTCATGATTGGCTGAATTATGCGACTCATCGGCACCGTCAACATCCATGTTTTCTTCTTGTGATGCACCTTTTGTATCATCTGTCTTTTCAGTCTCCTTTTTCTTTGGTCGGCTAATGAATGTTTGACAAGAAATAGGTCTAGGAAAATTAAATCGACATGTGGTTTTGTTTTTTCTGCACGTCTTTGAATGTCTAGTGCTATGCTTTTGAACACTATTCACAATCTCATACAGTTTTACATCATCTTTGTCTGGCATCTGACAAGTTACATATGTGTCCACAAATTCAATAACGTCTTCATCTGAATCTTTATCTATTTGCGGAGCATCTTTAATCCAGAGCAATCCATGGACATGTGGGCTCCCTCTTTGCTGAAATTCGACACGGTAAAAATAGTCATTTACAAGTCCAACAGGTGCTGCTTTAGATATTAGAAGATCTCTTTTATACTCATGCCATCGATGGTCAAACATCCTTGCCGCCGTAACTGGGTTCTGTTTTAGTATGCGACATTTCTCAAACCAATCAAGTCTTTCCACATCAACCTTTTTTCTTTCTTGAAGTACAAGTGTTGCCAGCATTTCTGGCCATCTCATATCTGCAGAACTAAATGAGAAAAACCAGGTAGGAAGACCAAGCTGTCTTAACATTGCAAAAAGATCTTTTTGTACAGACTGCCAAAATGCCGGACTTCCACGAATATTCCGGAGATATTTGTACCCTTCATCGTAATGTAAGATTTTCCTCAATGATTCAGCATCTGTTAACATATCAGCTGTTATACGCTTGGGAACCTTTTTGTCAACTCCCTTTCTCATAGCAATAGATACACTATTCACAACTTGTTGAAGTTCAGATATATATTGAGCATAAAATATATAATCTATACTGTTTGAAAACCTTCCATCAGCGTTTAAAAGTCTGCTATTTAGGTACTTTGCAAGTGTTATTTTTGTCGGTCTGTCATCATGAAAAGTAGGACCACCTTTTGGAAACAAAACTGGAAAACATTTAGCTTCATTTGTTTTATCCTTCAGTAGACCAATAGGATTGTTTCCTTCTGCAGGAGCCACTGATATTATACTGTCAAAATGCTGATCTAAAACATCTTGTGCCAAGTCAACAGGCTGAAGACAAGTATCAAAACATGCTACATTCTGTTGTTCTGTATAGGTTAATTCTTCATCGTTTTCAGTTTCATCTCCATTTCCTGCGTCATCTGCATTCTCATTTCCTGCATCATCTGCATTTTCAATTGTGTGTTCTCCTTCCTCAACAACTTCATCAATATCATTAGTTTGACTTAAAGGATTTATCCAATCTCGATTCATGTCTGTGTCAGCATAGAAGCGATTACGTTTATTCAGGTAATGCAAGGCATTTTCTACATGATCTGTATGGACATATGCATAATCATAGTGCCCTTTATATGTAATTTTACGTTTCAATTTCATTCTTATCATCATGTCATCACTAGCATTTCTCGGTAGAACATTTGTCACATGGCTTAAGTTGGAAGGCACGCAAACTACTGGTCCATGGCATCCATTTTGACCTCCTTTGGGCAATGCAACAACTTTCATAAACGGAATGTGTTTAGCTATCAAATGTTCTTCCAGAGCATTGAGACATTTTAGTTCTGATGGTATTGGTTCGAGATGTAGATTGTTTAACACACTTTGTTCAGGCATTTTGCCAGATAATAGTTTTCGATCGCATGTCTTACAAATCCATAGTTTAGCAGCTATTCCTTGTGACATTGCGCAATTAAGTGAACAGTTACTGTCACATTTATGCAAATATGTCTCTGTAATGCATTTGTCTGCTAATAATCCAATATTTTTGTTTTTCTTTACATAGGAAGATTTCTTACACTGACTGACCTGCTTTCTGAAAAGTTTTCGATGGCAGACACAGCAAACAAATTCAGGGCCTGTACGGACATTTTTTTGGAAAGTTTCAATGGCAACATTAATGTCAACCTGCTTTGTCTTATTTTCTTTATATTTCTTGCACAACTTCTTATTTTTATCTGCTTGGAACTCTGCGTCAGTAGCATATTTTAGCTTGTTGTATTCGTAAACTTTGGCTCGGTACTCTGCGTCAGTAGCAAATTTGACCTTGCTGTATTCACAAACATCTGCTTGGAACTCTGCGTCAGTAGCATATTTGACCTTGCTGTATTCACAAACATCTGCTCGGAACTCTGCGTCAGTAGCATATTTGAACTTGCTGTATTCACAAACATCTGCTTGGAACTCTGCGTCAGTAGCATATTTGAACTTGCTGTATTCACAAACATCTGCTCGGAACTCTGCGTCAGTAGCATATTTGAACTTGCTGTATTCACAAACATTGGCTTGGAACTCTGCGTCAGTAGCAAATTTGACCTTGCTGTATTCACAAACATCTGCTCGGAACGCTGCGTCAGTAGCATATTTGAACTTGCTGTATTCACAAACATCTGCTTTGAATTCTGCATCAGTAGCGTATTTGAACTTACTGCATTCAATTTTGTTTTGTTTAAACACTTGATCTGTTATATATCTGTCTCTTTCTTTCTCAGTTTTTGACTTCTTGACTATATCCATCTTGAAACTTGTATCATGTGACCTTTTTCTTAGTTCCATAGTGTTTTTTTCTCCTGCTCCATTGTTACACATCCCTGCACAACAAAATGGATCATCCTTTCTCTTAACACATGTTACAACGTCATAATGATTTCCATTAGTGTTGTTTAAATATACTGCTTGACATCTCTGTACATCTGTAGATGCACGACAACTGGAGAAAATATTCCATATGCCATTATTAAGTGTCATAATAGTTGTTTGCAACAAGTCAGCAGCTGCAAAGATTTCAAGCTCAGTAGCCCATGTTCCTGAATAATAAATTCTGGATTTAGTCAAGTATTGCTGCATAGATTCATAATCTGCTCTCAAATACTGTTGAAATGCTGATGTGTTCTGATTAAGGTGTTTAAATATAGCACGACGGATTTTTAAATGGTTATTTTCATTACCACAGATTGCAAAAGCCAATGCTCTGAAGAAGCAGTTGCCATCACCTTTGATTTGTTTATTCTCGCAAGGATCACCCATTGGTGTGAAGTCTTTGTTTTGTTCAACAGTTTTGACACTTTCATTACGGACATTTAATTGAGAACACAATATGTCTTGATCCACAGATCTAAGCGGCTTGAAAGACAATTTAGGTGTTACGACATCGGTAATGATGACATCTTGTATTTCACAAGTATCAGAGGTTTTGCCAGAGGTTTTGTCAATGTTTTTGTCAAAGTTTTCAGTTGCATTTGTGGTTTTGTCAGAGTTTTCAGTGGTATTTGCCAGGAATTCCCTCTCTCCAAAGGAGAATCCAAGAGGGAATTCCCACTCCTCTCCACGAGGAAATTCCAGCTCCTCTCCACGAGGAAAGTTTTCAGTTGTATTTGTGGTTTTGTCAGAGTTTTCAGTGGTATTTGCCAGGAATTCCCTCTCTCCAAAGGAGAATCCAAGAGGGAATTCCCACTCCTTTCCACAAGGAAATTCCAGCTCCTCTCCATGAGGAAATTCCAGCTCCTCTGCAGAAGCATTGATTCCAGTCACATCAAATTGCTCATCAAAAGCATTCAAAGATTGTGCAAGATTACAGAGGTATCTGTACAATTCTTCAATTCCAGCATGAAATACCAAAACACTTTTTCCTTTTCCATCAACAAGCCCTTTACAATTACGAGCATGGGAATCAATTACAGCATACCAGCCATTCTGTCTGACAACTGCACAGGTACTTTCGTTCAAAGTGAACAAACATGCATCAAAGTCTACAAAAACTCTTTGTATTGCTTCATCCAATGGTAACACAATGTCCTGCAATCCTTCGTCATATTTTGAAATGCAAACTTTACCACAAAAGGTCTTACCATACGTTATCGATATGGACTTATCACATAGTACATGTCTGCTGGGCAATTCATTAACTTCAACTAATCCACTTGTATGTGCAATTTTACATGTTCGATTCAAAGAAGCATATAATGCATTACCATGGTGTAGGATCTCATCAAGGTCCTTTGGTCCCCAGGTAAAGACATTTCTAATTCCACTCATGATTATTGCAGTCAGACTTATTGGGACACATTGCTTTCCAGCATATGGGTGAAATTGTACATGACCTTGATGGAATGAACCACAAACGAAGGATACTTGGGGGCAATCCGTAGTAGTGTTTTTTAACAAGGTGGAATCATAAGACTTATGGTTAGTGATACAGCCAGAGAGTTTGTCAGAGTTAATGAGTGTGTCAACATCATGTACTCTGCTAGATGGGTCAATTATCAAAGAAGGGTTTGGGACATGAACTGTCATACGTGTACTTTTCAACACATCACTGTAGAGTGATCGACTTCGACTAGTATATGCACTTGTACTCGTAGATGGCTTATGTTCACAGTATCTTTGCTCCGTTTCATTTATTACAGTTACTTTGACTCCAGTCACATCAAATTGCTCACCAAATGCATGCACAGACTGTGCAAGATTACAGATGTTTCTGTACAATTCTGCAATGCCAGCATGATATACCAAAACACTGTTTCCATTTCCATCAACAAGCCCTTCAGAATTACGTGCATGGGAATCAATTACAGCAAACCAGCCATTCTTTCTGACAACTGCAAAGGTATTTCCTTTCAAGGTGAACAAACATGCATCAAAGTCCACAAAAACTCTTTGTATTGCTTCATCCAGTGGCAAAACCATGTCCTGCAATCCTTCATCATATTCGGAAACACCAACTTCACCACAAAAGGTTTTACCATATGTTATTGATACGGACACATTATGCAGTAGATGTCTCTTTGGCAATTCATTAACTTCAACAAATCCACTTCTATGTGCAATTTTACCTGCTCGACTCAAAGAAGCATACAAATCATTTCCATGCTGTAAGATCTCATCAAGATCCTTTGGTCCCCAGGTAAATATATTTCTGACTTCACTCGTGATTATTGCAGTCAGACTGTTTGTGACACATTGCTTTCCAGCATATATATGAAATTGTTCATGACCTTGATGGAATGAACCATGAACAAAGGATACTTGGGGGTGATCAATGATACTGCTTTCTATCAAAGTTGAATCCAAAGACTCATGTTCAGGAGTATAGCCAGAGTTTTTGCTCTTGTCAGAGGTTATGCCAGAGTTTTCTGTAGTATTTGTAGTTTTGTCAGAGTTTTCAGTAGTTTTTGGGAATTCCCTCTCTCCAAAGGAGAATCCAAGAGGGAATTCCTGCTCCTCTCCGGGAGGGAATTCTAGCTTCTCAGCAGAAGCTCTACTTACCTTATTTCTCTTCATGGATTCCTGCTGTTGTCTGCCCTTCTTGCGAGGCATCTGAAAAACATGCATTGACAGTTCAATGAAAGTTTGTACATTTGTATTATACAAGTATACTAAAAGAACAGTTTGAATAGGCAAGTTAGTGATACTGAATACATGAGTTTGTAACAATATTATAAACAACTTTAATAGACCTCATTGTTTTTATTAATGTTCTTAAAAAGGACGAAAAAATTACATTTCAAGTTAATTGATTCTATATATAGATATTGTATACAAATTAGGGGTGTGAAAGAATATTCTTTATTCGAATATTCGTTCGAATGTTAACAATAAAATAAATTCGAAAGTAAAAAAATTGAGCTTCGAATTAATTTATATTTAATTAAAACAAATCTACCGCACTTCTCGCGAGGTGGAATGTTCAACCTTTTTAATTGCAATGACCTCCAGTTTGACTCTGAAGATTCTGGTTGTACTGCTCAACCCTCAATGAGTAACAGTACAAGATTGTGGTTTAACTTAACTACAGTAGTAGACTTTACTTGTATTATGCATTGCACTGCAATTTAGAGACGACACGTTGTGAGCTTGTAGATCTGATCATTTTAGGGCTTGTCTGCATGCGGATACTGGTTCCTATCACTGTGCTGTGGACCCATAAGACATCTACATACATCATAACTTGACACCGTGGCACAAAGGACATCACATCTCACAGGCACAGGTCTGTGCAGATTCTTCCGAGGTGATTTTGGAGGACTTGCCTGCATATGGAAACAAAATAACTTTTTCAGGCATGACAATGGAAACCCTGTGTGTTGCTTCGCGCATAATTGTGACATTTTGTATGTGTCTAAATTAAATAACACTTGAAAAACAGAGACACTTTGCTTTGAATTTACCTTGCTGCCCTTTGGACGAGCTGGGCACTCCACAGGGCTGTTCAGGTTGGATGGCTGGAATGCTTCCATAGCATCCAAGACTTTAGGGCTAAACCACACAGGATTTCGAGGGATTGAACTCTCTGGTGAGCCGTCCTTTTGTAGAAACAAAGAACAAAAAAGAAAGAAAGAAAAAAGAAAGAAAGGGATTATGATTATTAAATGAGCGATAAGTATAAATCCACATGATCCGTTTCTCATTTCTCATGCCGTCTGTCTTTTACTCAAACTCTAGACTGGTTATTATCTCATAGACTATTGTATGTAGTTATATCATCAGTCTGCCACTGCCATGCTATAAAAAACCCACAGACACACAGACTTCATGTGTGTCTCTGTTCACTTCATGTCAGCCTGTAAAGTAGCTATGTATTTGTTACTGTCATTAAAAGTGTCATTACCCGCTTCCAGTTTTTTTCGATTGCTAAAACAAATTTTTCAAAACTGTATGTTTTTTTTCTTCAAAACTGCACAAACAAAACTCCAAACATTACAAACAAATTGCTAAACCCTGGCATCCCTTTGCAAAACAACTCTTTGCCATCAAATCTGTTAACATGTTCACAAAATGGAACTTGTGTTTTCATTTGGTAAACACAGCCATATTTTCACATGACACACACATACCATTCATTGAATAAACACAACTAAGCTTTTGGCTGAACACTACCAAGCATGTACAGAACACTGAAGAGCAAAACTGAAAACACAATTGTCGAAATGGAACACCATAAGAATGACCATGGCTCTGGAGAATATAATAAGATATTTCTCCTTTTGTAAAATGACTCAGTGTAGGCCTACCTTTTTCATAGTCAAACATAAAACAGCACACAAATATGCAGCCAAAACAAGTTTTGATTTACAGTAAATTAGGCACCATGCCTCTGGTCAGAGATGCATGGGCACAAAAAACAAAAAAAATATATATATATTTTGAAAGAAATTGGTCAGTACTTGGTCTAATACTGACCAGGATACTGTCACCAAGATACTATCCATATATTTTGAAAGAAATTGGTCAGTACTTGGTCTAATACTGACCAGGATACTGTCACCAAGATACTATCCTGGTGTTTGTACCTGTATTTCACTTTCTTTTTTGGTATTTTGTGCCCATCTCTGCCTCCGGTTCCTGTCTCAATGTTCAGTTGTGCAACAACTGAACACTCAGAGTGTCAAGAAGGAAAGTCAGAGTTTAAAATGCTAAGGAAATCTAAAGTAGTAACAAATTGAGTCAAAAAACTAACTGCACACTGATTTGGTTACATCACGGAGAGGAGACACCAGGATGTTGGCTACAACTGTACGTGTGACACAGCATGCTGTCTATTAACGATACTTTCCTACACCAAGACTTCTCCCCACTCATTTACACAAAATTGTCAGAAAATAGCAGATCTACAAGCTAAATGGACTGTATCTTTGTGGAATAGAGCACCTGTTTGATTTACTAGTCAAAGCTATCTGGGCAGTTGATTGAGAACAATGTTTGCTACTCCTAAATAACACCAAATCAGTAGAGCACAAACTGGCCCTAACAGTAAGTATGAAGACGGTTTTAACCTTTTGCTGTTGCTGCTGCTGCTGTAAGACCCAAGCAGACTGCGCAGGACGTACAGGATGTTGCCTCGTCTGAAATGAGAAATGCAGATTGATGAGTGAAATGTGAATACTAAGGATATGTGATATCAACCTTTGACCATTAACCCATAGATCCATCTGTTACTGTCCAATACAAATATTAACCAATACTGATATATCGTTGTTGTGGGGTGGAATTGTGGGGTGGAATCCTTGTATGTCCACAACTGTTTGTTTTGTATTTATCATTTTTTAAATGATTTAAACTACTAAAAAAATTCAGCTCAAGTAAAAATGCAATTTGATTTTTCCAGAAAGCCCAACTGCCATGCAGACATTTGTTTTTATACTAATATCAGCCAATAATATCAGACATCCCTACTTAATAACATAACAGAGTATCCCTTTTTACAAAGCAGTGACAGCATTCAACACTTACCTTCACAGCAGGTGAGCGTGGTACGCGCACTTCCCGACTCACAATCACTCTCGGAGACACTGTACGTATTGGTGTTGGTGGAATGAGTGCTGGCTTGGAATGCAACTTCTTGGGAGACACCTACACATACAAAGAGAAACATTTTTACAGACTACAAAATAGGAACCATGTCATTGTACCTTGTATTTATGTAGTTGTAAGATGTGTGGACAAACCTGTGCTGTCTGTGCTGTGCGCTGCAATTCGTTTTCAACTGCCATGACAATTGCAAGTGAGAAAATGGACTGGCCAACAGAATCACTAAGATGAACCTAAGAGAGACAAAAACAAATGTTTAGAATCCAATAGACATTGTAATATGTCATTAATTCATATGTTATGTTGTGTTCATATCATGTACAAATAATGCATAATCTTCATGTGGTTTTTCGAAACAAAGATTACACTTACGTTGTCGCGACACCAGAGTTCAGACTGTGTCAGTGGGAACAGAGCTGTGATACCAGTGTATGTCACACCTTAAATATAAATACCGGTAGATCATAGGTGAGATAAGCAACCATCATGTCACATTCACAAACAATATTATTCAAAAATTAACCTACAAAAACAAATATGTTGCTATATACTGTACATGTAGTGTAATACACTAAAACGTGTACCTAGCCTGAAATGGTTAAAAAGGCCCGCAACAACTTGAACCCTTGCATCCCTATTTCTAGGGAATATTTGTCACAAATATGCTGTGTACAAGCGCACAATGACTGACATTGTTACATCAACCTAACCACACATTATCTGTTGTGTATGCATTTCCATTACTCACCACAGAAATTAGCTGCACTTTTAAAAGCGTCGCGAAGAGCGTTCTGCTGTCCAATGTCAACATTCAGGCGCGGCGGAAAGTCAAGGACAAAAATCTATAAAAAAACACAAGTGTTGAGTGTCAAAAACAACATCTTCTCAAACTTTGAGAAGCATTAAAAGAAGCACGATAGAAAAAGGTATTGGAAGAAACAACTTACATGTTTCCAGCGCAACAAGGCTGTTTGCAGCAGCCTGCGGAAGTCATCTCCTGCTTGACTCACACTGTGACCACTAATGTTGTTACTCGTAGCCAAAATGCAGACCATGTCTGCCACATGTGGCACGTCAGCGTGTTTCACTTCAAGTTCCAAGTCTGCTGCTTTGGCACCGGGGTATGACATGAAACCAAAGCTGATGTCAGAGTTGGGCATGTTGACATATCCATCAACAATGGAGCGTAAATGAGAGTCCCCAATTACGACTGCAAACTGTTTCAAGGGAAGAAAAAAACAGAAACAAATCAATGCTTTTTTGCTTAACAATCACATTTACTCCTCAACAATTAATACACAAGTAAATGAAGGTACCTTCTTCTTTGACAAGTCCGCTGGGAAGACACACTTGCACTGCTTTTCTGTCAGCTGTGAAGTTGGCCACTTCCTGACAGAGTGACGTGTGCCTGTGCCACCAGCTGGTAGCTAAAAACACACAGACAGATGAAAGATGTGTTCACAGTACATTTTTGCCATTTTGCCAGACATGTTAATCCGAAGTGATTTACAATAAACAGCTAATACATCAATAAAATAAGCAAGATAATGTACATGAACAATCAATATAGATGACGGAAGGGGAATGTTATGTTATGAAGTGTTATGATTTTAGCAGAAGTCTGAAGAGGTGAAACTTCAGTATACAGCAAAAGCTAGGGGATGAGTCTGTAACTCTAAATGCCACTGCCAGTTGACTCCACAGTTTGCAAGCAGCAGGGAGAACAGTCTAGCCATGATTGAATTTCTGTCCTGGGGGTTTTTAACTAAAGTTCTGTCACCATCCCTGTGTTGCCTGATTGCACTGAACATGTAGCGTTGTAAGGCTTGATCAAGTTTTGCTGAATAAAAGTTTGACACAGGTGTACTTTGCCTTCATATTGCTCAACCAGGCAAGTGCTCTTTTAAGAGAGAACCAAACGAGCTCAAAACACAACACCAGATATCTGTGAAAACACATGAACACAGCCAGAGTGCTTTGTCCTCTGTTCTGTGTAATGTAAAAAAGAAGCACTGTGTAACATACAGTATGATGTGGTGTTTTGACTGCCACAATAATTAAAATTCTGAAATAGCATACCTGTTCAGCCATTGTATTCTGGCTGCTGGCTCCAGGACACTTGCCAAGGCGAGCCACCTGTTTGATTGAGGAATTTATTATAAGTTTGCATAAGAAACTTTTCCACTGCAAAAGTTATCCTGTAAGTTAATCCATTTCACAACAGAATATTTGCATGACATTAGTCACTGCAGTATACCTTGCGCGCTGGTGAGGAGGAAGGTGTAGATGTTTTTTGTTTCACATCAACCTGGACCAATGGTTGCACAAGGTTTTCCATCTAAAAGACAAAACACACAAAGAAAAAGAAAAACATGACGAAATTAACTGACAAAATGACAATATAGAGAACTGACATAAGATGAACACTTTATTAATACAAACACTTCAACATTCAGCTGCATACATTTATTTTACCTCGCCAGGCAGTGCTACTGAGCCGTTTCCTGCAGCTACATCTGCAACCCCTGTTGCATGGCGCTGCACAGCTGCTCTGGACAGCTTATTTCGTTTGGGCATCCTTCTGGTAGTACCCGTTTACTTACAAAGACAGAACTCTTTCTTTGTCTCTACAATGTCAAAGGTGTCATAACACTTTTATTACCTCATTGCATGAAATCTTCGTCAACAAAACATCAACATGGTAATGTGTAAAATCACTCCAAGCCAAAGTTTGCACAGCTGCCTTTTGTTTTGCAAATTAGGCTATTTGCTGACAAAACGCAGTAAAACAATGCTCAATAACTATGAATTATGAAAAAACCCTAGTTTGACCGCTCACATGCAACTTAAAGCATATGTATTTTTTTGTATTATTTTCCTGTAAAGTAAAGTCAATGAGACCCCAACTTTGATTGGGAGTTAGGTTTGAAAAAGTTCAGATGTGATAGTAGACACCTTTATGAATACATTTTGTGAAGAAAGCTATTGGTAAGCATTTAGTTCCGTGAATGGTCAAAGACTCTGCTAACCTTCCTAACTCATTCCTGTCTCTCGCGTTACTTTTGTTCTCCAATGCAAATGGGACGCAGAAGTAACAGCAAAAGACAGGATTTCAACGGGAGTTCAAAGTTCACTTTTTTCACAACAATAATGGCTGCCTCCTGATCACATTAATGCTCAGTTGTGTTATGAAGAGTTTTCGGGGTCATTCCTGACCCCTAGAATGGCTCAGACAAAAATGGAATAGGCCTATAGGACATACTTTCAACACTGGACAACTGGACCACTTTTTGACACCAATACCTTGAAACTTAAGATAGCCGTTTTACCCAGAGATTCTCCTTTAATCTACACAATATTCTATGGTTAAATTGTTGCTTACTAACAATAATTGATTTACAAGCTCACAACCTGTCATAGTTATGACTTATCAACATATTCTTTACCAAATTCAGAGTATATCTACTGTATAACAGGTCAGGTGTGCACCAAAACAACTGGGCACTACGGATATCTGGGCACCAAAACCATCTGGGCTCTGGAGACATGAGGGCATGGGGACTAACTCGATAGGCCTACATGTGGGCACCTGGACAACTGGGCATCAAAAACATCTGAGCACTAGGGATGTGTGAGCACCTGGTAATTTGGGTACTAGGGACATGCCGGCACCTGAATTTATTTAACACACTGTTCTATAAAGCAGGTCTATGAAAACAAGCTCAAAAGAAGTAACCAGTTTCACCATGTGAGCCTTATTACATTAGCCATTTTCAAAAATAATCTTGAATGCAGGCCAAATAAGCAACTACACTCCAGAATCCAGCCCAAACAATAGCAACCTGCAACTATGAATATTTACAAACAACTTTACAAGAACACAAGCTCAAAGTTGCTTATAATAAGCAGACCTGGCAACACTGTCCAACTAATGCCAGCAGACAACAGACTAATAGTTTCAAGCAGTTGTAAGTAGTTTGTGTGTGTGTGTGTGTGTGTGTGTGTGTGTGTGTGTGTGTGTGTGTGTGTGTGTGTGTGTGTGTGTGTGTGTGTGTGTGTGTGTGTGTGTGTGGATAGCGACCTTTACAAAAAATGTATAAAAGAATAGTAGGCTAGCCTACTGTTAAAAAAAAAATAGAGGGGATTTCTCAAGGATAGAGAAAACATAGCAGGGCCAATCAATCCACTAGACAGCTTAAGCATCTGCCTGTTAGTCTAGTAAATCTAGGGAAAAATACACTCAGGTTGGACAACATTTTATTATTTAGTTTTTCAACTGATTCTGACAGGAAATTAGGTCTACTAGCCAGGATAAAAAATATACCCTGATCTGCTCACTGCAAATACCCACAGTTTGTCATGATGCTGAATCCATTGCAAGCATTTGTTTTGCACAAAAAACATTCCTTGGGCTACCAGTGGCCCCAGAAAATGATGGTTTAGTGATGAGTCATCACTTTTCCACAGTTTTGTGGGCGTTTTATGGGGCCAATGAATGTTTTTGTGCAAAAAATGCTTGCAATGGATTCAGCATCATGACAAACCCCTAGTTAGGCCCCTCACATCCTACTTAAAGCAGATTTTTTTCTTGGTATTTTCCTCCTGTATAGAAAGTCGATGGGAGCCCAACTTGATTTGGCCACTGTGAGTATTTGCAGTGAGCAGATCATTTTTATCCTGACTAGTAGACCTAATTTCCTGTCAGAATCAGTTGAAAAACTAAATAATAAAATTTTGTCCAACCTCAGTCTTATTTATACTGGACTATGTCTAGTAAAGCTGTCCTTCCAGGCAGACCCCAATGTTTGGGGGTTTAAAGAACAGTGGGTTAAACTTACTTACAACAACAAAGCAGCAAGCTATAGAACATGTAGGTGCCCAGGTGCCCACATGTCCTTAATGTCCAGTTGTCCACGTGCATAACATAGCATGCTAACATAGCATTTTAGCAACTTTTTACATGACACTTTGTTCTAACCAAGTCTTAATCCAAATATGGCCAATGGCCAAATCCACAACAGCTCTCAATGTTTCAAAACATGAGTCTATAAACCAATAGGTGCAATCATGATTACTGTCCTGAGTGATCAATTAACTTTTCACATTATATATACCTTGGAAGTAGTTACAGTAATTCCATGGTACATGAGTGACAGTCCACACATTTGTTCCTACCAAATACTTTACTATTTTGTTGTGAATTTGTAGATCTGCAAATTTCACTACTGATATTACTTCTTTTTAAAGCAAGTACTATGGAATATTTAAGTAATTTCTAAAAGCAATTACTCCAGGATTTAAATTAAGAACAAAAAAGTACAAAATCAGTGGAACAAACAATTTCAGGATCATGATTACAACAACATACAGTAAATGCTTCATCCTTGAACAAACTCACCTTAATTATTCAATGCTCTCCCAATGGTGTTCATTTTGAAAATGGCTATATTTGTTTGTTGAAACCATGTGTGAAGGGAGGGTGATTTTTGCAGGTCTTTCGGTCAGAGTGTATCAATAAAGCAACTGGGTTAAGCACTGTTGGTCCGACCAGTTTAACATTCACCAGGTTAGCTTTCACCAGCATCAGCAGGTTAGCGTTCACCAGCGTCAGCAGGTTAGCAATAGCGTTCACCAGCATTAGTTTTACTGAGGTTAGGGTTAAGGTTAGGTTTAGGTGTCTGTCCCCCCTGACTTTCATCACCTCCGTGGAGCCAATCACAAGCGTCTAGTGCCTTAACCCAGTTGCTTTTTTGATAAACTCGGACTTAAAGACCTGCAAAAAACACTGTCCCCATGTGTGAAGGACCCAGATGACCCACAATGCAAAGCAATTTAGCTGCCATTAGCAAAGCCTGAACAAATAAACAACCCATGCTTTATGATATAACCTATAAACTTCTAATTATATATAAAAGCCATGTCATTTTATTATAAGCGACTTGGTCTTGTTTTTCTGTAAATTAGCTTGTAAATATTGGTATCGTAGTAGCAGGTTGTGGTTAGGGTTAAGGTCTGTTTCTAAAATATAGTTGCTCATTTGGCTTACTTCCTAATGTTGTTTAAACCAGTATTTCGATCATTTTCATTGCAAGGACCATCCATTTGTCCAAGGTATCTGAAAATAGTTTGTGGCATGGACCCATGGACCCCCATACCAGATTTGTGTTGTTTCCAAAATATTCAACATTTGTCTTTTTTTTTTTTAGAATTTATTTGAAAATAGCAGATCTACAGAGAGAGAGAGAGAGAGAGAGAGAGAGAGAGAGAGAGAGAGAGAGAGAGAGAGAGAGAGAGAGAGAGAGGGATCTAGAACACTATAGAATCAAAAACAGATCTTAGAACACAGAATTCATAGATCTAGAACACATAGAATTCAGAAATATAGAACACATAGACACATGGCAGAACACATAGAATGTGTACAGTACAGTACGGTTAGGTACAGTACAGTAAAGTACAGTAAAATACATTACAGCAAGGTACAGTAGAGTACAGTAAAGTACAGTACAGTAAGGTAAGGTAGAGTACAGTAGAGTACATTAAAGTACAGGTACAGTAGAATACAGTAGCATACAGTAAAGTACAGTACAGTACAGTAAGGTATAGTAAGATACAGTTGAGTACATTAAAGTATAGTAAGGTACAGTAATGTACAGTAATGTACAGTAAGGTACAGTAGAGTACAGTAAAGTACAATACAGTACGGTACAGCAGAGTACAGTACAGTAAGGTACAGCAGAGTACAGTAAAGTACAGTAGTGTACAGTCAAGTACGGTAAAGTACAGTACAGTAAGGTACAGTAGTACAGTACAGTACAGTACAGTACAGTACAGTACAGTACAGTAAGGTACAGTAAGGTACAGTATAGCACAGTAAGGTACAGTACAGTACTTTATTGTGACTGTCCTTTCGTAACATTTTGGCATCACCTGTTGTGACCTCACCTGTCCATATATGGGAATTCCCAGATGAATTACTGTTAGGGGAACCACACTAACAGAATCCCTTTCAAGCCCATATATGGAGATCCCTGATGTCATCGATATTAAGCCCATATCTGGCTAATATACAGTAGTATATATTGTGTCAATCAAACCCGTGTCGCTGCCACGACACAAGTCACACTTGCAAATGAATTCTGTCCTTGTCACTTGCATATCAATATTTGGGAAAATATTTTGTCCACATTTTGTCCAACTTTGTCCAGAGTCATGTTTATTAAAATGGAAAATGTTCAATGCAGAACACTCCTGTCATATGTTTAGATGGACAAGTAGGAAATGGCTGTATACAATAATACAATAGACTTGTTTTTTCCAGTCCAGACAAGGTTTGAACTCCAAACCGTTTGCATGAAAGGCATATACTCTAACCACTACACTGGGACAGTCACAGCTGTTGTATCAGTCATGTTTAATGTATAAAAAACACACACACACACACACACACACACACACACACACACACACACACACACACACACACACACACACACACACACACACACACACACACACACACACACACACACACACACACACACTGACTGGCTTTTTACTTGGGTGTGGTGGGTAGTGACTGACTCAGGCCTGCACAATGTGAAAAGATCACACAAAGATGAGGTTTCTTCCTTTATGTAACGATGCCAGCTTTTTAGAATATTAATTTGCCTCGGACGCTTCATAGGCATATTAGATAAAGGTCCTTAGATTGAGTGTAGAATGTTTCATGCAAATTGCTCAAAAATCACAGGATAAATACGGGTTTAAGCGTTTTACAAACTGCTTAAAATCATATAGCGGCCCGCTTTGGCCAATTGGGTTAAGATTGGTTTCAGTGATATTTGGACTAACCCTCTATAGTAGTTCATCATGAAAATTTGACTGCATGTATGTTTTAGAGGCAGAAGAATAATTTGCATGAAACTGCAATATTGATTGAATTATTAAAAAAGCCTGTTGGAGACCATATTGGAGGCTTAGTCTAGCCGCCTGTGCCCTACAGACATATGCACTCAGCTTAAATATATTGCACGCACACGCATGCACGCACGCCACACAGCGAGAGAGCTGCAAGGCCCTTTCCAAGAGCATAGTCTAGTGCAGTGTTTATTATTTTTCCTTTATCTTGAGTTTTGCCTTTTGTTCCTGAGTTCTATTTTTGTCAAAGTTTATTTTTGCTATTTTTGAATTTTGGGTTTCATTGTAGGCTACAAAATTGCATGGAGGAGAAATTAAAATCTTAAAACGCCCCTCTTAAGCCGTTCTTTAGAGCCTCCTAGGCCATCAGCCAACTTCACATACTGGTTTAAAAATATTAGAATGCCCAATAACCAACTATAGTATTTTTAGAGACACAAATTGCTTATTATAAGCAGACATGGCAACCCAGGTACATTCAGAGCCCAGAGCACCAACTACTGACACTTTAATGCAAGGAGAACAGGAAACCAAATTATGTTTTTCAGGACAGCTTTTTCAGCCTCCGCCTCTTTCAGGATATGAACAGGATAACGGGGGTGGTGCCAGGATTAACATGAATATATAGAGATAAATACTGAATAAAAGTACAAAGGCATTGGCATCAACTTGAAACATTTTGAAAATAGCAGATCTACAAGCTCACAATGCAATGCAACGCATGAGCATTTACTGGAGTAGCCTAAAAGTAAGAGTATACAAGTGAAGTATAAAATACCTCAAAATTATACTAAGGATAGTATTTGAGTAAATGTACTCAGTTACTTTTACACCACTGGCATTGTAGACCCAGATGCTTGTGAAACATGATAAAGAAATAGTCATGCAATAGTATGAATTTCAGTTTATTTACACAAAGGATTTGCAATTGCAAAATATTATAGCAGCATTATTTTCTGTAAGTGGCTAGCAGAGTCAGACTTAACTAAACTTAAATTGTTTTTATTGAAAAACGTTGAGGGGAAGGCGGCTGGGGGTCAAAACTTGGAACTTTAGGGGCTCACATGGGGCTGCTGTCTGGGGCAGCCAGCCTAGGTGGGGGAGGGAAAGAGAAATTAGGTGAGCTTCAGAATAATTACAGTTGAGCCGCAAGGTAGAGAAGAGGTGTTCAATCTGCCCGTTCCACACAGTTCAGAATAATGAACCCACTTACACTGCCTTTCTTTGGCTTCAATGAAGCAATCTGGGAGCTGGTACTGATTGTCAGCTGATTGTCAGATGGGCTTCAGGTGTGAGGCTGAGCTTCCCCTGCATGGTTTGAAACAATAAATGAATGCACTCAAACATCATTACTTTATAAAGAAACTCAAAGTCATTACTTCAAAATCAAATCAAACTAGGAATGAGTGTCACTGCAGCTGCTTTTTCCTACCCATAACCATAGGTCAGACAGGATTGTGTCAGTCTTTCTGCAGGCTCGCCATCTTTCAGATTCAGTTCTAGGCAATAAACCTGGCCTGGATCAAAGAAAAAGGCCAAATGAATAGAAAAACACAAATTCAAATAATCTGCTACAGGCTTGAAACAAAATAATTCCATTAATCTGCCCAACTAGGCATTGGCATTAAACTCAAAATACATCAATTCAATAATCAACGTTGCAGCTAACATACAAGCATTACATTCCAAAAGAAATCGTTTAACATTTAGATCCCAAAACCAAAAACAACATAACATTTCAGAGCACATGGTCACATTGTTCCTCCATCACACACAGCCAGTGTATGGAGTGGATCAGGTAGGTATGGTCAGGTGAGGTAAATCTAAAAGCCAAATTATAGTATGGGTAAGTATAATGAATGAAACTGTTAGAAATTGGAATAGTTGTTGGAATAATGAACAGTGTACAGACCTGCAGCTGCTGCATAATGTAGCAGTGAGTAGCAGCAACCACCAGCACCATGCAGCGTCCAAACAATCTGAGAGGGGGGGAGTGGCCTCAACTCAACCACTATTTATACCCTTGCTTAAGAAGGTTGCCATGTTTGGTCGGGTTGCCATGTTCAGTTGCAGTACCAGGGTTTTCACGGCAAAATGTTGTCAAATGTATTTTAAATGCATGAGGTAAGGCTTGAACAGGGGACTTCTGGAATGATAGACAAAGGCCTTACCAGGTGAGCTATGCACAGCTCTGCACAGTGAGATAATATTACTTTAAATGTTTGTTTTAGAGACAGAAGAATAATTTGCATACAACTTGCAATATTGATTGAATTATTAAAAACTATTAAAAATGCATGTTTCAATTTTTAAAAAATCCGATCTGACAGATCTTTAGATATTGGTCCAAAGTTCATGTAAAAAAAGTTCCGTGCACGTGACGCGAAAGTTCCGGAATAAAAGCGGGTTTAAGTGTTTTACGAACTGCTCCAAAAGGCGGAAAATCGAAGGGCGGAGCTTACTTAACAAAGACACAGATGTTTTCAGCTTGAGTCAAGGCACGCGTGTAAGCAAGTTGCATGTCTTCAAACGAAACGAGGCATGACTTATGCCCCTTTAAAGTTTGAGTTTTCAAACGCTTCGTATAGCGCCCCCCTTTGGCCAATTGGAGTAAGATTGCTTTCAGTGATATTTGGACTAATCCTCTACATATTTGCCAAATGCCATGAACGTGTCACTTTGCATGTATGATTTAGAGGCAGAAGAATAATTTGCATATAACTGCAACATTGAGTGAATTATTAAAAAATAATTTTTCGCTTTAAAGAAAATCCGCCTGAGTTTTCAGACCGTATTGGTCCAAAGTTCATGTAAAAAAAGTTTCGCGCACATTACGCGAAAATCCCAGGAGGAGATACATTTTTACTGTTTTTCATATAATTCAAAATTGTGGGAGAAGTAAAGATCAGAGGTCAAAAGTCAGAGCGTAAAAGTTGTTCGGCATGAGGAGACGCATAAGTGTATACAGGTTCCATTGCTGTACCTGAAACAGGGCATGAGCTACACCAGTTCAAAGTTTGCACTTTCGAAGGCTTCCTACAGCGCCACCCTTTGGCCGATTGTTGCGAGCTTCGCGTTTTAGCCGTTTGGCATGGTCCTCTGCCATACTGCCATGAACGTGTCACTTTGCAGTATGATTTAGAGGCAGAAGAATAATTTGCATGAAACTGCATTATACGGTTAATTATTAAAAAATAATGTTTCGCTTTAAAGAAAATCCGGCTAACTTTTCAGACCGTATTGGTCCAAAGTTCATGTAAAAAAAGTTTCGCGCACGTTACGCGAAAATCCCAGGAGGAGATACATTTTTACTGTTTTTCATATAATTCAAAATTGTGGGAGAGGTAAAGGTCAGAGGTCAAAAGTCAGAGCGTAAAAGTTGTTCGGCATGAGGAGACGCATAAGTGTATACAGGTTTCATTGCTGTACCTGAAACAGGGCATGAGCTACACCAGTTCAAAGTTTGCACTTTCGAAGGCTTCCTACAGCGCCACCCTTTGGCCGATTGTTGCGAGCTTCGCGTTTTAGCCGTTTGGCATAGGCCTCTGCCATACTGCCGAGTTTCGTAAAAAGCGACTGCACGGTCTAGCCGCTAGAGCAAAAGTGGCGGAATAATAATAATAATAATAATAATAGTGATGAAGTCCAATAACAATGAGTGGCCAAGGCATTGCCACTTCGTGGCCTTGGCCACTAATAATGAATATAGCTGCAAGCAGCGATAAAGTGGCCAAAGCCAAAAACACCTCAAATCATGAACACAGCCTGCAATGTGCGTGAAATCTTGCAAGCACATTCCCAATAGGTCAAGGAACAGATACCACCCTTCTTACATTGGCCTGTTATAGCGTCAACTTTTGCACAACACATTTTTGGAACAAAATGGACCAATCTTTGACGTCAGCAACGTCAAAGAAAGCACTGCCTGCGATCTTGACATTTTGTACTTTTATAGCCATTGTTTTCTGGCTTGAAGCGAGCCCACTATTGTTTCGAAGGAACAATATTTTTCTAGTTTATTTCTATCTATCTATACTAGTCATATCAAGTTCTCCTCAATACTTTGGCACCTTTCTACTCCTACATACTTAGTGAGAAAATGAAAATAAAAACATCAATGTGTTCAGCTTACAGTGGCAAAGTGTGCTATTATTTTTTACAGCAATCGGCCAAATGGTGGCGCTGTAGGAAGCCTTCGAAAGTGCGATCTTTGAACAGGTATAGCTCATGCTGTGTTATACATACAGCCATGAAACCTGTATACACTTATGCGTCTCCTCATGCCGAACAACTTTTACCCTCTAACTTTTGACCTCTGACCTTTAGGTCTCCCACAATTCGGAATAATATGAAAAACAGTAAAAATCTCCTCCTGGGTTTTTTTTGTTACGCGCACAAAACTTTTTTCACATGAACTTTGGACCAATACGGTCAAACTGTCTGGTCGGATTTCTTTTAAAGTGAAATATAATTTTTTTATAATTCAATCAATATTGCGGTTTTATGCAAATTATTCTTCGGCTTCTAAATCATACATGCAAAGTTACACGTTCATGGCATTTGGCAAAGATGTGGAGGGTTAGTCAAAGTATCACTGAAACCAATTTTATTCCAATCGGCCAAAGGGGGGCGCTATACGAAGCGTTTGAAAATTCAAACTTCAAACGGGCATAAGTCATGACTCGTTTCGTTTGAAGACATGCAACTTGTTACACGCGTGCTTTGACTCGAGCGGAAGACATCTGTGTCGTTGTTAAGTAAGCTCCGCCCTTCGGTTTTCCGCCATTTTGAGCAGTTTGTAAAACGCGTAAACCCGCTTTTATTCTGGAATTTTCGCTCCACGTGCACAAAACTTTTTTTACGTGAACTTTGGACCGATATCTAAAGATCTGTCAGATCGGATTTCTTTAAAATTGAAACATGCCTTTTTAAATAAATTCAATGAATATTGCAGTTTTATGCAAATTATTCTTCTGCCAAAGTCATGCAAAGTCACATTTTCATGATGAAATACTGTAGAGGGTTAGTTCAAATATCACTGAAACCAATCTTACCCCAAATGGCCAAAGGGGGGTGCTATATAATTTTGAGCAGTTTGTAAAACGCTTAAACCCGTTTTTATCCTGGTAATTCAATGAATATTGCAGTTTTATGCAAATTATTCTGCCTCTAAAAAGGTCTTTGCCTATCTGTCAAAAGGTCCCCAGTTCAAGCCTTTCGACATGCATTGAAACTGCACGTCACAAAACATGGCTGTGAATCTTTGTCAATTTGAAGTATTAAAGTTAACACAAAATGCTTTTTTGAGAGTAGTTATTTTCGATGTATGACATAATTTGTTGTGAATATAGCCAATTAACAATCTCCCAAGTTGTCCGATAGCGATGTGTTGAGAGCTTGTAGATTGGGTATTTCTGCTAGTTTGGGCCCCACTGGATATTGGTATCTCAAATCTATGTTGTTTAACATGCAACAGGACGTGCATGGATTGTGTGGGGGAGGATGTAATATAAATGTAATGTAAATGTAATGAAGTCACACCAATCAGTCACATGGGGTGGGGTTCAAACCCTGTCTGGGGTTGAATAAAAAGTCTATTGTACACAGCCATTTCCTACACGTCTTTCTAAACATATGGCAGGAGTGTTTTCATCTCATCTGTACTTGTATACTTGAGTCTGCATAGAATGTTTTCTATTTTAATAAACATCACTCTGATTAAAGAGACATGGCCACCATAGTGTTCTAGTGGTTATAGCAAATACCTTTCATGCGGAAGGTTAGGAGTTGTGAAAATAGCAGATCTACAAGCTCACAATGCCTTGCGTTGTGAGCTTGCAATTTGAAAGAGTGAGGTCACACAGGACGGAATTCATTTGCAAGTGTGATTCGAGTTGCGGTTTAACTTGGACAAAATATTTTCCCAAATATGAATATGACTGAATATGACTATATATATATATATATATATATATATATATATATATATATATTAAGCCCATGATATGGGCTTAATATTGACATAAGGGATCTCCATATATGGGGATTAAAGGGATTCTGTTAATGTGAGTGTGGTTCCCCTAAATGGTAAATGGTAAATGGTGCATTTTATATAGCGCTTTTAATCCAAAGCGCTTTACATAGATTGTGCATTACATTCACCCATTCACACACACATTCATACACCGGTGGCGGAGGAAGCCATGCAAGGCACCAACCTACTCACCGGAGGCAATTAGGGGTTCAGAGTCTTGCCCAAGGACCCTTCGACATTAACTCAGGGGGAGCCCGGATTCGAACTGGGAACCCTTCGGGATTTATACCCTTCGTGCTCTAATACCAGTTTCTCTACCCCTGAGCTATGCCGCCCCTTACTGTCCCCTAACAGGACGTCATCTGGGAATGACCATATATGGACAGGTGATGTCACAACAGGATGTCACAATATTACGGAAGGACGGTTGCAACAAAGTACATGGGCTATTGATCGCGATGTGAGCGTTGTCAGTTTTAGATCTGCTATTTTAAAATACATTCTTGAAAAAAAAAATCAAATGTTGAATATTTTGGAAACATTTTAAAAACACACATCTGGTATGGGGGTCCTTAGGTCCATGGTACAAACTAGATAGGGGTCCTTGGACAAATACAATTTGGATGGTCCTTGCAACAAAAATGGTCGAAATACTGGTTTAAATAACATTAGGAAGTAAGCCCAATAAGCAACTATACAGGCCTCAAAAAACCACAACTACTACAGTACCAATATTTAGTCTACTTTACAGAAAAACAAGACCAAAGTCGCTTATAATAAAAGAACATGGCAACCCTGGTTGTGCCCCAACTTCTGTTCAGGCTTTGCTAATGGCAGCTAAATTGTGTTGCATTGTGGGTCATCTGGGTCCTTCACACATTGTTTCATCAAACAAATATACCGGTAGCCATTTTTAATGTGTACAACATTGGGAGAGCTTTGAAGGTGAGTTTGTTCAAGTATGAAGCATTTCCTGTTTGTTGTTTAATCATGATCCTGAACTATTTCATTGTTTGTTCTGCTGTTCTGATTTTGTTATTGATTTAAATACTGGAGTAATTGCTTTTAAATTACTTAAATATTCAATAGTAGGCCTACTTGCTTAAAAAAAACTTGGAAGTAATAATATCAGTAGTGAAATTTGCAGATATACAAGCTCACAACAACATAGTAAAGTGTTTAGTAGGAACAAATATGAGGACTGTCACTCATGTACCATGGAATTAAACTTCCAAGGTATATATAATGTGAAAAGTTAATTGTTAATTAATCATGACAGTAATCATGATTACACCTATTGGTTTATAGACTCATGTTTTGAAACATGAGAGCCATGGTGGATTTGGCCATTGCCATCTTTTTGATTAAAGGGTGGTTCAAACTTGGTCAGAACAAAGTGTCATGTACAAAGTTGTTTAAGTTGCTAAAATGCTATATTAGTTGGTTCAATTATATTTTTATTCTCCTCTATTTTCTTTAACAGTAGGCTACTATTTTCTTTTATATAGCCTATATATTTTTAAAAGGTGGCTCTCCACCATATAGCCTATATATTTTTAAAGGACCTACACCATGAATTTTCACTTTTTCTATTTTAAAACCTTTTTTTGGGGTCCCACTGGCACCTTCTATCCTCACAAAGTCCTATTTCTGTACATTGTGTCTTTCTCTGGTTTTGGGAAGACAGAGATGAAAAGCTTTCCACAGGTTCTCAGAACAGTGCTGTTCTGAGAGTTGATCCGTGTGACGTCACACGGATTCCCGTTTTTTTTCAGAGTAAAAAAAAAAAAAAAAAAACTTTTTTTTTTTTTCAAAAAATCTTTTTTTCAAAACTTTTTTTTTCCAAAAAAATGTAATGCAGTCAATTTTTTTTTTCTTTTCAAAAACAGTTTTTTTCAAAACTTTTTTCAAAACTTTTTTTCAAAACTTTTTTTTCAAAAACTTTTTTTTTTTCAAAAAACTTTTTCTTTTTCAAAAAACTTCTTTTTTTTCTGGAAAAACGCCACTAGATGCGCCCCTGAGCAAACAGAGGCCGTTTTGGTATTGCAGCTGGAGAGCCTCATTATAGTAGAGCTAGAACAAACAAAAAGAATGGTCAGAGTGTTTGTTGAGGGTTAAAACCTGTCTAAGACTCAATTTTGAGCATATATTTATACAAAAAATATAGTTTTAAAAGCATGGTGTAGGCCCTTTAAAAGGTGGCTCTCCACCAAACAAACTGCTTGAAACATGTTAGTCTGTTGTCTGCTGGCATTAGTTGGACAGCGTTGCCAGTTTTGCTTATTATAGGCGTATTTGGTTTTGATGCCCAGTTGTCCAGGTGCCCACATGTAGTTGTACCCGTGCCCACATGTCTCCAGAACCCAGATGGTTTTGGTGCCCTGACATCTGTAGTGTCCAGTTGGTTTGGTGCACACCAGACCTGTTACAGTATACTGTAGATATACTCTAAATTTGGTAAAGAATGTGTTGATAAGTCATAATAACTATGACAGGTTGTGAGCTTGTAAATCAATTGTTCGTGGCTTAAATCCTAACGGGTTTAAGCGTTTCACAAACTGCTCAAAATGATATAGCGCCCCCCTTTGGCCAATTGGGGTAAGATTGGTTTTAGTGATATTTGGACTAACACTCTACATCTTTGCCAAATGCCATGAACATGTTACTTTGCATGTATGATTTAGAGGCAGAAGAATAATTTGCATAAAACTGCAATATTCATTGAATTTATTTAAAAAAGCATGTTTCAATTTTAAAGAAATCCGATCTGACAGATCTTTAGATATCGGTCCAAAGTTCACGTAAAAAAAGTTTTGTGCACGTGGAGCGAAAATTCCAGAATAAAAGCGGGTTTACGCGTTTTACAAACTGCTCAAAATGGCGGCAAATCAAAGGGCGGAGCTTACTTAACAACGACACAGATGTCTTCCGCTTGAGTCAAAGCACGTGTGTAACAAGTTGCATGTCTTCAAACGAAACGAGTCATGACTTATGCCCGTTTGAAGTTTGAATTTTCAAACGCTTCGTATAGCGCCCCCCTTTGGCCGATTGGAATAAAATTGGTTTCAGTGATACTTTGACTAACCCTCCACATCTTTGCCAAATGCCATGAACGTGTAACTTTGCATGTATGATTTAGAGGCCGAAGAATAATTTGCATAAAACCGCAATATTGATTGAATTATTAAAAAGTTATATTTCACTTTAAAAGAAATCCGCCGAGACTAGTTTGACCGTATTGGTCTAAAGTTCATGTGAAAAAAGTTTTGTGCGCGTTATGCAAAAATCCCAGGAGGAGATAGATTTTTACTGTTTTTCATATAATTCAAAATTCTGGGGGATCTAAAGGTCAGAGCGTAAAAGTTGTTCGGCATGAGGAGACGCATACGTGTATACAGGTTTCATGGCTGTACCTAAAACACAGCATGAGCTATACCTGTTCAAAGTTCGCACTTTCGAAGGCTTCCTACAGCGCCACCATTTGGCCGATTGCTATAAAAAATAATAGCACACTTCGCCACTGTAAACTGAACACATTGATGTTTTTATTTTCATTTTCTCACTAAGTATGTAGGAGTAGTAGGATACCGAAGTTTTGAGGAGAACTGACCTGACTGACCTACTAGATAAATAACTAGAAAAATATTGTTCCTTCGAAACAATTGTGGGCTCGCTTCAAGCCAGAAAACAATGGCTATAAAAGTACAAAATGTCAAGATCGCAGGCAGTGCTCTCTTTGACGTTATTGACGTCAAAGATTGGTCCATTTTGTTCCAAAAATGTGTTGTGCAAAAGTTGACCCGCTGGTGGCGCTATAACAGGCCAATGTAAGAAGGGTGGTATCTGTTCCTTGACCTATTGGGAATGTGCTTGCAAGATTTCACGCACATTGCAGGCTGTGTTCATGATTTGAGGTGTTTTTGGCTTTGGCCACTTTATCGCTGCTTGCAGCTATATTCATTATTATTATTTGTTGTGTGTGTGTGCACTTCATAGGCATATTAGATAAAGGTCCTTAGATTGTGTGTAGAATGTTTCATGCAAATTGCAAAAAAAAATCCTATCGGGTTTAAGCGTTTCACAAACTGCTGAAAATGATATAGCGCCCCCCTTTGGCCAATTGGGGTAAGATTGGTTTTAGTGATATTTGGACTAACACTCTACATCTTTGCCAAATGCCATGAACATGTTACTTTGCATGTATGATTTAGAGGCAGAAGAATAATTTGCATAAAACTGCAATATTCATTGAATTTATTTAAAAAAGCATGTTTCAATTTTAAAGAAATCCGATCTGACAGATCTTTAGATATCGGTCCAAAGTTCACGTAAAAAAAGCATAAACAGTGTATGGTTAAAGTTGCACTCCACACGACCAAAGTGCGGTTTAATTCTCAGAAAAACGAATCTCTGATCAATAAAACTACATGGTGATCATTTTCCCCACCACCTCTAAAAATGTTCCTAAATGAACTTTATGGGATCTCAAACTTTGCCATATCTGTACCCTCATTTACAAAGCCAGGATCTATTAACCCATTTAGAACGGGTACACATTATTGTGTATCGTTATTTTATGCTTTAACTATTGGAAAAATAGCAGATATACAAGCTCACAGCGCGGCACCGAGTGCCGCGCTGCGAGCTTGTAGATCTGCTATTTTTTTAATCATGAAAATTAAAATTTGTACCCGATTCTATAAGTGTCTTTTGAATCCTTCTAAGGTTTTTTGGAAAAACCCTATGTTTCTATGTCAGCAATCTGGCCAGCCATCGTCAAAGAAAATGTCCTTTTCACTTAACTGGAGCTCAGTTAGCCTGTTCTTGAGAGACGACTATGTCAGTGGTTCTCAAACCTTATCATGTGAAGGATCCCCCAAAATGATATGTATTTGGCCACGGACCCCCATCTCAAAATATCTAGTTCCAGGGACCACCCAGAAGCAAAACGTGAACGTTGCAAACGTTCACTTTAAAAATACAAATATTCAAAGATTTGCACACATTTTCGCAACGTTTTCAAAAATAGCAGATCTACACGCAGATCTTGTATATATGCTATTTTTCAATAGCTAAAGCATTCAATAATTCTTCTAGGCCTAATATACCACTATGCCACGCCTCCAGGAACAACCCCTCGTGAATTATGGGCTCACATTTCTTTTTTGAATAAGTTATGAATGAATTACAATGTAAATACTGTTACCTAGTTTTGATATAATTTGACGAAGTAGGCAGTGGTAGAATAAATGTAATTGTGTTCTGTGCAAACTTTTTGAAAAATGACTGCATGTTTTGAAAATCTGCCACATTATGTTTTTACATTGATCTACAAGCTCACAGTTCTGGCACAATTCCAATGTCCTCCCTAAGCCTTGTTGACTCACTGACTTAAAGCTGCATGAAACCCAAAATCACTTTTTCTATAAATATATATCTATCTATAAATGCGAGAAGTCTCTGCGTGTGTGTTTGTAATCCGTGTATCTCGAGAACCGCTCGTCCCACCGGCTTCAGATTCGGCACGCGCGCTCCCCGCCGCGGCACGGAGTGCAGTGCCGGGCCTCGACCCGTCCCGACGCGCGGTTTTCCCTAACCGGCGCGAAACGTTCGGAATCTCCTTATGCGGGGCTGATTGTTGACATCAGGCTGTTCCGGAGGAAATCGGCGCAAAATCGGTCATTGTGACATCACTGCAGTGCCGGGCGCAAGCGCTGACTCATTGTGACATCACTGCAGTGCCGGGCCTTGCCTCGACCCGACAGATATCTCCGTATATGGGCATAAGACTGAGAACTCCATATATGGGCATATGGGCAGATACAGAGATCTCCATACAGTATATGGGCATACATAGACAGATATCTCCGTATATAGGCATAAAAGGGACACAGACCCTAGACCCGACAGATATCTCCGTATACTGAGAACTCCATATATGGGCATCTTGCCTCGACCCGACAGATATCTCCGTATATGGGCATAAGACTGAGAACTGAAATCGGTGCAAGCGCTGACTCATTGTGAGATTTGTGACATCACCTCATAAAAGGCTCTGACATCACGTACGCCACATGAGTCAACAAAAAATCTCTGTGAGTGTGTATGTATGTATGTAATCCGCGTATCTCGAGAACCGTTCGTCCCACCGGCACGCGCGTTCTCCATATATGGGATAAAATGAATGCCCGTATGCGGAGCTGATGTCTGACATCAGAGTTTTCCACAACCGGTACTGTGTGTCCAGAGATCTTCATATATGGGCATAAGTGGACAAAGACAAACAGATGGTCAAAACGGGTCCTATGACAACAGGTATATTGGGGTTTGCATTAAAGGGTGGGGCATTCATGGGGTTTGCATTAAAGGGTGGGGCATTCATTCCCTATTTCAAATTCGGCACGCGCGTTCCCCACCGCAGCAGGTAGTGCAGTGCTCGGCCTCGACCCGACCCGATACACGATTTTCTGTAACCAGCACGAAAGGTTCGGATTCTGATGTCTGACATCAGGATTTTCCGGAACTGACACTGTGTCTGCATAGATCTCCATATATGGGCATAAAATGGATGCAGACAGACAGATACAGATATCTCCATAAATGGGCATAAATGGACACAGGCAAACAGATGGTCAAAGATCTCCATATATGGGCATAAAGTGGACGCAGACAGACAGATACAGATATCTCCATATATGGCATAAATGGACACAGGCAAACAGATGGTCAAAACAGGTCCTATGACAACAGGTATAATGGGGTTTGCATTAAGTTTGTCTCCTCCTCCATCTGTTTGTCTGTGTCCCTTTATTCCCATTATGGAGATCTCTGTATCTGTCTGTGCCTCCGACTGTGTTGCAGACACAGTGCCGGTTCCCCCTTTAATGCAAACCCCATTATACCTATTGTCATAGGACCCGTTTTGACCATATGGGCATAAGACTGAGAACTCCATATATGGGCATATGGGCAGATACAGAGATCTCCATACAGTATATGGGCATACATAGACAGATATCTCCGTATATAGGCATAAAAGGGACACAGACCCTAGACCCGACAGATATCTCCGTATACTGAGAACTCCATATATGGGCATCTTGCCTCGACCCGACAGATATCTCCGTATATGGGCATAAGACTGAGAACTGAAATCGGTGCAAGCGCTGACTCATTGTGAGATTTGTGACATCACCTCATAAAAGGCTCTGACATCACGTACGCCACATGAGTCAACAAAAAATCTCTGTGAGTGTGTATGTATGTATGTAATCCGCGTATCTCGAGAACCGTTCGTCCCACCGGCACGCAAACCCCATTATACCTATTGTCATAGGACCCGTTTTGACCATCTGTTTGAAAAAGCGACAGAGATCTCATATATGGGCATAAAATGGACGCAGATAAACAGATATCTCCATATATGGCATATATGGGCATACAATGGACGCAGAATCACAAAGTTCCCCATATACGGGCATAAAAGGGACACAGACAGACAGATACAGAGATCTCCATATATGGGCATAAAATGGACGCAGATAGACAGATATCTCCATATATGGGCATATAATGGACCCAGAACTATAACTGCAGTGATCTCTATATGGACATAAAATGGACGCCGACAGACAGACAGATACAGATATCTCCATATATGGGCATAAATGGACACAGGCAGACAGATGGTCAAAACAGGTCCTATGAAAACAGGTATAATGGGGTTTGCATTAAAGGGCGGGGCATTCATTCCCTATTTACATTGTTCCGAGTTGGCCAGGTCGCCGACTAGACGCTGGGCCGCCCGAAGGGCGGCCCAGCTTCTAGTTATATAAATGAGTCACTTGTGATAGGGAGCAATGATATGGTTCAATTTGGCTTGTGGATTCAGAGCTTTATGATATCTCTGTAGCTATTTCTGTGTTCTTCCAGTTATTATTTATGGTTTCTGAAATGCTGACGGCAAGTGCGGACAGCTCAGTCTGTGTGGCTACTTTCAGAATATAATGATATGCACGCATTACTCCGCCCCTTGCCCTCAACAACAGATAACCACGCCTACATATTAGATTTCTTTTCATAAGCTGAATTCTGATAAAATGAACATAGAGGCGGGGTTTCAGGCTCCTTTAAGTGACGTCAACATGGTAAGGGCTTGAGGGTACATCCCCCTAGTGGTGAGCAAAAGAACTTGTGGGGACTCCGCTAGAGGGTGCAGCTCCAAAATGAGTGGAACAGCACTTTAGATGAGTGTTTCATTCATGACACTTTACATCATTTAAAACTCTTTACTGTCCTTATTTACAGTCATTGCTTTAAAGGCTGTCAGCTGTAGCTTGATGATTGGCTACGCACAGGCATAAACACACTAGGGCATTAACGACTTGTGATTTTTGCAAGTCGACTCGACTCAGTAAAAAGTTGAGTTGAAGCCGACTTTATCGTTTGATGATGTCATCACATCACACACGACCCCCCCCAATTATTTTGGGGGGTCCCCAGATGATTAACTTAATGTGCAACATTGTTTTCTCACTCAACAGTAAACAAACCAACATAAAGTTTAAGTGTATAAAGGGTATCTGCACATTTCTAAAGTGACAATTTAAGGACTTTTAAGGACTTTTTAATACCTCTAAAATGACAAATTAAACATTGTCCAAATTGTCAAATATATAGAGGCAGAAATTGTAAAAATAGCAGATCTACATGCTCACAATGTTGTGAGCATGTAGATCTGCTATTTTCACAATGGAATGTTTTTATTTTTTTACTTTGACTTTCGACTTATGTAATGAAGACGACTGAAGCCCGTATCAGAGTCGGGTCCGCGGTGGAAGGCTGTCCACCGCGGTGTAGTCTTTTTGAGCGTTAACGTTGTAGTTTTATGACTCAAAAAGACTACACCGCACTACACCGCGGACCCGACTCTGATACGGGCTTGAGTCAACTTGTCGACTTTTTTGTTAATGCCCTAAAACACACACAGACATGCATAGATTTGTATGACCTGCTTATGCTCCAGCAGAGCGGGCCTTGTAATTTATATCAGGCCGCACTTGTTGATGGTGACGTCACCAAGAACCGCAATGCTGGTCCCATTGAATGATGTCACTCTGCGTTCAGGGGTTTAACCCATTGGATGGGTGTAAGCGCAGACAGACAGACACACAGACGGACATAGATTTGGCTAATTGTGGGCTAGCCTGAAAGGCGAGACCAGTATGTTATCTTCATTATTTATTTATTTGTGTATCTATCAAGTTCTCCCCGACAGTACAAAGGCAGGGCCCTTAGCCAATGAGGTGCAATTGGAAATTGGTGGGAAAACATCTGGGAGTGGTGGTAGCTGGAGTATTGGTTGAGCTTCGCATGACAGCACGCTGCAGAATATAGTCACGTCAGCAACCACACTTGCAAAGGGCAGATCTTTGTGCCCATACATGGTGTTACATGCGTGCCCACACTGTTTCATAGGAACAGTATTTTTGAGCGGTGCAAACCGCTCCTATAAGTGGCTGTGCGTGTGTCCGTAGCCTTTTTCCTCAGCGTTTTGCCATAGTAAAATGTGTGTGCGTAGCATCATGTTTGTCTAGTGATGTCATATGTCGTAGGCTATGTCTTAAGCATTTTTCCTCAGCGTTTTGCCATAGCAAAATGTGTGTGTGTCCGTAGCTGTGCGTGTGACCGTAGCCTTTTTCCTCAGCGTTTTGCCATAGCAAAATGTGTGTGCGTAGCATCATGTTTGTCTAGTGATGTCATATGATATGTCGTATGTCTGTAGCCTTTTTCCCCAGCGTTTTGCCATAGCAAAACGTGTGTGTGTAGCATAGCCTGTACATCCTAGACTCAAATCCTAGTCTGAAGATGTTATGCAAGCACGACCACTGCTCACTTCACATTGGGTGTGATTTTTTTAGTTTATAGTTAGATAGTGTGGTTGCTATGGGCAACACACTATTGCAGGGGTCAGCAACCTTTTTGAAATGAAGTGCCATGTTTTTGCCAGACCCATGAAATGGGTAGGCCTACATAAGCAAATGTCGGTCTGTCCGGGTTTTCTATATAAAGGGTATATATGATGATGACATGATGATGACATGCCTACAAAAGGCATGATGTCATAAATGATGATGACAGACAGGGGGTCTGGCACAACCAGGTTGACCTGGTCTAGTTATTTTGTAGATAGGCAGTGTGCCACGTCATTGTCAACATAGATTTTAATGACACCCCATCAAATATTCAGACATATTTTGATTGTCAGGACATTGTTATAATGATCATTAGACTCAATTAGCAATAGCCCACCTATCTCCCCGACTCCCTCCGCATGTCAAAGTTCAGAATTTGAATCAATGTAGAATTATATGCAAGATGTAATTTGTTGCAAATTAGGTGACTTCATTTAATTGACCGTTTAAAACGATATTTGATTTTAGATTCCTCCTGCCAGCAACGTGAAAACTGTTTTTGAGCGGTGGTAAACCGCTCCATAGAGTGGCTGTGCATGTGTATGTAGCCTTTTTCCTCCGCGTTTTGCCATAGCAAAATGTGTGTACGTAGCATCATGTTCGTCTAGTGATGTCATGTGTCGTATGTCTGTAGCCTTTTTCCTCAGCGTTTTGCCATAGCAAAACGTGTGTGTGTAGCATAGCCTGTACATCCTAGACTCAAATCCTAGTCTGAAGACGTTATGCAAGCACGACCACCGCTCACTTCACGTTGGGTGTGATTTTTTTGTAAACATTTTGAGTAATGTTAACCAGGTTGTAAGGTTAAGCTGTTGGTCAGGCAACCACACTTGCAATTTTCCAGAAGTGCAACTTTCTAACCAGAAATACTGTTCCTACGAAACAGTGTGGGCTCACATGTAACACCATGTATGGGCACAAAGATCTACCCTTTGGCTGCACCTCATTGGCTAAGGGCCCTGCCTTTGTACTGTCGAGGAGAACTTGACTGATAGATAAATAATGAAGATAACATGTGTTTATTAGTGTGGGCAACACACTATTGTTCCCTGCGTTTTTACTCATCATCCCTTGTAACCCTCAAAACGCATCGCGCTGCGGTGCGTTTTGAGCTTGTAGATCGGCTATTTTTGCTTCTTTTGAATTGGAATCCTGAATATTTTTTTTTATTTTTGAACAGTAATCCTGAAATCTAACCTTTTGTTTTCATTTCAAACGTTTTTAGTTATATACTCATGTTATCTTTATGAACCTAAATACAAATACATTGGACATAAAAATATATATACATTTTAATTAAAGGTGTCGAATTTAGCGCGCTATTATCTAGTTAACTAGAAATCCTTTTAATGCCGAGAATTTTTTTAACGTGCGATTAACGCGAGGCTCAAACGTGCCTCGGTCATAGAGTTGGCCTCGGTGCGCGCCGTAGTCTGCAGAAGCAGGAAATGAATGCACTCCACACTCACATGCAAGTGCAGCTTGTAAACAACCCGCTGTGAGCAGATGAACACTGACTGAGCAAGATGGAAAAGAATACTTCTCTTCTAAATGGAAAGTTCCGCTTCAAAGCCCTGCCAGATGGCAGTCTCGACAGAACAAAAGTTATTTGCATTTACTGTAAAGCTGAATTGAGTTACCACCGGAGTACGAGCAGTCTGAAGTACCATGAGTTACCACCGGAGTACGAGCAGTCTGAAGTACCATGAGTTACCACCGGAGTACGAGCAGTCTGAAGTACCATGAGTTACCACCGGAGTACTAGCAGTCTGAAGTACCATGAGTTACCACCAGAGTACTAGCAGTATGAAGTACCATGAGTTACCACCAGAGTACTAGCAGTATGAAGTACCATGAGTTACCACCGGAGTACTAGCAGTCTGAAGTACCATGAGTTACCACCGGAGTACGAGCAGTCTGAAGTACCATGAGTTACCACCAGAGTACTAGCAGTCTGAAGTACCATGAGTTACCACCAGAGTACTAGCAGTCTGAAGTACCATGAGTTACCACCAGAGTACTAGCAGTCTGAAGTACCATGAGTTACCACCAGAGTACTAGCAGTCTGAAGTACCATGAGTTACCACCAGAGTACTAGCAGTCTGAAGTACCATGAGTTACCACCAGAGTACTAGCAGTCTGAAGTACCATGAGTTACCACCAGAGTACTAGCAGTCTGAAGTACCATGAGTTACCACTGGAGTACTAGCAGTCTGAAGTACCATGAGTTACCACCGGAGTACGAGCAGTCTGAAGTACCATGAGTTACCACCGGAGTACTAGCAGTCTGAAGTACCATGAGTTACCACCGGAGTACGAGCAGTCTGAAGTACCATGAGTTACCACCGGAGTACGAGCAGTCTGAAGTACCATGAGTTACCACCAGAGTACTAGCAGTCTGAAGTACCATGAGTTACCACCAGAGTACGAGCAGTCTGAAGTACCATGAGTTACCACTGGAGTACTAGCAGTCTGAAGTACCATGAGTTACCACCAGAGTACTAGCAGTCTGAAGTACCATGAGTTACCACCGGAGTACTAGCAGTCTGAAGTACCATGAGTTACCACTGGAGTACTAGCAGTATGAAGTACCATGAGTTACCACCAGAGTACTAGCAGTCTGAAGTACCATGAGTTACCACCGGAGTACTAGCAGTCTGAAGTACCATGAGTTACCACCAGAGTACTAGCAGTCTGAAGTACCATGAGTTACCACCGGAGTACTAGCAGTCTGAAGTACCATGAGTTACCACTGGAGTACTAGCAGTATGAAGTACCATGAGTTACCACCAGAGTACTAGCAGTCTGAAGTACCATGAGTTACCACCGGAGTACTAGCAGTCTGAAGTACCATGAGTTACCACCAGAGTACTAGCAGTCTGAAGTACCATGAGTTACCACCGGAGTACTAGCAGTCTGAAGTACCATGAGTTACCACTGGAGTACTAGCAGTATGAAGTACCATGAGTTACCACCGGAGTACTAGCAGTCTGAAGTACCATGAGTTACCACCAGAGTACTAGCAGTCTGAAGTACCATGAGTTACCACTGGAGTACTAGCAGTCTGAAGTACCATGAGTTACCACCAGAGTACTAGCAGTCTGAAGTACCATGAGTTACCACCAGAGTACTAGCAGTCTGAAGTACCATGAGTTACCACCAGAGTACTAGCAGTCTGAAGTACCATGAGTTACCACTGGAGTACTAGCAGTCTGAAGTACCATGAGTTACCACCAGAGTACTAGCAGTCTGAAGTACCATGAGTTACCACCGGAGTACTAGCAGTATGAAGTACCATGAGTTACCACCAGAGTACTAGCAGTATGAAGTACCATGAGTTACCACCAGAGTACTAGCAGTATGAAGTACCATGAGTTACCACCAGAGTACTAGCAGTATGAAGTACCATGAGTTACCACTGGAGTACTAGCAGTCTGAAGTACCATGAGTTACCACTGGAGTACTAGCAGTCTGAAGTACCATGAGTTACCACTGGAGTACTAGCAGTATGAAGTACCATGAGTTACCACCAGAGTACTAGCAGTCTGAAGTACCATGAGTTACCACCGGAGTACTAGCAGTCTGAAGTACCATGAGTTACCACCAGAGTACTAGCAGTCTGAAGTACCATGAGTTACCACCGGAGTACTAGCAGTATGAAGTACCATGAGTTACCACCAGAGTACTAGCAGTCTGAAGTACCATGAGTTACCACCAGAGTACTAGCAGTCTGAAGTACCATGAGTTACCACTGGAGTACTAGCAGTCTGAAGTACCATGAGTTACCACCGGAGTACTAGCAGTCTGAAGTACCATGAGTTACCACCAGAGTACTAGCAGTCTGAAGTACCATGAGTTACCACCGGAGTACTAGCAGTCTGAAGTACCATGAGTTACCACCGGAGTACTAGCAGTATGAAGTACCATGAGTTACCACCGGAGTACTAGCAGTCTGAAGTACCATGAGTTACCACTGGAGTACTAGCAGTCTGAAGTACCATGAGTTACCACCAGAGTACTAGCAGTCTGAAGTACCATGAGTTACCACCAGAGTACTAGCAGTCTGAAGTACCATGAGTTACCACTGGAGTACTAGCAGTCTGAAGTACCATGAGTTACCACCAGAGTACTAGCAGTCTGAAGTACCATGAGTTACCACCGGAGTACTAGCAGTCTGAAGTACCATGAGTTACCACCGGAGTACTAGCAGTCTGAAGTACCATGAGTTACCACTGGAGTACTAGCAGTCTGAAGTACCATGAGTTACCACCAGAGTACTAGCAGTCTGAAGTACCATGAGTTACCACCAGAGTACTAGCAGTCTGAAGTACCATGAGTTACCACCAGAGTACTAGCAGTCTGAAGTACCATGAGTTACCACCAGAGTACTAGCAGTCTGAAGTACCATGAGTTACCACCGGAGTACTAGCAGTCTGAAGTACCATGAGTTACCACCGGAGTACTAGCAGTCTGAAGTACCATGAGTTACCACCGGAGTACTAGCAGTCTGAAGTACCATGAGTTACCACCGGAGTACTAGCAGTCTGAAGTACCATGAGTTACCACCGGAGTACTAGCAGTATGAAGTACCATGAGTTACCACCGGAGTACTAGCAGTCTGAAGTACCATGAGTTACCACTGGAGTACTAGCAGTCTGAAGTACCATGAGTTACCACCAGAGTACTAGCAGTCTGAAGTACCATGAGTTACCACCAGAGTACTAGCAGTCTGAAGTACCATGAGTTACCACTGGAGTACTAGCAGTCTGAAGTACCATGAGTTACCACCAGAGTACTAGCAGTCTGAAGTACCATGAGTTACCACCAGAGTACTAGCAGTCTGAAGTACCATGAGTTACCACCAGAGTACTAGCAGTCTGAAGTACCATGAGTTACCACCAGAGTACTAGCAGTATGAAGTACCATGAGTTACCACCAGAGTACTAGCAGTCTGAAGTACCATGAGTTACCACTGGAGTACTAGCAGTATGAAGTACCATGAGTTACCACTGGAGTACTAGCAGTCTGAAGTACCATGAGTTACCACCGGAGTACTAGCAGTCTGAAGTACCATGAGTTACCACCGGAGTACTAGCAGTCTGAAGTACCATGAGTTACCACTGGAGTACTAGCAGTCTGAAGTACCATGAGTTACCACTGGAGTACTAGCAGTCTGAAGTACCATGAGTTACCACTGGAGTACTAGCAGTCTGAAGTACCATGAGTTACCACCAGAGTACTAGCAGTCTGAAGTACCATGAGTTACCACCAGAGTACTAGCAGTCTGAAGTACCATGAGTTACCACCAGAGTACTAGCAGTCTGAAGTACCATGAGTTACCACCAGAGTACTAGCAGTCTGAAGTACCATGAGTTACCACTGGAGTACTAGCAGTCTGAAGTACCATGAGTTACCACCAGAGTACTAGCAGTCTGAAGTACCATGAGTTACCACCAGAGTACTAGCAGTCTGAAGTACCATGAGTTACCACCAGAGTACTAGCAGTCTGAAGTACCATGAGTTACCACCAGAGTACTAGCAGTCTGAAGTACCATGAGTTACCACTGGAGTACTAGCAGTCTGAAGTACCATGAGTTACCACCAGAGTACTAGCAGTATGAAGTACCATGAGTTACCACCAGAGTACTAGCAGTCTGAAGTACCATGAGTTACCACCGGAGTACTAGCAGTCTGAAGTACCATGAGTTACCACCAGAGTACTAGCAGTCTGAAGTACCATGAGTTACCACCAGAGTACTAGCAGTCTGAAGTACCATGAGTTACCACCAGAGTACTAGCAGTCTGAAGTACCATGAGTTACCACCGGAGTACTAGCAGTCTGAAGTACCATGAGTTACCACCGGAGTACTAGCAGTCTGAAGTACCATGAGTTACCACCAGAGTACGAGCAGTCTGAAGTACCATGAGTTACCACCAGAGTACTAGCAGTCTGAAGTACCATGAGTTACCACCAGAGTACTAGCAGTCTGAAGTACCATGAGTTACCACCAGAGTACTAGCAGTCTGAAGTACCATGAGTTACCACCGGAGTACTAGCAGTCTGAAGTACCATGAGTTACCACCGGAGTACTAGCAGTCTGAAGTACCATGAGTTACCACCGGAGTACGAGCAGTCTGAAGTACCATGAGTTACCACCGGAGTACGAGCAGTCTGAAGTACCATGAGTTACCACCGGAGTACTAGCAGTATGAAGTACCATGAGTTACCACCGGAGTACTAGCAGTATGAAGTACCATGAGTTACCACCGGAGTACTAGCAGTCTGAAGTACCATGAGTTACCACCAGAGTACTAGCAGTCTGAAGTACCATGAGTTACCACCAGAGTACTAGCAGTCTGAAGTACCATGAGTTACCACCAGAGTACTAGCAGTATGAAGTACCATGAGTTACCACCGGAGTACTAGCAGTCTGAAGTACCATGAGTTACCACTGGAGTACTAGCAGTCTGAAGTACCATGAGTTACCACTGGAGTACTAGCAGTCTGAAGTACCATGAGTTACCACCAGAGTACTAGCAGTCTGAAGTACCATGAGTTACCACTGGAGTACTAGCAGTCTGAAGTACCATGAGTTACCACCAGAGTACTAGCAGTATGAAGTACCATGAGTTACCACCAGAGTACTAGCAGTCTGAAGTACCATGAGTTACCACCGGAGTACGAGCAGTCTGAAGTACCATGAGTTACCACCAGAGTACTAGCAGTCTGAAGTACCATGAGTTACCACCGGAGTACGAGCAGTCTGAAGTACCATGAGTTACCACCGGAGTACGAGCAGTATGAAGTACCATGAGTTACCACCGGAGTACTAGCAGTATGAAGTACCATGAGTTACCACCAGAGTACTAGCAGTCTGAAGTACCATGAGTTACCACCGGAGTACTAGCAGTCTGAAGTACCATGAGTTACCACCAGAGTACTAGCAGTCTGAAGTACCATGAGTTACCACCAGAGTACTAGCAGTCTGAAGTACCATGAGTTACCACCGGAGTACTAGCAGTCTGAAGTACCATGAGTTACCACCGGAGTACTAGCAGTCTGAAGTACCATGAGTTACCACCAGAGTACTAGCAGTCTGAAGTACCATGAGTTACCACCAGAGTACTAGCAGTCTGAAGTACCATGAGTTACCACCAGAGTACTAGCAGTATGAAGTACCATGAGTTACCACCAGAGTACTAGCAGTCTGAAGTACCATGAGTTACCACCAGAGTACTAGCAGTATGAAGTACCATGAGTTACCACCAGAGTACTAGCAGTATGAAGTACCATGAGTTACCACCAGAGTACTAGCAGTCTGAAGTACCATGAGTTACCACCAGAGTACTAGCAGTCTGAAGTACCATGAGTTACCACTGGAGTACTAGCAGTCTGAAGTACCATGAGTTACCACCAGAGTACTAGCAGTCTGAAGTACCATGAGTTACCACCAGAGTACTAGCAGTCTGAAGTACCATGAGTTACCACCAGAGTACTAGCAGTCTGAAGTACCATGAGTTACCACCAGAGTACTAGCAGTATGAAGTACCATGAGTTACCACCAGAGTACTAGCAGTCTGAAGTACCATGAGTTACCACCAGAGTACTAGCAGTCTGAAGTACCATGAGTTACCACTGGAGTACTAGCAGTCTGAAGTACCATGAGTTACCACCAGAGTACTAGCAGTCTGAAGTACCATGAGTTACCACCAGAGTACTAGCAGTATGAAGTACCATGAGTTACCACTGGAGTACTAGCAGTCTGAAGTACCATGAGTTACCACCGGAGTACGAGCAGTCTGAAGTACCATGAGTTACCACCGGAGTACTAGCAGTATGAAGTACCATGAGTTACCACCGGAGTACTAGCAGTATGAAGTACCATGAGTTACCACCGGAGTACTAGCAGTCTGAAGTACCATGAGTTACCACTGGAGTACTAGCAGTCTGAAGTACCATGAGTTACCACCGGAGTACTAGCAGTATGAAGTACCATGAGTTACCACCAGAGTACTAGCAGTCTGAAGTACCATGAGTTACCACCAGAGTACTAGCAGTCTGAAGTACCATGAGTTACCACCAGAGTACTAGCAGTCTGAAGTACCATGAGTTACCACCAGAGTACTAGCAGTCTGAAGTACCATGAGTTACCACCGGAGTACTAGCAGTCTGAAGTACCATGAGTTACCACCGGAGTACGAGCAGTCTGAAGTACCATGAGTTACCACCGGAGTACGAGCAGTCTGAAGTACCATGAGTTACCACCGGAGTACGAGCAGTATGAAGTACCATGAGTTACCACCGGAGTACTAGCAGTATGAAGTACCATGAGTTACCACCAGAGTACGAGCAGTCTGAAGTACCATGAGTTACCACCGGAGTACGAGCAGTCTGAAGTACCATGAGTTACCACCAGAGTACTAGCAGTCTGAAGTACCATGAGTTACCACCAGAGTACTAGCAGTCTGAAGTACCATGAGTTACCACCGGAGTACTAGCAGTCTGAAGTACCATGAGTTACCACCGGAGTACGAGCAGTCTGAAGTACCATGAGTTACCACCAGAGTACTAGCAGTCTGAAGTACCATGAGTTACCACCAGAGTACTAGCAGTCTGAAGTACCATGAGTTACCACCGGAGTACTAGCAGTCTGAAGTACCATGAGTTACCACTGGAGTACTAGCAGTCTGAAGTACCATGAGTTACCACCGGAGTACGAGCAGTCTGAAGTACCATGAGTTACCACCGGAGTACGAGCAGTCTGAAGTACCATGAGTTACCACCGGAGTACGAGCAGTATGAAGTACCATGAGTTACCACCGGAGTACTAGCAGTATGAAGTACCATGAGTTACCACCGGAGTACTAGCAGTCTGAAGTACCATGAGTTACCACCAGAGTACTAGCAGTCTGAAGTACCATGAGTTACCACCAGAGTACTAGCAGTCTGAAGTACCATGAGTTACCACCAGAGTACTAGCAGTATGAAGTACCATGAGTTACCACCAGAGTACTAGCAGTCTGAAGTACCATGAGTTACCACTGGAGTACTAGCAGTCTGAAGTACCATGAGTTACCACTGGAGTACTAGCAGTCTGAAGTACCATGAGTTACCACTGGAGTACTAGCAGTCTGAAGTACCATGAGTTACCACTGGAGTACTAGCAGTCTGAAGTACCATGAGTTACCACCAGAGTACTAGCAGTCTGAAGTACCATGAGTTACCACCGGAGTACTAGCAGTCTGAAGTACCATGAGTTACCACTGGAGTACTAGCAGTCTGAAGTACCATGAGTTACCACCGGAGTACTAGCAGTCTGAAGTACCATGAGTTACCACCGGAGTACGAGCAGTCTGAAGTACCATGAGTTACCACCAGAGTACTAGCAGTCTGAAGTACCATGAGTTACCACCGGAGTACTAGCAGTATGAAGTACCATGAGTTACCACCGGAGTACTAGCAGTCTGAAGTACCATGAGTTACCACCAGAGTACTAGCAGTCTGAAGTACCATGAGTTACCACCGGAGTACTAGCAGTCTGAAGTACCATGAGTTACCACCGGAGTACGAGCAGTCTGAAGTACCATGAGTTACCACCGGAGTACGAGCAGTCTGAAGTACCATGAGTTACCACCGGAGTACGAGCAGTATGAAGTACCATGAGTTACCACCGGAGTACTAGCAGTATGAAGTACCATGAGTTACCACCAGAGTACGAGCAGTCTGAAGTACCATGAGTTACCACCGGAGTACGAGCAGTCTGAAGTACCATGAGTTACCACCAGAGTACTAGCAGTCTGAAGTACCATGAGTTACCACCAGAGTACTAGCAGTCTGAAGTACCATGAGTTACCACCGGAGTACTAGCAGTCTGAAGTACCATGAGTTACCACCGGAGTACGAGCAGTCTGAAGTACCATGAGTTACCACCAGAGTACTAGCAGTCTGAAGTACCATGAGTTACCACCAGAGTACTAGCAGTCTGAAGTACCATGAGTTACCACTGGAGTACTAGCAGTCTGAAGTACCATGAGTTACCACCGGAGTACGAGCAGTCTGAAGTACCATGAGTTACCACCGGAGTACGAGCAGTCTGAAGTACCATGAGTTACCACCGGAGTACGAGCAGTATGAAGTACCATGAGTTACCACCGGAGTACTAGCAGTATGAAGTACCATGAGTTACCACCGGAGTACTAGCAGTCTGAAGTACCATGAGTTACCACCAGAGTACTAGCAGTCTGAAGTACCATGAGTTACCACCAGAGTACTAGCAGTCTGAAGTACCATGAGTTACCACCAGAGTACTAGCAGTATGAAGTACCATGAGTGAGTTACCACCAGAGTACTAGCAGTCTGAAGTACCATGAGTTACCACTGGAGTACTAGCAGTCTGAAGTACCATGAGTTACCACTGGAGTACTAGCAGTCTGAAGTACCATGAGTTACCACTGGAGTACTAGCAGTCTGAAGTACCATGAGTTACCACTGGAGTACTAGCAGTCTGAAGTACCATGAGTTACCACTGGAGTACTAGCAGTCTGAAGTACCATGAGTTACCACCGGAGTACTAGCAGTCTGAAGTACCATGAGTTACCACCGGAGTACGAGCAGTCTGAAGTACCATGAGTTACCACCAGAGTACTAGCAGTCTGAAGTACCATGAGTTACCACCGGAGTACTAGCAGTATGAAGTACCATGAGTTACCACCGGAGTACTAGCAGTCTGAAGTACCATGAGTTACCACCAGAGTACTAGCAGTATGAAGTACCATGAGTTACCACCGGAGTACTAGCAGTCTGAAGTACCATGAGTTACCACCGGAGTACTAGCAGTATGAAGTACCATGAGTTACCACCAGAGTACTAGCAGTCTGAAGTACCATGAGTTACCACTGGAGTACTAGCAGTCTGAAGTACCATGAGTTACCACCAGAGTACTAGCAGTCTGAAGTACCATGAGTTACCACTGGAGTACTAGCAGTCTGAAGTACCATGAGTTACCACCAGAGTACTAGCAGTCTGAAGTACCATGAGTTACCACCGGAGTACTAGCAGTCTGAAGTACCATGAGTTACCACCGGAGTACTAGCAGTCTGAAGTACCATGAGTTACCACCGGAGTACTAGCAGTCTGAAGTACCATGAGTTACCACCGGAGTACTAGCAGTCTGAAGTACCATGAGTTACCACTGGAGTACTAGCAGTATGAAGTACCATGAGTTACCACCGGAGTACTAGCAGTATGAAGTACCATGAGTTACCACCGGAGTACTAGCAGTATGAAGTACCATGAGTTACCACCAGAGTACTAGCAGTATGAAGTACCATGAGTTACCACCAGAGTACTAGCAGTCTGAAGTACCATGAGTTACCACCGGAGTACTAGCAGTCTGAAGTACCATGAGTTACCACCAGAGTACTAGCAGTCTGAAGTACCATGAGTTACCACCGGAGTACTAGCAGTCTGAAGTACCATGAGTTACCACCGGAGTACGAGCAGTCTGAAGTACCATGAGTTACCACCGGAGTACTAGCAGTCTGAAGTACCATGAGTTACCACCAGAGTACTAGCAGTCTGAAGTACCATGAGTTACCACCAGAGTACTAGCAGTCTGAAGTACCATGAGTTACCACCGGAGTACGAGCAGTCTGAAGTACCATGAGTTACCACCGGAGTACGAGCAGTATGAAGTACCATGAGTTACCACCGGAGTACTAGCAGTATGAAGTACCATGAGTTACCACCGGAGTACTAGCAGTCTGAAGTACCATGAGTTACCACCAGAGTACTAGCAGTCTGAAGTACCATGAGTTACCACCAGAGTACTAGCAGTCTGAAGTACCATGAGTTACCACTGGAGTACTAGCAGTCTGAAGTACCATGAGTTACCACCAGAGTACTAGCAGTCTGAAGTACCATGAGTTACCACCAGAGTACTAGCAGTATGAAGTACCATGAGTTACCACCGGAGTACTAGCAGTCTGAAGTACCATGAGTTACCACCAGAGTACTAGCAGTCTGAAGTACCATGAGTTACCACCAGAGTACTAGCAGTCTGAAGTACCATGAGTTACCACCAGAGTACTAGCAGTCTGAAGTACCATGAGTTACCACCGGAGTACTAGCAGTCTGAAGTACCATGAGTTACCACTGGAGTACTAGCAGTCTGAAGTACCATGAGTTACCACCAGAGTACTAGCAGTCTGAAGTACCATGAGTTACCACTGGAGTACTAGCAGTCTGAAGTACCATGAGTTACCACTGGAGTACTAGCAGTCTGAAGTACCATGAGTTACCACCAGAGTACTAGCAGTCTGAAGTACCATGAGTTACCACCAGAGTACTAGCAGTCTGAAGTACCATGAGTTACCACTGGAGTACTAGCAGTCTGAAGTACCATGAGTTACCACCAGAGTACTAGCAGTCTGAAGTACCATGAGTTACCACCAGAGTACTAGCAGTCTGAAGTACCATGAGTTACCACTGGAGTACTAGCAGTCTGAAGTACCATGAGTTACCACCGGAGTACTAGCAGTCTGAAGTACCATGAGTTACCACTGGAGTACTAGCAGTCTGAAGTACCATGAGTTACCACCAGAGTACTAGCAGTCTGAAGTACCATGAGTTACCACCGGAGTACTAGCAGTATGAAGTACCATGAGTTACCACCGGAGTACGAGCAGTCTGAAGTACCATGAGTTACCACCGGAGTACTAGCAGTCTGAAGTACCATGAGTTACCACCAGAGTACTAGCAGTATGAAGTACCATGAGTTACCACCAGAGTACTAGCAGTCTGAAGTACCATGAGTTACCACTGGAGTACTAGCAGTCTGAAGTACCATGAGTTACCACCAGAGTACTAGCAGTCTGAAGTACCATGAGTTACCACCAGAGTACTAGCAGTATGAAGTACCATGAGTTACCACCAGAGTACTAGCAGTCTGAAGTACCATGAGTTACCACCAGAGTACTAGCAGTCTGAAGTACCATGAGTTACCACTGGAGTACTAGCAGTCTGAAGTACCATGAGTTACCACCAGAGTACTAGCAGTCTGAAGTACCATGAGTTACCACCGGAGTACGAGCAGTCTGAAGTACCATGAGTTACCACCAGAGTACTAGCAGTATGAAGTACCATGAGTTACCACCAGAGTACTAGCAGTCTGAAGTACCATGAGTTACCACTGGAGTACTAGCAGTCTGAAGTACCATGAGTTACCACCAGAGTACTAGCAGTCTGAAGTACCATGAGTTACCACCAGAGTACTAGCAGTCTGAAGTACCATGAGTTACCACCAGAGTACTAGCAGTATGAAGTACCATGAGTTACCACCAGAGTACTAGCAGTCTGAAGTACCATGAGTTACCACCGGAGTACGAGCAGTCTGAAGTACCATGAGTTACCACCGGAGTACGAGCAGTCTGAAGTACCATTTGGCTGCTAAGCATACAGCTGATGCAGAGAGCCCGACGCCCCCCTCTACCTCAAAGCAAACAACACTGGATAACTTGCCGCGGAGACCAATGGACAGCTCGACAGCTCGCAAACTTTCAACAGCGGTCGCCAAATGGGTGGCTACAGCTTGCAGGCCGATTAATATCGTGGAGGACGAGGGTCTGTGTGACGTGATCCGCATCGCATCCAGCGACTGGACGTATACATTGCCTTCGAGAACCACTACTGTATCAAAGATCCACAACTTGTATGAAGACGAGCGAGCCAAAGTGGCGGAGGCTTTGGCGGCCGCGCTCACAGCCGGGCTCACTGGCGACTACTGGACGTCACTAGGCAATGACAGTTACCTCGGGGTAACAGCGCATTATATTGATGGGGGGTGGGTACTTCGGTCTCATGCGTTGACTGTTATGAAGACGGAGGAGAGGCACTTCGCCCACGCGATTGCAGAGCACTTCATACACGTAGCTCAAGAGTGGAACATTGAAAACAAAGTCAGCACGTTGACCACTGATAGTGCACGCAACATGATAGCAGCGGCCAGGGAACTCCCGTTTGAACACATGCCTTGTGCCGCACACATTCTCCAACGAGCCATCACAGTTGCTTTAGACAAGAGCCCATTTGATAACGCCCTGGCTAAGTGCATGAAAGTAGTGGGGCATTTCAAGCACAGCCCACCGAATCAAGGGGAGCTTGAGGAGAAGCAAGCTGAGCATGGTCTAAAAAAAGAGGCGCTCACACAGGACGTGCCAACTCGATGGAACAGCACCCTGGAGATGATCAGGAGTGTTCTGAAAAACCAGGAACCTATCAGAGCTACCCTGGCCCTACATGCAACGAAGGTCGCTATGCCTACAGCAGCTGAGCTGGACAAACTGCAGAAGCTGGAGACAGTGCTGGAGCCCTGCAGGTAAATTATTGATACTGATATTTTGTGTGTGTTTGAGAGAGAAGAGGGGGGAGGCTGGCTGTGTGTTTAGACTTTTTTTAAACAATTAATCATAAGCATTTTCTCGGTTAGTTCTTTAAAACAATCAATCACAAACTGCACATTGTGTGTGTGTGTGTGTGTGTGTGTGTGTGTGTGTGTGTGTGTGTGTGTGTGTGTGTGTGTGTGTGTGTGTGTGTGTGTGTGTGTGTGTGTGTGTGTGTGTGTGTGTGAGAGAGGGGGGGGGGATAGATAGAGGGATGTGTGTGTGAGAGAGAGAGAGAGAGGGGGTATAGATGGAGGGGTGTATGTGTGTGTGTGAGAGAGAGAGAGGGGAGGGGGTATAGATAGAGGTGTGTGTGTGTGAGAGAGATGGGGGCAGTGTGAGAGATGAGGAAGGGGCAAGAGAGAAAGAAAGCTGTGTGTGGGTGAGTGAATCCTCAGCCCTTATGTGGGTGAATATTACACATTTCTAAACTTTCTAACTTTTTCCCCCTCTATTACTGCAGGTATGTCACTGAACTTCTCGGAGGACAGAAGTTTGTGTCGTGCTCAGTGGTGCTGCCAGCCTTATGCCATCTCTCCAGAGTCATGCAGGTTTCCGAGGATGACCCAGCGTACCTGATTAAATTCAAGGAGACCTTGTCAGCTGACCTGGAGCAACGCAAAACCAACACAAACGTGAAATGGCTGAAGGTTGCAACAGCTCTGGACCCGAGGTTTAAGGAACTGAAGTGCATGCCAAAACCTGACAGGGCTGAGGTGTGGCGTTCTATCACTGCCTTGCTCAGGCAGGAGAGGCCTGCACAGCCAGAACCCACACAGGTCTCAATGCAGTCCTCCTCTTCATCGTCTGAGCCCCCCAAGAAGAGATTGGCTCTCATGCTTGTCTCAGATTCTTCAAATGATGAAGAGGAGGACTGCATTGAGGCCTGTGTGGACCGCTACAAGGCGGAGCCAAGTATTGACCCGGACTCCTGTCCGCTGAAGTGGTGGTCTGACCATGAAGGGGCACACAGCTTGATGGCCAGCCTTGCACGCAAGTACTTGGCAACACCTGCCACCTCTGTGCCATGCGAAAGATTGTTTTCAATGAGGCTCGCTTCAGAAGAAGCGAGCCTCCCTGTTACCCGTAAATGTCAACAGGCTTGTCTGTTTGAACAACTGGCTCAGTACAAAGAAAAAATAACTAAGTGTGCTGTATGTGTCTTAGGTTCATTTATTCTGTTAAGAAAAAGAGAGAAGGGAGAAGGAGACTGCTTCTTCTCTCTGCTGCTGAATACTATGACTGGATGGCTATGGCACTATGTATGGATATGGGACTGACTATGGATGACTATGGCACTGACTATGTATGGATATTTGACTGACTATGGTACTGACAAAGTATGGCTATTGGCTATGGGACTGACTATGTATGTATGGCTATGGTACTGAGAATATATGACTATGGATATCTATGGATGGATAGGGGACTGACTATGGTACTGACTATGTATGGCTATGGGACTGAGAATAGATGACTATGGATATCTATGGATGGATAGGGGACAGATTATAGATGACTATGGACACAGGCTATGGATGACAAAGGGACTGACTATGGATAACTATGGATGGAAAGGGGACTGACTGGTACTGAACAGCTGTTTAAGGCTATACTGCCTAACTGCACTATATCATTTGAGTCCTGTTATGTATTGCACAGTTTTCATAATTTTAATTTATTTCATTTAATTTATTTTGTGCACCACAGTTTAGATTAGGGTGTTAATTTTGTGTTAATGGCAGCTGGAAAAAAATGGTGATTAATAGTTTAAATTGAAAAGGAATGAAGATACTGTGATAGTAATTACTGTAGTAATCATTACTATGTAATGTTACAGTATACAGTTATGCCCATCTGTTATTTGTTGGGCTTGAGATTATAATTTCAGTTTTCTATTTTTATTTATTTTATTTTATTTGTTTACCTTGCGCTGAATGCATTTTGTTTTGTTACTTGAATATTCTGGACCGTATACTGTATCTCCAACTATAATAAACATGCTGCAGTTGCAGAAAGCAAGTATTTGTCTAAGCCCATGTTGATATGAGTATTACAAACTTGAAAAATATCCGTTTAAGGTAGATTTAAACATATAAAAAATATGCGATTAATTATGATTAATCGTGCGATTAACTATGGCCAATCATGCGATTAATGAGATTAAAAATTTTAATCGACTGACAGCCCTAATTTTAATACTACATACTAGTCATTAAGCTACTAAGATCTTCTTTCTTTTTTGTCTTTACAGAACATGAAGTTGACAAGAAGAAGTCATCTGTGCGGTGGAGATAACCAGGAAGTGGTGTTAGGATGACGACCGGAGCGTCGTTGTGCTGTTACAGGGTCCACATACACAAGGGTTCAATACAGCACTGCTCAACTGTCACTCAACTGTCACCCGGCAGTGATAGACACTAACCAATGGGACAGACCTAAATGCCGGTATAAGAACTGGCACTTTGTTGAGCCCTCCCATCAGCCGCTCAATAGTCAAAGTTCAAAGGTACGGCAGGAATTGCATCTGTACAAAGCAGAGATCCACTCTTTACAAATCCTACTGAGTGGCCGCAGCCAGAGCAAGGAGGATGTGCCACTACAGAGCGAATAAGATTTATCCACTACACCCGAGGATGCCCTTAGAGATGGAGATCTGGAGATCTCTCTCCAACCGAGGATGCCCTTAGAGATGGAGATCTGGAGATCTCTCTCCAACCGATGATGCCCTTAGAGATGGAGATCTGGAGATCTCTCTCCAACCGTGGATTGGTCTGCGTGGGAGGAGTGGAGGATTCCTCTGTGCCGCCGGTCTGGTCTTCGGTGGTTTCGTGCCCGTTGACCTTGGTGCCCGCCGGGGGTTTCTTCTGAACACGGCTCTTGGTAGGACCCCCATTTAGGGCTGTCACAATTATGACGTCTGAATTGACGTTTCTCGCAAGGCTCTCGACCAGCCTCTCCCCGCGGCCGCCTCCGTAGTGGACAACGACGGGACCCGGCGTCGCCTCCTCGCGCTTATAGAATATAATTGTGTCCTCTCTATTCTTCTTATAACTCTATGCATAGGATTGCCGCTTGTTGGCCTTTTTGATCTTGCAGAATTGCATGACACCGTCTGGAAGAATACATTGTACATACATACATACAGTGTACTTAGAAGACCTCAAGAATCATCCGGCCCTATGAATTCAACCCGTCATGCAATTTTAACAAATGGAAGACGGGTCTTTTTTAAAAGTACATTATATTTAACGGTTAACCCTCAGCTACCAGCCATTGCGCAACTGTGCAAGAGGCAGTTTAGTCATTTTAGGCTTCCATTAATCTTGCGTTTGCTCAACTGTGCAAATGCATTCTAAATTTGTGTAGCTGAGGGAATTTAAGTGTTAGCCCTCACCTACCAGCCTGTGCAAGAGGCATTTTAGTCATTTTAGGCCTCCATTACATTGGCATCATATAAAAATATCAATATATCAATATCAAATAATGCTTTACTGGCATAATATTACTCTTTGGTATGGGTGTTACATTGTGCAGTGAAGAAGCTTGTGTGGCTCTTCTGGGACAAACAACAGCCGCTAGAGGCCCATGGGCTCTGTTTCTCTACATTTGATGTTTAGCTGTAACCACAATCCTTGTGTTTGCAGTTGAAGTTCCCTGCATAGATGGCAGGTGCAGGTACGAGTGGGAGTGGCGAGTTCACATTGTCATGTCTTCAACAGATCGGCTTCCACCACCTCCTTCTAACACCTCCTTCTAACACCTCTTTCTAATCCCAACTCCTTCTAACCACTCTTTCTAACACCACCTTCTAACACCACCTTCTAACACCACCTCTTTCCATGAGGTCTTAGTGGTGGTGGTGGAAGATGGTCTGTAGAAGACACATGACAATGTGACCTGCCACTCCCACTGGTACCTGCACTTGCCATCTAGGCAGGGGACTTCAACTGCTAACACAAGGATTGGGGTCACAGCTAAACATCAAATGTAGAGAAACAGAGACCATGGGCTTCTAGCGGCTGTTGTTTGACCCAAAAGAGCCCCCAAGCTTCTTCACAGCACAATGTAACACCCATACCAATCCAGACCTGGCCTATGCCGTGTCAGCAAAGGAAATAATTTGTGTAGCTGAGGTAATTTAACTGTTAGCCCTCACCTACCAGCCATTGCGCAACTGTGTAAGTGGCATTTTAGTCATTTTAGGCCTCCATTACTTGGTGAACAATGTTTTGCGGTTGTGCAACTGCGCAATTGCGTTCAAAATTTGTCTAGCTGAAGCTGAGGAAAGCAGTGCGTTGTGCAGCTTTTATTTGATATGAAAAGCAGTGCAAATGTGTTGCTTTCTAAATTAGTTGTTTGTTGGTGTTGATTGGGGGTGGGGGGTATCCATGAGATTTCTCTTTCAGGAATCAATTTGCATGACGGGTTCATTCATAAGTAAGTCTTGTCTGGAGTATGCAGTAAGATCCTGTCATCTTTCAAACCTGTAATCAAATCCAATTTGACTCCTGCAGTGTCATTTGGCACAGCAGACATTGGACTGGCTTTGTTAAACCTCAAATCGCAAATAATATCAAACGATGCTTTACTGGCATATATTCATCTCTGGTCATTGATCCCTACTGCTTTGCATCGTAAGCCATAAGATGACTAGAACTCGAAGTCGAAGAAGAACCATCTGTGGAAGCCGTCAGCGAAAACGTTTGACCCCTGAATGACCTACTGGAATGACAATGGCCATAGATATCCGACAGAGACGGTATGGATCAGCTGTTCTCGGCAAACCAAACCTCAAGCTTGAGGAAGTCTGGACTCAAACTATGGAAGTGCACATGGAAACCATCACGGTTGCCCTCCCAAATCTCTCACATCACCCGCAACCCCCTTTCTGTACACAGAACTACCAGAAAGATGCAAGAGAAATTTCACATCAGCATCTGCGACTTCAATGCCCAGAGAACATCATGGGCTTATGAGAACAACAACCAAGATGGAGGTGAAGTTAGACCCCTACTGCTTTGCCTCTTAAGCCATGAGATGACTAGAACTCAAAGTCGAAGAAGAACCATCTTCATTCCATCTTTCAAACCCGTAATCAAATCCAATTTGACTCCTGCAATGCATTTGGCACAACAGACCTTGGACTGGCTTTATGTTAAGCTTAAATCCCACATGTCAAAAAGGTTGACACTGTAATCAACAACTCTCTCTGAACCATAACTGGCCGCCTGAAGCCTACTCCTGTGTCCTACCTGCCAGTCCTTGCAGGAATTGCCACCTCAGACGAGAGGACAATACAGCACTGCTCAACTGTCACTCAACTGTCACCCGGCAGTGATAGACACTAACCAATGGGACAGACCTAAATGCCGGTATAAGAACTGGCACTTTGTTGAGCCCTCCCATCAGCCGCTCAATAGTCAAAGTTCAAAGGTACGGCAGGAATTGCATCTGTACAAAGCAGAGATCCACTCTTTACAAATCCTACTGAGTGGCCGCAGCCAGAGCAAGGAGGATGTGCCACTACAGAGCGAATAAGATTTATCCACTACACCCGAGGATGCCCTTAGAGATGGAGATCTGGAGATCTCTCTCCAACCGAGGATGCCCTTAGAGATGGAGATCTGGAGATCTCTCTCCAACCGAGGATGCCCTTAGAGATGGAGATCTGGAGATCTCTCTCCAACCGTGGATTGGTCTGCGTGGGAGGAGTGGAGGATTCCTCTGTGCCGCCGGTCTGGTCTTCGGTGGTTTCGTGCCCGTTGACCTTGGTGCCCGCCGGGGGTTTCTTCTGAACACGGCTCTTGGTAGGACCCCCATTTAGGGCTGTCACAATTATGACGTCTGAATTGACGTTTCTCGCAAGGCTCTCGACCAGCCTCTCCCCGCGGCCGCCTCCGTAGTGGACAACGACGGGACCCGGCGTCGCCTCCTCGCGCTTATAGAATATAATTGTGTCCTCTCTATTCTTCTTATAACTCTATGCATAGGATTGCCGCTTGTTGGCCTTTTTGATCTTGCAGAATTGCATGACGCCGTCTGGAAGAATACATTGTACATACATACATACAGTGTACTTAGAAGACCTCAAGAATCATCCGACCCTATGAATTCAACCCGTCATGCAATTTTAACAAATGGAAGACGGGTCTTTTTTAAAAGTACATTATATTTAACGGTTAGCCCTCAGCTACCAGCCATTGCGCAACTGTGCAAGAGGCAGTTTAGTCATTTTAGGCTTCCATTGCTTTTGCGTTTGCTCAACTGTGCAAATGCATTCTAAATTTGTGTAGCTGAGGGAATTTAAGTGTTAGCCCTCACCTACCAGCCTGTGCAAGAGGCATTTTAGTCATTTTAGGCCTCCATTACATTGGCATCATATAAAAATATCAATACATCAATATCAAATAATGCTTTACTGGCATAATATTACTCTTTGGTATGGGTGTTACATTGTGTAGTGAAGAAGCTTGTGTGGCTCTTCTGGGACAAACAACAGCCGCTAGAGGCCCATGGGCTCTGTTTCTCTACATTTGATGTTTAGCTGTAACCACAATCCCTGTGTTTGCAGTTGAAGTTCCCTGCATAGATGGCAGGTGCAGGTACGAGTGGGAGTGGCGAGTTCACATTGTCATGTCTTCAACAGATCGGCTTCCACCACCTCCTTCTAACACCTCCTTCTAACACCTCTTTCTAATCCCAACTCCTTCTAACCACTCTTTCTAACACCACCTTCTAACACCACCTTCTAACACCACCTCTTTCCATGAGGTCTTAGTGGTGGTGGTGGAAGATGGTCTGTAGAAGACACATGACAATGTGACCTGCCACTCCCACTGGTACCTGCACTTGCCATCTAGGCAGGGGACTTCAACTGCTAACACAAGGATTGGGGTCACAGCTAAACATCAAATGTAGAGAAACAGAGACCATGGGCATCTAGCGGCTGTTGTTTGACCCAAAAGAGCCCCCAAGCTTCTTCACAGCACAATGTAACACCCATACCAATCCAGACCTGGCCTATGCCGTGTCAGCAAAGGAAATAATTTGTGTAGCTGAGGTAATTTAACTGTTAGCCCTCACCTACCAGCCATTGCGCAACTGTGTAAGTGGCATTTTAGTCATTTTAGGCCTCCATTATTTAGTGAACAATGTTTTGCGGTTGTGCAACTGCGCAATTGCGTTCAAAATTTGTCTAGCTGAAGCTGAGGAAAGCAGTGCGTTGTGCAGCTTTTATTTGATATGAAAAGCAGTGCAAATGTGTTGCTTTCTAAATTAGTTGTTTGTTGGTGTTGATTGGGGGTGGGGGGTATCCATGAGATTTCTCTTTCAGGAATCAATTTGCATGACGGGTTCATTCATAAGTAAGTCTTGTCTGGAGTATGCAGTAAGATCCTGTCATCTTTCAAACCCGTAATCAAATCCAATTTGACTCCTGCAATGCATTTGGCACAACAGACCTTGGACTGGCTTTATGTTAAGCTTAAATCCCACATGTCAAAAAGGTTGACACTGTAATCAACAACTCTCTCTGAACCATAACTGGCCGCCTGAAGCCTACTCCTGTGTCCTACCTGCCAGTCCTTGCAGGAATTGCCACCTCAGACGAGAGGACAATACAGCACTGCTCAACTGTCACTCAACTGTCACCCGGCAGTGATAGACACTAACCAATGGGACAGACCTAAATGCCGGTATAAGAACTGGCACTTTGTTGAGCCCTCCCATCAGCCGCTCAATAGTCAAAGTTCAAAGGTACGGCAGGAATTGCATCTGTACAAAGCAGAGATCCACTCTTTACAAATCCTACTGAGTGGCCGCAGCCAGAGCAAGGAGGATGTGCCACTACAGAGCGAATAAGATTTATCCACTACACCCGAGGATGCCCTTAGAGATGGAGATCTGGAGATATCTCTCCAACCGAGGATGCCCTTAGAGATGGAGATCTGGAGATCTCTCTCCAACCGAGGATGCCCTTAGAGATGGAGATCTGGAGATCTCTCTCCAACCGTGGATTGGTCTGCGTGGGAGGAGTGGAGGATTCCTCTGTGCCGCCGGTCTGGTCTTTGGTGGTTTCGTGCCCGTTGACCTTGGTGCCCGCCGGGGGTTTCTTCTGAACACGGCTCTTGGTAGGACCCCCATTTAGGGCTGTCACAATTATGACGTCTGAATTGACGTTTCTCGCAAGGCTCTCGACCAGCCTCTCCCCGCGGCCGCCTCCGTAGTGGACAACGACGGGACCCGGCGTCGCCTCCTCGCGCTTATAGAATATAATTGTGTCCTCTCTATTCTTCTTATAACTCTATGCATAGGATTGCCGCTTGTTGGCCTTTTTGATCTTGCAGAATTGCATGACGCCGTCTGGAAGAATACATTGTACATACATACATACAGTGTACTTAGAAGACCTCAAGAATCATCCGGCCCTATGAATTCAACCCGTCATGCAATTTTAACAAATGGAAGACGGGTCTTTTTTAAAAGTACATTATATTTAACGGTTAGCCCTCAGCTACCAGCCATTGCGCAACTGTGCAAGAGGCAGTTTAGTCATTTTAGGCTTCCATTGCTTTTGCGTTTGCTCAACTGTGCAAATGCATTCTAAATTTGTGTAGCTGAGGGAATTTAAGTGTTAGCCCTCACCTACCAGCCTGTGCAAGAGGCATTTTAGTCATTTTAGGCCTCCATTACATTGGCATCATATAAAAATATCAATATATCAATATCAAATAATGCTTTACTGGCATAATATTACTCTTTGGTATGGGTGTTACATTGTGTAGTGAAGAAGCTTGTGTGGCTCTTCTGGGACAAACAGCCGCTAGAGGCCCATGGGCTCTGTTTCTCTACATTTGATGTTTAGCTGTAACCACAATCCTTGTGTTTGCAGTTGAAGTTCCCTGCATAGATGGCAGGTGCAGGTACGAGTGGGAGTGGCGAGTTCACATTGTCATGTCTTCAACAGATCTGCTTCCACCACCTCCTAACACCTCCTTCTAACACCTCTTTCTAATCCCAACTCCTTCTAACCACTCTTTCTAACACCACCTTCTAACACCACCTTCTAACACCACCTCTTTCCATGAGGTCTTAGTGGTGGTGGTGGAAGATGGTCTGTAGAAGACACATGACAATGTGACCTGCCACTCCCACTGGTACCTGCACTTGCCATCTAGGCAGGGGACTTCAACTGCTAACACAAGGATTGGGGTCACAGCTAAACATCAAATGTAGAGAAACAGAGACCATGTGCATCTAGCGGCTGTTGTTTGACCCAAAAGAGCCCCCAAGCTTCTTCACAGCACAATGTAACACCCATACCAATCCAGACCTGGCCTATGCCGTGTCAGCAAAGGAAATAATTTGTGTAGCTGAGGTAATTTAACTGTTAGCCCTCACCTACCAGCCATTGCGCAACTGTGTGAGTGGCATTTTAGTCATTTTAGGCCTCCATTATTTAGTGAACAATGTTTTGCGGTTGTGCAACTGCGCAATTGCGTTCAAAATTTGTCTAGCTGAAGCTGAGGAAAGCAGTGCGTTGTGCAGCTTTTATTTGATATGAAAAGCAGTGCAAATGTGTTGCTTTCTAAATTAGTAGTTTGTTGGTGTTGATTGGGGGTGGGGGGTATCCATGAGATTTCTCTTTCAGGAATCAATTTGCATGACGGGTTCATTCATAAGTAAGTCTTGTCTGGAGTATGCAGTAAGATCCTGTCATCTTTCAAACCTGTAATCAAATCCAATTTGACTCCTGCAGTGTCATTTGGCACAGCAGACATTGGACTGGCTTTGTTAAACCTCAAATCGCAAATAATATCAAACAATGCTTTACTGGCATATATTCATCTCTGGTCATTGATCCCTACTGCTTTGCATCGTAAGCCATAAGATGACTAGAACTCGAAGTCGAAGAAGAACCATCTGTGGAAGCCGTCAGCGAAAACGTTTGACCCCTGAATGACCTACTGGAATGACAATGGCCATAGATATCCGACAGAGACGGTATGGATCAGCTGTTCTCGGCAAACCAAACCTCAAGCTTGAGGAAGTCTGGACTCAAGCTATGGAAGTGCACATGGAAACCATCACGGTTGCCCTCCCAAATCTCTCACATCACCCGCAACCCCCTTTCTGTACACAGAACTACCAGAAAGATGCAAGAGGAAATTTCACATCAGCATCTGCGACTTCAATGCCCAGAGAACATCATGGGCTTATGAGAACAACAACCAAGATGGAGGTGAAGTTAGACCCCTACTGCTTTGCCTCTTAAGCCATGAGATGACTAGAACTCAAAGTCGAAGAAGAACCATCTTCATTCCATCTTTCAAACCCGTAATCAAATCCAATTTGACTCCTGCAATGCATTTGGCACAACAGACCTTGGACTGGCTTTATGTTAAGCTTAAATCCCACATGTCAAAAAGGTTGACACTGTAATCAACAACTCTCTCTGAACCATAACTGGCCGCCTGAAGCCTACTCCTGTGTCCTACCTGCCAGTCCTTGCAGGAATTGCCACCTCAGACGAGAGGACAATACAGCACTGCTCAACTGTCACTCAACTGTCACCCGGCAGTGATAGACACTAACCAATGGGACAGACCTAAATGCCGGTATAAGAACTGGCACTTTGTTGAGCCCTCCCATCAGCCGCTCAATAGTCAAAGTTCAAAGGTACGGCAGGAATTGCATCTGTACAAAGCAGAGATCCACTCTTTACAAATCCTACTGAGTGGCCGCAGCCAGAGCAAGGAGGATGTGCCACTACAGAGCGAATAAGATTTATCCACTACACCCGAGGATGCCCTTAGAGATGGAGATCTGGAGATCTCTCTCCAACCGAGGATGCCCTTAGAGATGGAGATCTGGAGATCTCTCTCCAACCGAGGATGCCCTTAGAGATGGAGATCTGGAGATCTCTCTCCAACCGTGGATTGGTCTGCGTGGGAGGAGTGGAGGATTCCTCTGTGCCGCCGGTCTGGTCTTCGGTGGTTTCGTGCCCGTTGACCTTGGTGCCCGCCGGGGGTTTCTTCTGAACACGGCTCTTGGTAGGACCCCCATTTAGGGCTGTCACAATTATGACGTCTGAATTGACGTTTCTCGCAAGGCTCTCGACCAGCCTCTCCCCGCGGCCGCCTCCGTAGTGGACAACGACGGGACCCGGCGTCGCCTCCTCGCGCTTATAGAATATAATTGTGTCCTCTCTATTCTTCTTATAACTCTATGCATAGGATTGCCGCTTGTTGGCCTTTTTGATCTTGCAGAATTGCATGACGCCGTCTGGAAGAATACATTGTACATACATACATACATACAGTGTACTTAGAAGACCTCAAGAATCATCCGGCCCTATGAATTCAACCCGTCATGCAATTTTAACAAATGGAAGACGGGTCTTTTTTAAAAGTACATTATATTTAACGGTTAGCCCTCAGCTACCAGCCATTGCGCAACTGTGCAAGAGGCAGTTCAGTCATTTTAGGCTTCCATTGCTTTTGCGTTTGCTCAACTGTGCAAATGCATTCTAAATTTGTGTAGCTGAGGGAATTTAAGTGTTAGCCCTCACCTACCAGCCTGTGCAAGAGGCATTTTAGTCATTTTAGGCCTCCATTACATTGGCATCATATAAAAATATCAATATATCAATATCAAATAATGCTTTACTGGCATAATATTACTCTTTGGTATGGGTGTTACATTGTGCAGTGAAGAAGCTTGTGTGGCTCTTCTGGGACAAACAACGGCTGCTAGAGGCCCATGGGCTCTGTTTCTCTACATTTGATGTTTAGCTGTAACCACAATCCTTGTGTTTGCAGTTGAAGTTCCCTGCATAGATGGCAGGTGCAGGTACGAGTGGGAGTGGCGAGTTCACATTGTCATGTCTTCAACAGATCGGCTTCCACCACCTCCTTCTAACACCTCCTTCTAACACCTCTTTCTAATCCCAACTCCTTCTAACCACTCTTTCTAACACCACCTTCTAACACCACCTTCTAACACCACCTCTTTCCATGAGGTCTTAGTGGTGGTGGTGGAAGATGGTCTGTAGAAGACACATGACAATGTGACCTGCCACTCCCACTGGTACCTGCACTTGCCATCTAGGCAGGGGACTTCAACTGCTAACACAAGGATTGGGGTCACAGCTAAACATCAAATGTAGAGAAACAGAGACCATGGGCATCTAGCGGCTGTTGTTTGACCCAAAAGAGCCCCCAAGCTTCTTCACAGCACAATGTAACACCCATACCAATCCAGACCTGGCCTATGCCGTGTCAGCAAAGGAAATAATTTGTGTAGCTGAGGTAATTTAACTGTTAGCCCTCACCTACCAGCCATTGCGCAACTGTGTAAGTGGCATTTTAGTCATTTTAGGCCTCCATTACTTAGTGAACAATGTTTTGCGGTTGTGCAACTGCGCAATTGCGTTCAAAATTTGTCTAGCTGAAGCTGAGGAAAGCAGTGCGTTGTGCAGCTTTTATTTGATATGAAAAGCAGTGCAAATGTGTTGCTTTCTAAATTAGTTGTTTGTTGGTGTTGATTGGGGGTGGGGGGTATCCATGAGATTTCTCTTTCAGGAATCAATTTGCATGACGGGTTCATTCATAAGTAAGTCTTGTCTGGAGTATGCAGTAAGATCCTGTCATCTTTCAAACCTGTAATCAAATCCAATTTGACTCCTGCAGTGTCATTTGGCACAGCAGACATTGGACTGGCTTTGTTAAACCTCAAATCGCAAATAATATCAAACAATGCTTTACTGGCATATATTCATCTCTGGTCATTGATCCCTACTGCTTTGCATCGTAAGCCATAAGATGACTAGAACTCGAAGTCGAAGAAGAACCATCTGTGGAAGCCGTCAGCGAAAACGTTTGACCCCTGAATGACCTACTGGAATGACAATGGCCATAACCGCCATAAAACGCCAAGAAGAAGAAGAAGAAGAAGAAGAAGAAGAAGGCCATAGATATCCGACAGAGACGGTATGGATCAGCTGTTCTCGGCAAACCAAACCTCAAGCTTGAGGAAGTCTGGACTCAAACTATGGAAGTGCACATGGAAACCATCACGGTTGCCCTCCCAAATCTCTCACATCACCCGCAACCCCCTTTCTGTACACAGAACTACCAGAAAGATGCAAGAGGAAATTTCACATCAGCATCTGCGACTTCAATGCCCAGAGAACATCATGGGCTTATGAGAACAACAACCAAGATGGAGGTGAAGTTAGACCCCTACTGCTTTGCCTCTTAAGCCATGAGATGACTAGAACTCAAAGTCGAAGAAGAACCATCTTCATTCCATCTTTCAAACCCGTAATCAAATCCAATTTGACTCCTGCAATGCATTTGGCACAACAGACCTTGGACTGGCTTTATGTTAAGCTTAAATCCCACATGTCAAAAAGGTTGACACTGTAATCAACAACTCTCTCTGAACCATAACTGGCCGCCTGAAGCCTACTCCTGTGTCCTACCTGCCAGTCCTTGCAGGAATTGCCACCTCAGACGAGAGGACGCTACCCTCACGCTGGCAAGGAAAGCCCAGATACACAACTGGCATATCCTGCACAACACTAAAGTGGATACAAAGCCTCCAAACAGTCAAGTCCTGCCACCTTTACAACAAGGCTGCACAAGAGCTGCTTCGCTCCATCCTGGAGGACTTGTCCACATCATCACCACTACATCTGGGATCCGGGAGCAGGCGTTGAAGGAGAGTACCTACCACACCGGCAATGGACTCTATTGAACTGCCTGCGCACTGGAGTCGGCTGCTTCAAATCAGCTGTGAAGAAGTGGCGCTTGGCAGACAGTGCAGCATGCAAGTGTGGCGAGCCTGAGCAGTCTGCAAAGCACATAATTAACACCTGCCCCTTGTACAGACCACCTTCTGAGGCCGGCCTCTTCCAAGTGGGACCAGAGACAAGGGCGTGGCTACACAATACTGAGTTGGACATTTGAGGATGATACACGAAAGAAGAAGAGAAGCTTAAATCGCAAATAATATCAAACAACGCTTTACTGGCATATATTACTCTTTGGTATGGGTGTTACATTGTGCAGTGAAGAAGCTTGGGGGCTCTTTTGGTTCAAACAACAGCCTCTAGAGGCCCATGGGCTCTGTTTCTCTACATTTGATGTTTAGCTGTAACCCCAATCCTTGTGTTAACGGTTGAAGTTCCCTGCATAGATGGCAGGTGCAGGTACCAGAGGGAGTGGGGAGTTCACATTGGCATGTGTCTTCTCCAGATCAGCTTCCACCACCTCTTTCTAACACCTCTTTCTAACCCCAAATCTTCTAACGCCTCCTTCGAACACCTCTTTCTAACACCACCTCCTTCTAACCACTCTTTCTAACACCACCTTCTAACACCACCTCCTAACACCACCTCTTTCCATGATGTCTTAGTGGTTGTGGTGGAAGCTGATCTGTAGAAAACGCATGACAATGTGAACTCGCCACTCTCACTGGTACCTGCACCTGCCATCTATGCAGGGCACTTCAACTGCTAACACAAGGATTGGGGTTACAGCTAAACATCAAATGTAGAGATACAGAGCCCATGGGCTTCTAGCGGCTGTTGTTTGACACAAAAGAGCCCCCAAGCTTCTTCACTGCACAATGTAACACCCACACCAACCCAGACCTGGCATATGCCGTCAGCAAAGGGAATATGTTGGCATCTCAGATAATTAATCTGACTGTGCATCAAGAAGACTGATGCCTTCTCACTTATTGAATATCCTGAGCTGGCCAAATTGACCTGACAAGTGCAAATTGAATTGAATTGAAGATGACCTGGCTTTATGTTAACCTCAAATCACAAATAATATTAAACAATAATTTACTAGCATGTATTCCTCTTTGGCCATAGATCCCTACTGCTTTGAATCGTAAGCCATGCCATGACTAAAACTCAAAGTCGAAGAAGAACCACCTGTGGAAGCTGTCAGCGAATACGTTTGACCCCCTGACTGACCTACTGGCTTTATGTTAATCTCAAATCGCAAATAATATAAAACATAACATAAAACCCGTCTGCGATTACTACAGACTTGAAGAAGAAGCCAGTCATCGATCTTGGACTGTTCACAAAAGGAGAGATGGGGTAGAGTCACACCGATGAAACCTGATGCAAAGCAGCTTGTCAGATTTGTACAGGACAAGCCAACGACAGCACACTGGAAGGACTTGTTTATAAGCTATGCCTCATCTGTGTGACAGACACTTAAGTTGATTGTTTTCATGATGAAGGTTGTTTGTGCGTCATTCTGTAAAGATCATTAGACATGAGATGCTCAACTCCACCTCTGGGGACATATCCAGAGATGCATGGTTGGCAGCAGCTTGGAAGCAGGAGTGGGAGCCAGCCGGGCCCTCCCGCATCCATCGCTACATCAGGGACCTAGGAGGTGGCGCCATAGGAGGAGACGACCTACCACGCCGGAAATGAACCACACTGAACTGCCTACGAACTGGGGTTGGTCGCTTTAAAACATCAATGAAGTGGGGCCTGGCGGAGAGTGCGGCATGCGAGTGCGGTGACCCTGAGCAAACTGCCGACCATATAATCACCACATGCCCCTTATACAGACCACCCTTGGAAGCAAGCCTCATCAACCTAGGACCTGAGATGCGGGCATGGCTATGCAACACAGAGTTGGACCTCTGACGTTACGCAAAAGAAGATTGAATAGATAATGCTGTTATTTTGTTTTCTCTACATTTGCTGATGTTTGGCTGAACTTGTCATTGTCATGTGTCTTCTACAGATCACCTTCCACAACCACCTTCTAACCCCTCTTTCTAAAACCACCTCCTTCTAACACCTCTTTCTAACACCACCTCCTTCTAACACCTCTTTCTAACACCACCCCCTCCTAACACCTCTTTCTAACACCACCTTCTAACACCACCTCCTAACACCTCCTAACTCCTCTTTCCATGAGGTCTTAGAAGGAGGTGGATGAAGATGGTCTGTAGAAGACACATGACAATGTGAACTCGCCACTCCCACTGGTACCTGCACCTGCCATCTATGCAGGAGACTTCAACTGCCAACACAAGGATTTGTGTTTCAGCCAAACATCAGCAAATGTAGAGACACAGAGCCAATGGGCTTCTAGAGGCTGTTTGACCCAAAAGAGCTCCCAAGCTTCTTCACTGCACGATGTAACACCCATACCAACCAAGACGGAAATACGTCATTACCTCCGAAAATCCATCTGACTGTGCACCAAGAGGACTGATCCTGCAGGAACCAGAGAGTTGGTGGCCAAATAGACCTGACAAGTTCAAATTGAAGATGACCACAAGCTGAGACAATAGGCCTACATACATGTCACACATGCAGCTGAAGACGGATGTTATGAGCAAGCTCATCAACCATTACTCCAGTTGATGCCTGTTGAGAGCTGTGGCCTGGATTCTATGTCTTGGGTCTACTTCTACAATGTTGCAGAATCATGGAGATGTTCAGACAGATCCCAGCTTTCAAAAGACAACTCTGATGGAGAAAAGACGTGACCAGTCAGCCCTGAAAAAATGCTCTTACACTTTGTTTGACTCAAGTTCGAAAAGAGGAAGTCATGCGTAGAGTCATCCATTGACGGAGCTTGGTCTAATAATACAAGATGGAGTATTGAGAGTTGGAGACCGTCTCCATGCATATGCCATGCCAACATAGAAAGCATCCAGCTATCATTCCGAAAGACTTGCACATCACAATGCTGATTCTGCAAGACATCCATGAGAAAATCAGACTTTAGGTAAGGAACTAACTATAATGCTCTCACAACTGTGTCAGAGATATATGTCCCCCTCAGCAAACTCTGTAGTGAGGAGGTTCCGGCAACCAGGATGTATTACCTGGAGAATAATCAAAGGCAAGGCACTAGGATTGAATATGGCAAACATACCTCAAGACACATTATTACCTGCATGTCACCGTTCACAAACATGGAGGTGGACTATTTTGGACCGTTAGATGTGAAGCAGCGTCACGGTACTGTGAAAGGGTGCAGAGTTCTTTTGACATGCCTCTCGGCCAGAGCAGGACATCTGGAAGTAGTGCACACATTGCACACTGATTCTTGCCTGAACGCTATCCGTCACTTTCTGTGCAGACAAGGTAAGTATCCATCATGCTTTCTGATAATCAAACTAATCAATACCGAGTGTGAGCTGCGAGAAACCCTTCATCAGTGGAACCAGCAGAAGATCCGGGACACACTCATGATGCAAAAAGCAATACAGTGGCTGTTCAATCCTCCTGCCAGCTCTTCTGTGTTCAATCCACCTGCCAGGTATCACTTTGGAGGGATCTGGGAGAGACAGATTTGTTCTGAGAGGAAAATAATAGTATGTTCTGAAGGAGCAAAGCATCGACAATGAACGTTTATGAACATTGTTTTGCGTAGTGGAATCAATATTAAATGGCAGACCACTTACCAAGTCATCAGATCATCCAACAGATATTGAGCCATTGACTTCTAACTATTGATAATGAAGGAACAGACTGTCATGCCGCTTGGAATGTTCACAAAGGATGCACGCTAAAGTTGGAAGCAAGTGAAGTGTCTTGCTGACTTGTTTTGGAAGAGACAGAGTAGTCACACAGATGATACCTGATGCAAAGGGGCGTGTCAGATGTGTGCAGGATAATACAAAGACAAACCACACTGGAAAGATCCTTTGACAAGATGTGCCTCATCTGTGAGACAGCCACTTAAGTTAATTGTTTTTATTGTTTGTCTCATGCACCTTCCTTGAAATCTCATGTACATGAATGTTTGGATGGATATGTGTAAATATGTATCTTATTGTAACCATGTTGTATACATATCTGTTTCATGTTGTCTCGCCAGAGTTTGTCTTGTCTTGTCACCCCTCCCCATGTGTTCTGTCCTGTGTCCCCTCTCCCTCGTGTGTCCCCCACTCTCGGCCTGAACCTTGTCGTGGTGAGTGGGCTTTAAACCAAGACAGACCATTTTAACGACAACATACAGTATGAGATGGTGTTGCTGTACCTTGGACCACTGATCTGCTGTAACACAAGGAATATCAGAATAACCATAGCACTAATGACCTTTAATATATTGTGATCTAATTCTCTCTAATTGTGGGCCCGCTGAAAGCGAGACCAGTATGTTCTCCCAAATATTTATATAGTAAGGTTATTCTCCTCAAAACTGGCCGACAGTACAAGGTTTAGCCAATGAGGTAGCAGCGTTCTTGGTGACATCACCACCAACAAGTGCTACCTGAGATAAATAACAACACCCACATGAAATCTTTTGTAGTTTTTGAAATATTTAACTTTAAGCAGCCAATGCATTTCCAATCGGAAATAAGTCGGAAATCTATCAGTCAAGTTCTCCTCAAAATGACGTAATATGTCAATCAAGTTCTCCTCAAAATGATGTAAGACACTGCCTTTGTACCGGCAGGGCCCTTAGCCAATGAGGTGCAGCCAAAGGGTAGATCTTTGTGCCCATACATGGTGTTACATGCAAGCCCACACTGTTTCGTAGGAACAGTATTTGTGGGCTCACCTGTAAGGCGAGCACACTTTAGATATTGTCATTATTTATTTATCTAGTAGGTCAGTCAGACAGTTCTCCTCAATATTTTGGCACCTTTCTACTCCTGTATACTTCGACAGAAAATGAAAATAAAAACATCAATGTGTTCAGCTTACAGTGGCGACGTGTGCTATTACTTTGTACAGCAATCGGCCAAATGGTGGCGCTGTAGGAAGCCTTCGAAAGTGCGAAGGTATAGATCATGCTCTGTTTTAAGTACAGTACAGCCATGAAACCTGTATACACGTATGCGTCTCCTCATGCCGAACAACTGTTACGCTCTGACTTTTAACCTCTGACCTTTAGATCCCCCAGAATTTTGAAATATATGAAAAACTGTAAAAATCTATCTCCTCCTGGGATTTTTGCGTTAGGCGCACAAAGCTTTTTTCACATGAACTTTGGACCAATACGGTCAAACTGTCTGGTCGGATTTCTTTTAAAGCGAAAGACTATTTTTTAATAATTCAATAAATATTGCGGTTTTATGCAAATTATTCTTCTGCCTCTAAATCATACATGCAATCTTATTCCAATCGGCCAAAGGGGGGCGCTATACGAAGCATTTGAAAATTCAAACTTCAAACGGGCATAAGTCATGACTCGTTTCGTTTGAAGACATGCAACTTGCTTACACGCGTGCTTTGACTCAAGCGGAAGACATCTGTGTCTTTGTTGAGTAAGCTCCGCCCTTAGATTTTCCGCCATTTTGAGCAGTTTGTAAAACGCTTAAACCCGCTTTTATTCTGGAATTTTCGCGTCACGTCCACAAAACTTTTTTTACATGAACTTTGGACCAATATCTAAAGATCTGTCAGATCGGATTTTTTTTTTAAATTGAAACATGCTTTTTTAATAATTCAATAAATATTGCAGTTTTATGCAAATTATTCTTCTGCCTCTAAATCATACATGCAAAATAACATGTTCATGGCATTTGGCAAAGATGTAGAGTGTTGACCCAATAGGTCAAGGAACAGATACCACCCTTCTCACATTGGCCTGTTATAGCGCCACCAGCGGGTCAACTTTTGCACAACACATTTTTGGAACAAAATGGACCAATCTTTGACGTCAGTAACGTCAAAGAGAGCACCGCCTGCGATCTTGACATTTTGTACTTTTATAGCCATTGTTTTCTGGCTTGAAGCGAGCCCACAATTGTTTCGAAGGAACAATATTTTCTAGTTACTTTTACTACTAGCTGTTATTTACAGTTACCGTACCACAATAGCACAGATCTATTAATGACCATGTCGTTTTACGATTCACTAAAATCAACAAACTTAAAAGATTAGATTGTGAATATTTACGATGGACCTGTTTTTGTATGTACATCATACGTGTCAGTGGAAATGCAGACACAGGAGTGTATCTCACAAAGGTTTTACTGATCTCCACCTACAGTAATGATGATTGGACCTTTTATCTGCAGATGTTGATCAAAAATTACCAACATGCATGACAGATTTTTAGACCGAGATAAATTAGCTTTCTACCTGATGTGTAGAAATCTTACATTGACCGGCAAAGGAATGTTTTGTGTTAAAGTATGTGATTATGTGATCAAGACGGATCTGTCAGAATGTTTTCATATTCCATCTTGATAGATTGCCAAGATTGGCATTGCAGGAGTGGCTCGTTTTGAGCTAAATGTCTCAAATCATGAATTGAACGCAGCATCCGTTTGCCGTGAAACTTCACATTGGCCTGTTATAGCGCCACCAGGAGTCTGATTGCAGTGAAAGTTTGCACGCACATTCCCACTAGGCTGAGTAAAAAGAAATGCCACCCTTTTCACATTGGCCTTTTATAGTGTCACAAGCAGGCTGATTTTTGAAGAAAAGAAAATGTGTTTTCTATTACTCTTTCAGATTTTGTCCAAACTTCACGCAAATCAGTACACATTGTCTCTATAGTCATGTCAACAGGACAGATTAAAGTGTTCTTGATTAATTGTGGGATCAATGCACATTAGTAAAACAGCTATTATGATAGAGAATACAGAAATAAAACCATTATAGTAGACTAATTCTAACGGTATTGCTTTACCTGCTATTCAGTAATGATGTTACGTTCCTTCCCTTACATTTGGTTCGAACAATATAATGATAGGACAAAGTCAGCTCTCAAGCAATGGATTTGATTTTAAACAGAATTGTATTTAGCACATATATCAGAGTATTAAACATAGCCTACCATAAGAAAGGAGTTGTGAAAGAACCAAACTGAGACCTAACTAAAAATGGTGTTTGTGAGGTTAGGGTTAAGGTTAGGTTTCTTTAGGCATAGTTTTACAGAGGTTAAGGTTAGAGTTAGGTTTGGGCATATAACCACGCCCACCTGGGCGAAACACCTGGGAAAGAGGGAGTCCCCATGAGGTACAGCTGGGACAGGGAGAGGCTGTCAGAGCAATCACAATGAATACAGGTGGGGGGGGGGGGGGGGTGGTGTCTAGCCATGGACCAGCAGATCCAACCAGCAAGGCAGTGTAGACCAGAGACAGAAGTAGTATTAGTGAACAAAAAATATTAGTATTGCTGTAGACCGAAAAAAAGCACGTAGCTAAAAATGACCTGGGGATTCCCTCCCGTCCATATCTATACCCCGACCCAGGAAAGGGGCTGTGGCTGTGCAAAAGGCTACAGAACGGTGTGTCACAGTGGCAGTGGCTCAGGAGGTAAAGCGGTCGAACCCGGGTTCGATCCTGGTCAAAGTGTCCTTGAGCAAGACGCTGAACCCCTAATTGCTCCGCGATGAGCAGGTTGTTGCCTTGCATGGTTTCCTCCACTATCGGTGGCAGTGGCAGGGGATGCGTCACAGCGGGAGTAGCTCAGAAGGTAGCGTGGTCGCTTGAGAACCAGAAGGTTCTCAGTTCGATCCCGGCTCCTCCAGGGTTGGTCTCAAAGTGTCCTTGAGCAAGACTCTGATCCCCTAATTGCTCCTGATGAGCAGGTTGTTGCCTTGCATGTAGGGCTGTCACGATTATGGCATTTTACATGACGATTAATTTTCTCTCAAATAATTGCGATTAACGATTTAATTGTGTTTTTGTCGTTGACAATTACATTTCTGTTTGGCTTTTAGGCTTTGAATTACACATGGTAGATATGACACATAAGCTAAATATACAAAGAAATTACTGACATATTTGACAACTTTATACTTAAAAAAGAACATTGATAGTGGAAATAGCCGATCTACAAGCTCACAACGCGTCGCTATTTCCACTATTTTTGACATGGAAACGATTATGACGATTATGAAAAATATTCACGATTATGTCAAATAATCCCGATTAGACGATTATGTAATAATTGTGACAGCCCTACTTGCATGGCGTCACAGGGACAGGGGCTCAGGAGGTAGGCCGGCCGCTTTGGAACCGGAAGGTTCTCAGTTGGAAGGTTCTCACTCCTCCAGAGTTAGTGTCGAAGTGTCCTCGAACAAGACGCTGAACCCCTCGATGAGCAGGTTGGTGCCTTGCATGGTTTCCTCCGCCATCGGTGTGTCAATGTGTATGAATGGGTGAATGTAACGTACAATCATTGTAAAGCGCCTTGGATAAATGCACCATTGTCTTTCTTTTTTCTTTCTTTTTGTGGGCGTGTGGATGTCAGAGGGTGCAATATTTTGGTAACACAACTAGATCAAGGCAGTGTTCTCTAACATAGGAAGTAGCTATAGATTGAGTTTATGTCTGCAGTCAACAGTGCTTTTGACCCTAAATCCCCCAAAATGAGATTATTGTGATTAGTTTAGCTTGCAAGCGGCTATGAATTATGATTGTTTTTACATTTAAATGAAGCCCTCCATCGTCCTTATTCCTCATATTGTTATTCCATGTGTATTTGTAGTGTTCTTTTTGCATATCTGTTCTGAACGTAGTTCATAGAAGGATGAATCTGGTATTGGCAGTTTTATTGACATGATACAGAAGAACCATGCTCAGAGGAGATACAGTATGTGTTTGATCAGTATAGGGTGCATATGTGCATGTGTGTGTGCGTGCGTGCCTCAGTGAGTGAGTGCAAGAGAGAGAGAGAAATACACCATCACTTCCTCTGCTGAGCTCCTCCCTTCCAAGCCGGTTCTTTCCATGGTCTTTTGGGATTATTTGCGATCAGAGTTTCGAGCTCTGTCTCGATGTCGTCGGGTGCCAGGGCAATTCCCGTGACCTCCACTCGCTTGGGGTTAAACACACAGTCCCACTCCTCCTCCAAGCCACTTGGTACACTCTTCATGCCACAGTCGGGGGGCACCCAGGCCGTGTTGTACCCCTGCGAGTTCCAGGAGTACTGCAAGGGGTGGTTGTCTTGGTCGATGCGTTTGACGCGGCCAACGTGCACACGCAGCTCAAGAACCACCTGATCAGTGCCATCAGAAGGACTGCCATCAGGCTGAAGTGGGTATCGTGCAGCCTTCTCAGGATCGCGGCTGACGTAGACTCCAGGTCCCAGCATGCCCTTGGTCGACTGGCGAAAGCCATTGATGATGATGTGGCGTGCGCTTTCGACACTGGTGCCGTGGTACATGGTGTAGACAAGACGGTCTGTGGGAGTCTGAGCTCCTCTCAGTTTCTGGAATGCCATCCTAATGCAATAAGAAAAAACATAACAATGCTGTTGAATATAAACACTGCACTGGCAGATTAGAACATTTCAGGGTCTCATGCAGGGTGAAGTAGAACTCATGGTAGGCCCATTAAGCTCATAGTTTAAGCCTTGTGTAGTACAGAATAGCCTTGCCTTGTTCTATCCTTTGATTGTTGTGTGGCTAATGCTACAGCTGTTTGGTTTGGTCTGTTGTGTATGCACATGGATGTTTGCCATGCTTAAAGCGCTTTAATTTGTATCGAACATCATTTAAAATAAGTAAGCCTTGCCCAGACCTGAGTGTGTAGGGCAGGAGCCTCCTGTTTCCTTAGCGTGAGCCTGAGGGACACCCTGGACATGTTGCTGGGACTTACAGTACCCAACCCTTGATGCTGAGTACCAAGCATTCCTCCAATGTTTAGTTATTGCTGTGACACAGTCAGGGATCAAACCCCGACCTCCTGTGGACAGGGTGGACATACAAACCACAGCCTCTGAGCTGTTTTAAATATCTTTATGTTATCTTTATGTTATTTTGTTCTGAACAACTGCTGTGCCTGGGGACCTGGAGATACTGGTTTAACAGTATACATGCTTAAGTTACAGTATACACGTCTCCTTTTGTATTTTAACGCAGCTGACTTTTGTGTCACTGCAAGAATTTACGGATGTTTTAATTCCACTATGCCCAATTGTGATAGTGTTTTTTGTAACACATTACACACTATAACATCTCAAGGGAGGGGCTATAGTTTATCCTCCAGTGCAATTTCAAAATAAATACATAAATAGTAGTTAAAGTTAAAAACTTATGTTGGTGCCTTAAGGATCAATGGGACTGAAGCTGGTTGTGTTTTTCGGGCCGAATATCGGAGTGAATTTCAGAGTGTGAATAAAAAAATCAACCTCACGTTATGTCAGTCACGTTTGCTGCCCGTTTCTTGTTTATTTGTATTCTTTTTTGCTAGTTTTTATCGCTCTGACCTTTGGACACTGCACTATTAGGTTGTGTTAGTAATTTTTCTTTTAGTATTTCTGCTTGTGTTTGACTTGATGTAGAGATACTTGTTACACTAACTAGCATTGACTGTATGGTCACTTTGATTTGGGCACTGTATTATTTTTTGATAGTCGTGCTTTAAGACACTTTATGTATATATATTATTCGTTCCCTTTCCTGTTGTACCTTGCTCTTACTGTACTTACTGTACTCTGTACTCTGTTCTTGTTTTTTCTTTTTATCTTTTTCTTACTTCTCTGTAACTTTGTAAATAACCTTATACTGCTGTGCTGCCTCTGGGCAACACATTTTCCCCCTTGGGATAATAAAGGTATCTATCTATCTATCCGTTTCGCGGACCACTCGGTCCCTTGCTCTCTCTATCTCTCTCTCTCTCCTTGCCCTGAAAAACGCATTTCGCAACGAAAAACGCAGCAGTGTGCAACCACCTTAACACTTGAAAAAAGAGGAGAGATCCAAGAACTCAAGAAAAAATAAATAAAGTATTATATTTTGAGTGTGCAGATCACTTCACTTTTTTTTATAAATATTAGTGCTGGCAACTCATGTGTTTTGTCTGTTTCCTTAAAGTCACAGTCATTGAGGTTCAGCAGGTGCCTGGCAAAATCTTTGGTTGCATTGATGGGTCTTAATGAGTTTGCCCCGGCCTGGGCCGTTGGCACAGTGGTCCGTATGCCCCCGGCCTGGGCCGTTGGCACAGTGGTCCGTATGCCCCCGGCCTGGGCCGTTGGCACAGTGGTCCGTATGCACCCAGCCTGGGCCGTTGGCACAGTGGTCCGTATGCCCCCGGCCTGGGCCGTTGGCATAGCGGTCCGTATGCACCCAGCCTGGGCCGTTGGCACAGTGGTCCGTATGCACCCGGCCTGGGCCGTTGGCATAGCGGTCCGTATGCACCCGGCCTGGGCCGTTGGCACAGTGGTCCGTATGCACCCGGCCTGGGCCGTTGGCATAGCGGTCCGTATGCACCCGGCCTGGGCCGTTGGCATAGCGGTCCGTATGAACCTACAGTAGGCACAGTCTAACCTGACAGAGTGTCGCGGGTTCAAGTCATGATCCCGTCAGCCTTTACTGCATGTCGCTCCCCATCTCTCTCCCCCATTTACTGACTGATCTCCATCAATAAGGCATAAAAAAGTACAAAAATAAAAACTAAAATGTTGCTCTCCTCTCTTTCTGTTACAGTTTGACTTAACAATGACATAACAACATGGAGTTTATTCTCTATTTTAATTCAAATTAAGCCTACCTTTATGAAGATTTTTCTCGTCGCCTCCAATAAAGATCCCTTTGTCTCTGCCCATCTTTCATTTCCTTATATAAGAAAGAATGTCCTAAACCGGTTGAACACGTCTCCTACCGTGACACATGATGCAAGGTGGGGTTTAATCATTGACAACTGAAAACAAGTATTCTGTCTACTGAATCTGTTTTATTTGTTTTTGGGAAGCATAACGTATAATGCATATCATTTATATGTGACACCTTGGATTTGAAGTCTTCAAACATCTTAACACAAGACCATGGGGTTTTCATAATCAATTCAGTACTGGATATGTGGCGTAACCGGCATGGATTTCTACACAGAGAGGGGAATTCTTTCAATATAAAATGCAGCATTCAAGTTCAGGAGAGTTTGGACAAGGCAATTCTCTTGCTGCTCGTCACGGTTTCTAAGGAATGAAAATGATAAGAGAGGTGGCACATTTCATAGCCACGATGCACCGATGCACGCACACACGCACGCACGCACGCATGCACGCACGCACGCACGCACGCACGCGCGCACACACACACACACACATGCAACCATAGGAACAACACCTCTCGTCTCTGTGGTGCAACTCCACCTCCTCATCTTATCTTATTCCGTGATGTTCTTATAGTTTCTCAGAAATATCAACCACAGCCTGCCTACGCTGTGCTGACTGGAACGATACGCTGTGCTGACTGGAACGATACGCTGTGCTGACTGGAACGATACGCTGTGCTGACTGGAACGATACGCTGTGCTGACTGGAACGATACGCTGTGCTGACTGGAACGATACGTGGCCACAGTCTTCCTGCAGCAATATAAGTTTGGCCCATGTCCAGCTGCTGAAAGTCAGCCAGAAAAAATACAAATCTACACAACATAGCAGCCCCTCGCCCCCCCCCCCCCCCCCCCCCCCCCCCCCCCGCCCCGTGTGTCCATACTGTGGGAACAGCACACGATGCATGCACATGTTCTAACCCTCAGCGCAAGGCGTTGCTCGGAGGGAGGGAGGGAGGCTGCACCCATTTGATATTTCCTGTGTAAATAAGCCAAGTGCTTCTCTAGGCGCTCCTTTTAGTTGACCTTGTACCAGTGAACTGTACCGTCATGAAACTGTACCTTTTTCTATGCAATAAATAAATAAATAATAGTCTTCAATCAATCAATAAGTGACTGGAAACGTGAAGCGCTCTGTGCAGTGAAACATATTTCACAGGTTCTGATTGTATTTCATAGCCTACACTGCGGCTTGTAAGGTTCTCAACCTCTCCGAAACTGAAGGGCCTGGTACTAATTGTCTAATCCTGAGTATTTAAATGTTTCTAAAAAAGTGAAAAAACACAACACACTGTGAGCTCGTAGATTTGCTTTTATTTTGTATAATTGCTTTGACCAATTCAGGTCTGGTTCTGCTTCTAATGGAAAATGTAAACAAAAGGTACAGACCCGAAAATAACCAGACCCGGTCTGAAACAGACCCTACGGTCTCGACCCTATCATGCTGGACCCGGTGCACAGGCTACTGCACAGGCTACTTTATATAGACTAGTTTATGCAGGACGCAAGAGCCTTGCCGCGCCCAGCTGTAGTCAGCTGTCAGTGTGCTCTTTTCCCATTCCACATTTTCATATCAGCTGATCCTTACGTCACACTGTCATCCTCCAATCAAAGCTCGCATTCAGCAGGGAAGGCCCCTTTAAATACGTCTTGCTTTCTCTACCTGCATGCTTGCTTTCCGAAGCTTCGGAACATTTGCTGCTAGCTGCCTCCTCCACACCCCAGCCCCCACCTTTGCATAGTCTCGCGTGGCCAGACTGTTTTTGATTTGCAAATGCTCCCGGCATACAGTCTGGGAGACGGAAATTCTAACGATGAATGCGAGATGTGACACACCCGCTCCTTTGGTGCAGTAACGATAACAAGTCCTACTGGAAGCGTTATGTCTTCTTTCAATATTTTTGGGGACGTTATTTTGTCTTTCTCTGGTGTTGTTGGTGTTACTTCATGTTTTCAAATATTTGCTTAAACTATACATGCATAACAGGAGTATGTGCTTCTGTTATGTTTCCAATGGGAGTACAGTTCAGTTCAGCAGTGGCTACGTCCGGCTACGCAAGACTAAATTACATGTCAATGTATTGCTAAGCTCAAATACCTGTGATTTTGACAGACTAAGTTACGTCAATGTATTGCTATTGTTCTGCTATTGATCCCAACATCTTGCTTAGCGTTTCCTAGCATACTCAAAACATTCAGGGAACATCTCCGAACGCGGAGGCCTTCAAGTGCCAAGACTAACTGTATTCCCTTTATGCAATAAATGATTAAAACCTACTTTGAAGGGAGTGTTCCTGACTAAATTACATTTTCAGCAAGGCTTAGTAAAACAATGCTTATTTCACCACTGAGAAGTGCCCGACCTGTCCTGTCGTGGCTGCATCAGATCTGAGGAGTGCATTGCGGAGTGTAGCCTGCAATCAATAACCACAGAAATGCTTCACACTGGCATTCCTGGAGGAAATCGCTCACTATATTTAGTTTTCTTGTAGTTTACGTATCGCCTCACTAAAGAAAACATCCTGGTGTTCAGGACAGGGTACACAGTCAGTCAGTCACTGCCCTCGAGACTTGCTACATTTCAATCGGCTGTTTAACGTTAAGCGTGATTTGAGAGAACAGACAGCACGGATTTAGATTTTACAACATAATTAAACCGATAAAATCGTTTAATCACCCACCAGCTTGTGTGTGCGTGCGTGCCGTGTGTGCGTGCGTGCGTGCGTGCGTGTGTGTGTGTGTGTGTGCTGGTTGGTGTGTATATGTGTCTGTGTGTGTGAGTGTGTGTAACCCGTCCTACAGCTTATCATTTCCATCTTAGAAACGTTGTTTACCCGCTTCCTGTCAGAATGTCAGCGAGGAAAGAAACCACTCCCTTCTTGATGAAGCGATGATGAGGCGCGCACATTCACACCCACGAGCACCCACCCCTGCGCGCGCGCGCACACACACACACTCAAAGTCTGCACTAGACCAGTGGTTCTCAATCTGCGGGTCGGGACCCCAAATTATTTTGAGGGTTCCCCAGATGATTAACTTATTGTGAAACATTGTGTTTTCTCACTCAACAGTAAACAAACCAACATAAAGTTTAAGTGTATAGAGGGTATCTGCACATTTTTAAAGTGATGTATGGACTTTTTGATACCTTTAAAATTACTAAATAAACATTGGCCAAATTGTCCGGTATTAGAAGCAGAAATTGTGAAAATAGCCGATCTACATGCATGCTCACTTGTGAGCATGTAGATCGGCTATTTTCACAATAGAACCATGTTATAAAAAATGTAATGCCTCAATTCTTAGTGCTCGTAGGGTGGGGGGGGGGGGTCACCAGTTAAAATATGATTATTTGAGGGGGTCACGGCCTCAAAAGGTTGAGAACCGCTGCACTAGACTGCCTAATAAATGTGAAAGATTCGGTTCACTATCCTATTATGAAATGAAGAAACCTCTGCCATTGACTATTAGCATAAGAAGACAGTGACGCAGCCCATTTTCCCCTTTCCTCAAATTCAAGCTGTTTATTAGGGTTTTGTCTAAAGCCATGGCCTATATCAGGGTTCCACAATTAGTTTTCCCCAAGGGCTGAATTATGTCTGGCGACGGTGGCGTTCCCGCTACTCCAGCGACAGTTCAGATATACTTGACAGTGCAGAGACGCGTGATTATGGATCCAACTGGGAAAGATGGATGGAAACGGCATAGAGCGCTCGTTTTCACAGTTATTGTCCACGACACTGCAAGCGGCGCGAAGGCCAGCGGACCTTGGTCCTGCTCTTCGCCCCCGAGCGCCGCAGGAGCGCCGCGCGAGTTACGAAGCCGTGGTGAATGCAATCGTTATATTTATGCCCAGGCCGTAAGGCCTGGGCAATAATTGGGTACCGTGCACCTCGCGCGGTCCAAGTGACTACAACGGAGCGCTCCCTACGTCCGGTTCAGCCAATCACAAGCTTCAAAAATGAGTCCGGGGCGTGGTTATCCATCTTTCCCAGTTGGATCTATAATCACGCTGCAGGGACATCATTTCCTTCCTCTGATCCATTAACGAGGGGCCGTCAACTACTAACTGTTATCAGGTGGACACTACACACACACACACACACACACACACACACCTTCCTTCTGCAGTGCTCTGTGTCTGTCTTATTTCTCTCCAAAAGCCATGGAATATGACTGAAAGTGATTAAGAATTACTGTGATTATGGTAAGCTGACGTTTCATATTGCACTCATCATACCTGTAACTTTCACTAGTCCCCCAAAATATTTTTTTGAAAAAAAACAAACAGGGGAACCCTGGCCTATATGGTCTGTTGTCACGGCATAGCCGCTGTGCTGCTGGGCGGTTGGAACACACACATATCGGCAGAATCAGCGCTGCAAAGTTATTAAGGAGTTTGATTTAGGGGTCGTGTCCACAGACCTGTGTTGATGTTGATGTTGATGTTGACTAAAACTATGACGAAATGTGTTGGTCGACTACCTTTTTTCACTGACAACAACTAACTAAATAAGATAAACTAAATGCTAAATATATTGACAATTTCAAAATAAAAACTAGACTAAAATGTTAGGAAGTGACTAGTGGAGAATAGATCCAGTACAAGACAAGTCATTTTATGTTTGGTTGCACTGAAAATCAGCAGATCTACAAGCTCACAACACATGCTGTTTTCATCATGCAACCAAAGGATAAAATCAAGCATTACAACGCTATCAAGTTCCGCCAAAACATTTTTTTTCTTTTTTTACAAAATCAACTGTAGATTTATTTGACTAAAATTTTATGATTTTGAGTCAACTAAAATCAGTCTAAAACTAAAACTAAATGACATTTTATTTAAAAGAATATGACAATGATTTGATGCCAGATCCTAAATGACCGGTTGTTACACACACCACACAGTATGCAGCGAGTAGTGCTCCTCTCCAAAGGTTTAACTATGCATACCAACCACATAACCCAAAAGCCTGCATATGTAGTTCATGTGCGTACAGTACATCCCCGGATATGAACTAGTTTTTATAAATATATTTTTAAATTATTTTAAACTGTATTTATTTGACCGAGGAGGAGTGCTAATGGGATTCTGTAGGCTTTATTCTCCAAGCTATTATATTTAGCAAGAATTCACAGAAACATACAATCTAGTAATGTCTAGTAATGTCTCCTATCTGCCTATAAAGGCCCTTTCAGATGGGGAGCGAGTGACTCGCCTTATTAGGCCTATTTCGCGCCGAGAAGTCGAGGTGAAAATTCTACCACTCATTTCATGTGCGAGTCCGTGGGTGGCATGGGTCAGCTTTTTTCCCACGATACGTACAGGACAGCACTGCCGCACGATCCCTGCTGATCCACGTCTCAAACGGCCTTCATAGCTCATGATAGCTCATGTCGTTTTCTACAGTCATAATCCAAGGATATCCTTACACGGGGTGGAGCTGGGTCCAACCTAAAAGTTGGCTTCCCCTCCCCTGATCCAAGTTAGGCACCTATGAGAGATGGATGGATGGATGCATAATTCTAATGATATCATTTATAATTAGAAGTAGGTTTAACTTGTTTTGTCAGATGTTCCATCTCTCGATACTCAGGTGGTGACAGCTTCCTGTCAGAATGTAAGTGAGGAAAGTGTGGTCTCTGATGAAGTGATAAGGAGTGTTGACGTATTAAAGTGTGCTGACACAGAGACCACTCTCTGATGAAGTGATAAGGAGTGTTGACGTATTAAAGTGCTATAAGACAGCAAGTGGCTGGAACTCTGCATCATTATCTACTTGACAGTCCTGGCTGACATATAGAGAATCATGATGCTGTTGACATTGCTTTGGATGATGATCTCAGGTATGAATGTGTTTTAATGGTACTTGTTGGTTGATGTCAACGTGACTGTATGCTGTTATTCTGCATGGCAATACAAATTCCAGGAGCTTTATTGGCATGAGAAACAAATATGTTTACATTGCCAAAGCAAGTGTCAAAATATGATAAAAACTTGAAAATGGGGAACATATATACAGTTGGAGGGGGTACAGCAGAGCTATGATGCATTGTGTTGTTATATACATGTGCTGGGTATAAAGCTTTTTGAAACAAATAACAGCAATCTTTTGCAGTCGCTTTGGAAAAAGGCAGCATTTCTCTTTTTCTTAATACCATTTAAACAGTATGCAAAAAAAGCCTCATAAATGCGTTTAAAGTTTAAAGGTAGCAGCTGTGTTTATATGTACCGCAGGTCTAGATATTAGGGTGGTTGTATTCCATTCTCTAGTCTTCTTTTATCACAACAGTTAACACATCTTGCTGCTGTGTTGGCACGTTGTTGTATTTCTCCCAGTAGGTATGGGAGTTTTTTTTTTTTTTTTAGAAAATAGAGTTGTACCGGATGTTGGATCTGCTTCATATTATTCCTGAAGGAGATCCAACAGGATCAAAAAATGGAAGCAATAAAAAGCAGTGGAGCTGAGTAGATTAGTAGAAACCAGTCCTGCAGACTCTATTTTCTTCTTGTATTGCCGTTTGTCCAGCACCTGGGCTAGAGTGGATTTGTGCTTCAACCCTGTCAGTTTTTTGTTGGTCATGTTTTCAAACTCACTCAACAGCAAGGTTGTTTTCACTGAGTCTGTACATATCAATGCTTTCCTAAGGTTTGGTTCATTTTCCATGCTCAGATATTCTGCCAGTGTATATTCTCTTTTTAGTGCAAGGTAGCATTGCATTTTGATTTTAGGTTGTCTCTTTCCAGTATGTCTGGTAGCTTTCTTTTTGTTTTCTTATAATCTGGTTCAATATGGGTTAGGGTTCAATGGGTTTTCCATCTGGTAGTTGTGCTTGTGTTTGTGCCATTGGCCAGCTGACTGAGGGGGCATCCCTGTAGGTTTTCACTTTGGTTGAGAGTTATATTGTGGAGCATATCTGGATTGCTTTCTTTTAAGCGGTTATAAAATGTAAATGCTCTCTTTTTTATTTTGATAGTGAGTGGGTATCGTCCTAATTCTGCCCTGCACACATTGTTTGTTGTTTCCCTTTGGGGGCAGAGGATGATTTGCACAGTTCTGCGTGCAGAGTCTCGGTTTGGTGGGCAAGGGCACCGAGTTTTCCCACATTGTTGTTAACACAAATCCCTCTGCAGTTATTGAGGTCTGATTTGTCTCCACTTTTGTGGAGCGGCGAACAGTCCTTGGTTCCAAATGCTGGGGAAAGTCCCAGAACTAAGGACAATGTTCAGGAGTTTTAATATAGCCGATTGGAATTTTGGTCTGTGTATTTTATCATTGCATTTAAAAATGTGTAATTTATTGGATTTTGGTAGTATTTTATGATTGCCTCTCTAACCCTGCCTCTAACCGCACACCAGACTAATTTTTTTTTTTTACAGTGTTTTATACTCTTTCAATGTTTTGCAATATTGTAGGCGTGTGTTTTGGTCTCCCTCTCTGTTTTTGATTTGATAAATGTCTTAGTCGAGTCCTTAGGTTTTTACAGTCAATATCATATAAATTGTCAGTGTTGTCTCTGTTCCTCGTTTATGGAGAAAGTTTTAGGTTTGCTAATGAGGCTGTAAGCTATCAAACATGTTATTGAGGCTTTCTACTGCCCTGTTTTGTGTGTCTATTAATTTAAGGTTCTTTTTAATAATTTATCTAGTAGTCGGATTGTTTTTGTCTAATAGCGTTCTGGAATGCTTCCGTTGAAAATTGTGAAGCTTGTTTGGTTTTGACATTTTGGTGTGTTAATCTGTTCAGGTAGGCTGTGATTTTGCTGTGGTCTGACAGGGCCTCGCGCAAACAGGTCACCGCAAACTATAATTTGACCACGAGCCTGGAAATGGCTGATGTCCACCTCTAAGGTGGAGAACATGTCCTCCTTAACAGGGGGATTCTATTGGGGGTGTGTATGTATAGGTAGCAGCACATGGGAAGAAGTGTTTCTCGGTTGAGGTGAGGTTTTTGTTAATTTCCAACCAGATGAAAAGTGGTCCGGTTTTGATTTGCTTAATGGCATGTGTCAGTTCTGTTTTGAACCATATTAGCATGCCTCCTAGCTGAGTCTCTTCCTTGCTTGACCCCTGTCTGCTTTGTGGATGGTACTACAAGCTCTCTGTAATTTGCTGGACCACCGGTAGGGCCATCGGTAGGGCCATCTCCTCTATGCCATGTCTCTTGTAGTACAACGATATTCATGTTTGCAATTTCTTTGATGACGTTTGGGTTTCTGCTCTTGGTACCAAAGGTAATTGACCTCAGACCTTGTTCCAAGTTGAGATAGTGAAATATTTGTATTCCATTTTTGTGTTATATTCAATGATGGTGTTAAATTCCTGGTTTACTGGTAGTTCCGACGAAGCAATCTGATTGGTTGAAATAGCTCTCTACCCTTGTGAATAACGAGCGCTACCACACGGGTCTAATCAAACAAAGATATCAGCTGCGCTGGTCCCAAAAGAGCTGAAGCGCCCCCCTCTCCCCACACTATGTTAGCGGCTAGGCAAGCAGTTTTCATGTAGCTAGATGTGGCATTCATTTTTTTAAGGGCAACAGTTGTATAATCGCAATATTACACTCACTTATTCATAAAAAGGGTTAGGGTTAGGGTTAGGGTTAATTTAGACCTGTTGTAACCATTATTTTGTTATACCTCATGCCGAGAACATGTCCCTCTCTCTGTGTTTATTCATTTATTGTCTCCACCAGCCGAAGGCATGGGTGAGAGTATGTTTTCGCCCCTGTCCGTCCGTGCGTCCGGCTGTCTGTTACCAGCTAATCTCCAGCACCGTTGGCTCGGTTGCTGCCAAACCAGGCACACACACTCCCTGGATGCATGAGGCCAATGTTTGCAACACATTTCTGTACACTACTCCTAGAGAAATCATGAAGATCGGTAGACAGTATCTCTACAGTCCAAATTTCCATATCTATACTATAATTTTGCGAATGTCTGAGTGAGTGTCTGAGTGAGTGTCTGTCACAGCGTTTCTCCTCAGTGGCTGGAGCAATTGATCTGAAATCGCATCACCATAAGCATATGAACACACCTGACATAACTGTGAAGCCCGTTTGTCACTTTCACAAATCGTATGCTGTATATTAGCATTTTTATGGTGTATCTACTATCTATTCTGCATCTAGCATGAGGCACATCTATTCTGCATCTAGCTTGAGGCAAAATGTTTAACCAGCTCTGTGTGTGTGTGTGTGTGTGTGTGTGTGTGTGTGTGTGTGTGTGTGTGTGTCTGTGTGTGTGTGTGTGCAGGCAGGCGGGTGTGTGTGTGTGTGTGTGTGGGGGGGGGGGGGGGGGGGGGGGGGGACAGTATCTCTGTAGCCATTAAACGAAACGGGTTTCTTACATTGATGCTCCTACATCATGCAAGCACCAGTTAAAGTTACTTTCCATCCCTCATATACTGTGTGCACAGTGCACATCCCATAACCCACACACTGCACATCATTTTGGAGCTCATATCTTTGAACGGGTAAGGGCTAGTTCTATCCTGATTGGCTACAATTGGCTTCCAAAGTTTGGCAGGATTGCTCCATTTTGAACAAAGGTCCACTAGGTCAAGGAACAAATGCTACCCTTTTCACATTGGCCTGTTATAGCACCACCAGCAGGCAGACTTTAGCAAAACACACATGTGTGCGTGCGTGCGTGCGTGCTTGCGTGTGTGCGTGTGTGTGTGTTTCCATGAAAAATATATATTTTAGTGAAGTGAATCTGAACTTCTTGAGAATTTTTTTAAAAGGTGTTTTTAGTATTGGCCTCAGGTATATACATAACAATATAAGATCTATTTCATCATGTTAACTTTCCAGGCTGTCTATCTGCTTGGCAAGTAGGCTAGGCAAGTACACCAGTATTAGAACAAATTGAACTGATTGTCTTTCACTTGTTGTTGAGAATTTGACCAGGATCATTTTGACTCAAGTATCTGGGAGGAGTATTGTATTCACCAATACAGTACAGTACATGTTTCAATGGAACCTTTTCTGTGCTTTACTGTAGGTCCCTATGGTCCTGGAAGTCCCTACGGTGCTGGAAGGCCCCACGGTGCTGGAAGGCCCCACGGTGCTGGAGGGACCTACGGTGATGGAGGGACCTACGGTGCTGGAGGGACCTACGGTGATGGAGGGACCTACAGTGATGGAGGGACCTACGGTGCTGTCACAGGTCTTGGAGGTGGAAGTGTACCTGCAAGCCTATCTGCAGCTACGACTTTGAAGCCCCCAGGTGTGGGTGTGCGACTGTTCGTGTGCATGCGTGCACGTGCATGCATGAATGCTTGTGTGCTTGCGTGTCCGCAGTCCATCCGTTCTGCCTTGTTTATATTGAATTTGCTAAAACATAATTTTTGGAAAAATAAAAAACATTTAAAAACATGCCCAGTCACTATACTGCACCTGAGAGGCTCCTTTTTACTGAAACTAAGTTTAAAATGAGAATTGAACACACAACATAACAATAAGAAGAAACTGAATTTCAATGGTAGTGGAAGGAGAGAAAGGACCAAGACACAGCAACCAATGGGTGCGAAGAGGGGCAGGACAACGGACGGGACTTGACAAAGGGTGAATAAACCCTTTTGTAAATCCCGCCCCATTCTGCCCTGTTACTATGATGGGACATTAACCCTGGGCAGATTGTTTTTATAGTGGAAGTGGATGGGATTTTTTTTCCCTTCATAGCCTCATTACAGCTATATAAAGTACCAAAGGAAAAACACCTAGGTGATATTAATAAAAAGGGAAGACAAAGGTACAGTAGTTACATTGCAAAACAGGGGGTTTACCCGAAAATATATGTTTTAATGTGTTTAATCCCAGTGGGACAGAATCCTCTTTGCAGATTCTTTTATAGTGGAAGTGGATGGGTTTTTTTTTCCCTTCATAGCCTCATTACAGCTATATAAAGTAACACAAAAAACACATCTACGTGATATTAATAAAAAGGGAAGAAAAAGGTACAGTAATTACATAGCAAAACAGTAGTTTTCCCCCGAAAAATAAATGTTTTAATTAGTTTAATCCTCTGGATCAGAGATAGAAAGAGAAGCGCATTGCATCTTGGGTACTAGGAAGAGGACAGAGAGAATGTTTCTCCTCACATAATAGGCTGGCTTTTCGTAATTCTGCCCATTTAAATTATATGTACCCAATCGCGACTCTTAGACCATTGATAAGGTACATGTGAACTAGTTTGTTGAAGCTTATTCGTTATGATGAGCGAGATCGCTTGACGCTTGCCGTCGCTATCACCGTACCGGCCGATCTCCGTGTCGCGCACTGCGGACAGTTTTTGAAAGCCTGAAGCAACATTCTCCACTGCACAAACTCCACCCCCGATAGCAAAAAGTGAATGTTTTTTTCTGGTTGGCCAGTCAGGGAGTCTCAGGGACCAATCAGAAGGCTGACAAACGGTCTATTGTCTTGTGTATGCCAGTAGGCCAAGTAAGCCAGTAGGCCAAGGATCTCAATTCCTTTTCAAGAGATAGATTAGATTAGATTAGATTACTTTTCTATGGCACTCTGTGATGCTATCTATCAAACAGTACACACACCAAAAGAAGACACCATCACACAACAATTCATTCTGAACGCGCCCTGCAGGCTATGGCAAAACCTTTACTTTTAAAGTAATTGCAGCTTTGATTAAAACAGAAAATGGCATTGTGTTATGTATCGGCAGCACTGGCTTGGCTGTTCAAAACCTTGAGGACACTCGGCTCATTCAAAATTTAAGATCCCAATCCCCATTATTTTGAAAAATCTTTCTGCCAAGTCCTCTCTGGCTAAGCTAATCAAAGTCAGCAACATCTACAGTACTTGCCTCAGCCTGTGTTCGCTCATGGCCAACTCTACACAGCCTTCTCCAGGGGAAAGAAGGCCAGCAACGTTGCATTGAGGGTAATGACGAGGGAAAATACCTGATCATTCAAGCAATATATTTTCCGACAGTTCCACATGGAAATTCACAGTAGCCTACTCTGCTTTGAAACAAAGTTCCTTTAATATATATTTTTTGATACAGATCTCCATATGACCATATTAGTTGGATCCCGCCGCTCCAGATGATCTGTAAACATGGGCGGCCCTGAAATGCCCAAACCTCTAGTGCGTTCGGCTGCGTTGGTCGGCAGCCGTTTGTTTTTAGCCTGTAAACCAATCAGGGACCAGCATTTCTGGTAACGTCATCATTAACAGCCAATGAGGGACCAGCATTCCTGGTGATACCATGACAAAATCTGTCTGTCTGTCTGTCTGTCTGTCTGTCTGTCTGTCTGTCTGTCTGTCTGTCTGTCTGTCTGTCTGTGTCTCTCTCTCTCTCTCTCTCTCTCTCTGTATAGAGTCTGATGAGTTCAGGTTGGTGGGAGGAACCAGTGACTGTACTGGTACACTGGAGATGAAACACCTGGGGCAGTGGAGACCAGCAGTTGCATGGAATTGGAACCAGGAGTCATCAGCTGTAGTGTGCAGGCAGCTGGACTGTGGCTCTGCTGTTTCAACAGAAAGGCGTTCTGATTCTACATATCAGCATGTATGGAGGATTGGATCTTCCTGTTTTGGGCTTCACCAAGGGAGTGAAACAAAGGAGTCGGATGTATCCTATTACAGGCTGAACATAATCTGTGGTAACAATGACTATATATCTATCTATCTGTCTGTCTGTCTGTCTGTCTGTCTGTCTGTCTGCCTGTCTCTCTGTCCATCATTTGATCTAGATTTATCTATCTGACGGCCAATCGTCAGGACAGTAATAGAATTGGCATTTCATTTGCACTATTTATTTTGTATATGTAAAACATAAGGACTACATATTTGGATAATTTTGTATGCAAGAGATTGTAATCCCATACTTGGCAATAAAGATATTCTGATTAGCGGTTGTGAGCCAATTAGGCTTAATTATGATTTCCATGCAAATAAGACATGGTTTTATTTGACTTGTAATAATCCATTGTATCCATGGGTGTCTCCATTCTTTGTTTGCAGACAAGTGCCGGTGTCTCTGCTCACAGTTACCACGTGTGGAATTCACTGAACCTCCAGAAGAAGCGAATTGTTGTCAAAGTGACAACTACTGGTACAGGTGTATTGATGGTTACACCAGAGAGCCAGGCACCTCTTACCTCATCAAGTGCGGCCGTCAACAGTGGGACAGCACAAATCTAAGGTGTATACCTAAATGTAAGACTTCATTTTTATGTGTGGTTGAACTTAAAGGGATATTTCACTTTCATTTTATCGTCTACTCAGGCTTTTGTGAACACCCGGGACAATTTTTAAGTTGTTTGATTCAGTATTTAGATATTAGATATTCATTTTATCACACGCCCCCTTCCTATACAACACCATTGTAACTTCAAACTCCATTTTAACCATGAAAGATTCATCTAAAACACCTTGGTTCTGGTGACTCATACTGCCCTCCTAATACATGAGGATGGAGGCAGTGGTTTTTCACATTATTATTCTTTTTTTTCCTTTCATTTTCTTTCTTCTTTTTTTTCCAAAACAAATATTAATGTATTTTATTTCATTGTCTTTCTTCTTTATGTCATTTTCCAAAACAAATATTAGCCTATAAAAGAAATGCACAAGATGTAGAAAATGACACGCACACCGTCTACACTTTTATTATAATTTAAGCAACGTTTCGGTCACATAGTCCTTCTTCAGGCATCTCGTGGCAGGCCTCTAATGCATTTTGTGCGTTTTTTATATATATATATATATATATATATATATATATATATTGATCCCTGCCTTGCCTACACCCTTCTCTGAGCCGATCAGGCGTTCATAAAAAATATTTCAAATAAATGAAATAAGTAATTGAAAAAAACACAGCCTCCTCACGTATTAGGAGGGCAGTGTTATGACCCTATAGGGTCATATAGGTATATTTTGTGTTTACATGTATTTTTCCCCTCATTGGTGTGTGTGATTGAGTGGTGCTGATTGAGTGAGTGGCCGATTGACAACCAGATGGGGTGAATGGTGACTGAGTGGTGTCTGAATGTGAGTGGTTGACTACCAGGTGGATGCTGCATGGCGATTGGCTCCTGAACCAGGTGGTGATCTATAAAGATGGCTGCCACCAGCAGTCTGGTGTCTTTCTCCTCACCAGCCACCAAACACCAGCCTGTTGTTATGAGTTTAGGATTGTGTTTTGTTAGAGTCTCTGTGTAGGGGTGGGTGACCCCCTTGTTATTAGATTAAGAGGTTTTTGTATCTAGGATTTTATGATCCCACCCTGAGGTAACTTGTAAATCATGACTTTTATCTATAATAAATCCTTAAGTTGGGGATTTCAAACCTGTGTGGCCTGGCTGTTTGGGGACTGGGAAGGAGGGAGTCCATTTTTGTTATGTTGCACCTAGGGACCCCTAGCCTGGGCCGTAACATGGGGGCTCGTCTAAAACTTTGTCTAACATTCTTTTGGTAAGTTTGGTAAGTCCATTATTTCTGGTTGACAGTTTTATAGTTATATTCTAGTGAAATTGTTGTGATTGGTAAATTGAGGCTTGAAAATGCATTGAATTTAAAAGGGGTGGAGAAGCTGGGGTATAAGTGTGTTTGTGGGCCATGGTCACTGCAGGGGGGTGTGGGGAAGCTGGGTTCCAGCTCAGTCCTGCCATGATGCAGGTGCTCTGCCTCATATTTGCTCCCATAGAGCCTGCCATATTAGCCTATAACTGGGTTTCTGACTTCAGTGATGGAGGTGAAAAGTGGGGAGTAAGATGTGAGATGTATTGGGGTACAAACCTCAAGGCTGTAAGGCCACCCTGGTCCCCAGTAACTGCAGGTTCCCTAGAGAACAAGAACACTGCCCCATGATTGCTTCACTGGTGCCACCCTAAACAAACAATGCTTGAATTTGACTAAAGTGTATGAATAAGCTCGAGTATTTTGAGAAAATGTTGTCAACCAGAAATGTTTGGATTTGTTAAACTGTCTATGGTGTTTCTGTAAGTTTCAATTTCAGATTAAGTGTGTACTTTAGTAGTTTTTGAGTGTTTATTCAGTGATAGTGATTTTTGTGATTTTTATGCAGTTCAGGAAGTTGAGTGAGATCTCAGTGGAGATATTAGGAGTGAGGGGGTCGGCTGAGTGAGGTCAATAGACATTAGGAGGAAGGGTCTCAGTGGAGACAGAGGAAGAGGTCTCTGTGGAGACACTAGGAGTGAGGGGGTTCGCTGAGTGAGTTAGGAAAGAAATAACTGTGAAATTGAGTCTTGAGTTCTTTGAATCTGAGTTAAGTTTTGTGAGATCTGTGGATCTGAAATTATGAGTTGTGTCGTCTGGATCTGAAATTGAGTTCTTTTGAGTCCTGTTCTTTTGAGTCCTGTGAATCTGAAATTGAGTTCTTGAGTCCTGTGAATCTGAAATTGAGTTACGTGAGTCCGCCGGTGAATCTGCAATTGTGAATGTTCTTTGAGTTCTATGAGTCTGAAATTGGGCGTTCTGAGTTATGGTGAATATTTAAGGGGGGAGGTTTTTGTGTAATTATGGCTCTAAGTCAACATTTCTAAGGAGAAAATAGGGAATTTGGCTTGTCCTTAAGTTTTGTGATTTTGTGAAATCAAAATGTATTTTAAATGTTTGATCTTAACTCATTCCCCGCCTCCCCCGATAGTCCCGAGAAAATCCCAATGTCGCTCCCCGCCAGGCCCGATAGTCCCGAGAATTAGCTTTTATATAATGTAATGTTTAATTACATTCTCCCCCTGCTCGTGACAAATTCTGAGCCTTTTATCTTAAAGGGAACCTAAAATATCACACATCAAAGTAAGTGTGTTTGAAAAAAAGACTGTAATAATGTACAAATTGCAATACAAATGTATAAATCTCCCCAACCACAGTTAATTGGCAAAAGACGCATTTGAGCTCAAAAGGCTGGCAGCCGAAAAAAAAGAGAAGAAAAAAACAGCTGTGTGTGTGTGTGTGTGTGTGTGTGTGTGTGTGTGTGTGTGTGTGTGTGTGTGTGTGCACATCTCTTAGCTGGCTGGTGGTCCACGACCACTGTCTGTTTCAGTGGTCCCCCTGTCCTAATCAGCACACAGTCCCATAAAGAAATAGTGCTATCAGAGTCTCTGATTCAGAGATCTGTCTCTCTCTCTCTCTCTCTCTCAAGACACAAAAAAATTATCGCCAATTCGCCATATAAATGCTTCTAAAACATACCTGAGAATGATGATGGTTGATTAGTATCCACAGGTTACTGTATAATCCATATATCCAGGCTATAATATATTGTTTTGTAATGGTCCACAAGCAGCCAAGCAGGCCATTGTCAACAGGCGGTCCTTTGCAAAAGGGGGTCCCTGGGGGGTCCGCGGGCTCAACGCTTCGCTCAGCAGAGCAGTGGGAACACGATAATCAACTCTTACAAAATCAATCAATAAAACTGCCCGATTACATAAAGTTCACACGACGCGATCCAGTTGATTCAGAGACAAGTGAAGTGGTCCCTGAAAGGGGGTCCGTCCTCTCACTACCCTGCCTGGTCTCCAGCCAACACTTCTCAAGGGTGGTGGTCCGTGGTCGTGGACCACCACCAAAACTCCCACGCTCCCCCACCACGCTCCTCCAAAAAAGCAAGAGATCAACTAGTGTTGATTACTAACGAGCAAAGACGCAGAGGAGCTGTTTAGCAGGGCAGTGCAGAGGATTTTTTTAGGGGCAGGGGGAGACATTTTTCTAACATGTCCTAGAATGTGAAAATAGCAGATCTACAAGCTCTACAAGCTCTCAATGTGTCACAGAGCGATGTGTTGAGCTTGTAGAGCTTGTAGATCTGCTATTTTCACATTCTAGGACATGTTAGAAAAAAGACTCATGCCCCCTTTGATGTCTATTTGTGTGTGTGCACCTGTACAGATCAAAACCCATCCGAGACCGAAAACAGACACATAGAGACAGAGAGAAAGCGCCCCCAAGTGGGGGCTCACATAAATGCTCACATAAATACTGCAATATACAGTAGTATATATGTGAAATTGCTGAGTGTATGGTCAGACATAGCCAATAAAAATATGTTTCTCTGCATTTTTCTAAACAGAAAAAAAAAAAAAAAAGAAATCCTATTACATAATTACATTAGTACACTTATCTGATAATGCCTGAAGCCATAAAGACAAATATCAAGTGAGTTATCCACTTGAAAAGCGATCGATCACAAAAAGGTCAATATTTCCAGTTGTTTCAATTATAGCTGGATTTTGGTCAAAAATGGCTATTTTGAGATGGCTGCAACTATAGAAAAAAAAGCTTTTTATTTATTTGTTTTATTTTTTGGTGAGACTAGAGGTGGTCCTGTTTCAATTCAGGTCCTGTATGACACAAAATACAGAATACAGAATTTAGGAAAAATGTCAATATAAAAAAAATATATCAATTTTTTCATTAAACAAAATGGCAGGGGAGCCAAACAGTCAATGTTAAAATGGCGGCCAATGAGTTAAGGGGGGAGGTCAGGTGTCAAAATTTCTAAGGAGAATTTTTTGATTTTAAGGGGGGAGGTGTTATGACCCTATAGGGTCATATAGGTATATTTTGTGTTTACATGTATTTTTCCCCTCATTGGTGTGTGTGATTGAGTGGTGCTGATTGAGTGAGTGGCCGATTGACAACCAGATGGGGTGAATGGTGACTGAGTGGTGTCTGAATGTGAGTGGTTGACTACCAGGTGGATGCTGCATGGCGATTGGCTCCTGAACCAGGTGGTGATCTATAAAGATGGCTGCCACCAGCAGTCTGGTGTCTTTCTCCTCACCAGCCACCAAACACCAGCCTGTTGTTATGAGTTTAGGATTGTGTTTTGTTAGAGTCTCTGTGTAGGGGTGGGTGACCCCCTTGTTATTAGATTAAGAGGTTTTTGTATCTAGGATTTTATGATCCCACCCTGAGGTAACTTGTAAATCATGACTTTTATCTATAATAAATCCTTAAGTTGGGGATTTCAAACCTGTGTGGCCTGGCTGTTTGGGGACTGGGAAGGAGGGAGTCCATTTTTGTTATGTTGCACCTAGGGACCCCTAGCCTGGGCCGTAACATGAGTCACCAGAACCAATAATTTTTCGATGACTCTATCATGGTTAAAATGGAGTTTGAAGTTACAAGGGGTCTGTATAAGAAGGGGGCGTGTCTGATAAAATGAAAATGAAATATCTAAATACTATAACGAAAACATTGCATGGATGCACCTGGGACGTATTCTCAGTAATGTAGCCCAAGCTCATCTGGGCTTCGGGTTCATACCCCTCACCTGGGTGACCCAGCCGGGGTTGATCAAGTCCCGACTTACGTCCCAGTAGCTACCCACGATCAGTCCCACTAGGGAAAGACAGGACCATTCACTCCACAGCTCCAGAACTACTCTGCCAAGACTGGGAAAGGAAATCTGGCGCTTGGAAGGACCAGGCTCTGTGGATTTACTCCTGTCCGGGCCCCTCCTACGTCTCACCAGGTCCACTCCTGCTCTCACCAGGTCCAGGACCTGTGCGTTGCGCCAGACTTCAACCCCAGACATTTCACTCAGGAGTGGTGGATTCTTGAATAAAGCAACTTAAAAACTGTCCCGGGTGTTCCCGTTTGCAGTGTCATCATGTCACACACCATCACAAATCTACAACCTCAATGTGTTGTGGAGCGATGTGTTGTGAAATCTGCAATTCTTTCATCTAATTATTTCACAAGAACATAGAAATATTGTCCTAAACACCAATATTCCCTAATAATTGAATTTCTTACATTCTTAAGGCCTGTCCATAAACCGAACTTTTCGTCAGAGAGTTGAGACTTTCCAACGTGCATCTTTCCGAACTCTAATTCTGAGTAATGCTTTTCAGAAGTTGCGAGTGACATCATTTTGTAGTTTCGGAGAGACTATATGGACAGGCCTTTAGTTTAACGCTTAGCCACAATCGGCTCGCTATTGGTCAATATTAATTCCTGTTTTGTTCAATCAGGAAGGAGTCTTTTATGCACACATTTAGTAATGTTAGTCTTTAGTTCTTGATTTCATGTTTAATATTCAACCCCATTACCTTTGCTTTTGTAAATGTATTTCATGTAATTATTCATTGCTCTTATTAAGCCATTAACCATTGTATGTATTAAGTAATGGATGGCCTCTGATTTTATTGAGGTGGGGGTTACCCCCTCTCCACATCTTCAAATGAGTCCAGTGACTCTGGTAGTCCAAGTTAACTTGTGACCTAGCTCTCCTTAGAACCTGTGGTGTATGGGTGTACGGTGCGGTACAGGTCAGGCACCTATACAGTATATTGCTCCTCATTTTTCATTTTTGCACCCCCCTCTAGATGGCCCATGTACATGTTTAGTACATGTTACACTTAAGTACTTGATTAAGTGTGCCTGCCATGCAATGGCAAAACACTTATTGTAATCCGCCATACTTATATAATAATAATCACTTCACAAAATTTCGGCACGTAATAACTGCCGCACAATTTACGCCACCGCCGCAATATATACATCAAAACGTGCGGCTCGGCCGGGAATGGGGTGCTATCACTTTTCTAAGAGAAAAGTTGTATCGTTTAATTGATATTAATTTATTAGTGAATTAATTTTACCCATTGACTTATAATGGGAATCGCAAAAACTCACATTCAATATTTTTTTTCTCGCAAACCATAGGGGCTACAGTTTCAAAACTTGGAGAGGAGATTTATAATGATATCAAGGATTAAATAAAAAAATATTTCGTCAGTTGGCCTCATGGTGGCGCTATAACAGTCCACTTTACCTTTCGGCCTGTAACTCTTGAACCGTGGGTCGGAAAATTAAAATTCCTTTTTCCCTGGATTCCTTGGGTCATGACGCATCTCCTCATATAGGCCACGCCCATTTGCGTCAGGATAGATTTTCCGCCATTTTTAATTTTCTTCAAAACACACTTTTTGCTCCTTTTCCTACATATTTTCTCCAAATGTCACAAAAATCAATACACACGATCTATGGACTCATGCGATAAACATATTTAAACGATATTTTGATAGTCCATACCGTTCTTCCGTAACAGGGTTCCAAAGTTAGCGGGAGGAGCCCGTTTTGTAAGAAGTAGCCATAAATCACAAACGAAACATCCAGTCAACACCAAATTTTAACCACAAGTGGGGGGCGCTATACTGAACATATACCCAAAAGCATTTCCACTTCGACCCATAGGGGGCACCACAAACGCGCAAAACGTAACCGTTTCATGCCAAAACGTGTTTTTCAGGGGGAACGACCCTCTCAAAACGAAACACTAACACCAATCGCTACACAAGGTTGCACAGACTTAGCGAGCTGCAGGCACACTTAAAATTTCTTAGAAATTTTCTTGGTAACCCTTTACTTTCCGGTACAGTAATTACATGGTAGTTACCACATAATTACAAGGTAATTACTTGGTAACCACCCCGTATTTACTGAGTAATACCTAGGTAATTACAAGGTAATTACAATGTATTTTACATAGTAATTACCTGGTGTTACCTGGTAATTCCTGCCAACCCCGAGTTGACATTCCTGAGAACTACCAGGTAATTACTAGGTAATTTAAAGCATGTACCTGGTAATTCCATAGTAACTACCTGGTAATACACTTAGCAATTACTTAGTTTATTACCCGGTAGTTCCCTGGTATTTTCTTAGATACTACAAGGTAATTATTAGGTAATTATAAGTATTTTATTATGTATTTAGCATGTAATTATACTGTAACTACCTGGTAATACACTTAGCAATTACTAGGTTTATTACCCGGTAGTTACCTGGTATTTTCTTGTATACTACAAGGTAATTATTAGGTAATTATAAGTATTTTATTATGTATTTAGCATGTAATTATAGTGTAACTACCTGGTAATACACATAGTAATTACAAGGTATATTGCCTGGTATTTACCGGGCATTTTCTTTGATACTACCAGGAATTTATGAGTAGTTGCTTATGCAATTACTATATAATTACATGGTAACTACCATGTAATATACCTATTAATGTTTAGGTAATTCCTATGTATTTTCTTAGAAATTACTAGGTAATTACCGTTTAATTTCATGTTAACTATCATGTTATTTACCTGGTCCTTACCTTGATAGGTAACCCATTATAATCTGTGCATATACAAAGGTACTTACCTGGTATTTACCCAATAACTCCAAAAAGTATTTACAGGGAAATTACTTAGTAGTTACTGTTGGTTTGTACTGTAAAGTAAAGCGTGATCAATTCCATGACCTTACCTGGTAATTACTCAGTATTAACCCAATAACTACAAAAGGTATTTACATAGAAATTACCCAGTAGTTACTGTTGGTTTGTACTGTAAAGTAAAGCGTGATCAATTCCATGACCTTACCTTGTAATTACTCAGTATTAACCCAATAACTGCAAAAAGTATTTACAGGGAAATTACCCAGTAGTCACTGTTGGTTTGTACTGTAAAGTAAAGCGTGATCAATTCCATGACCTTACCTGGTAATTACTAAGTGTTTACCCTGTAACCAGAATAATTATGTGCCTTGCATTTAGCCAGTGTAAGTGCAACTACTGAAAAATAAGTACTTTTTTTTTGGGACCAAATGGCATCATGGCCATGGGTGGATAAAATAACCAGGCCTCAAAAATGACCAGTGTCGTTCATTTGTGTTCAGTGCATGCTTCTCCGGTGTCCGTGAGTCTGCTTCTCCCCTGGACAGCACACTGCATCTGAAATCCAGTTCCCACCCCAAGCAAGCAACCCCACCATAACCAAGGCATGATACAACACAAATATAAATTCATTACATTAACACCTCCTCAACCACCACCAACCTTGACATAACACGCAAAAAAACAGGTGAGCTGGCAAAGAGATTTCTTTATAAAATGCTGTAATGCTTTTCAATAAACAAACAAAAAAAATCACATGTTCGACAGTGCAATACTATAAAAAAACTATTTACAAGAAGTACACAAAATGACAGTTGATTCTTCACACATTGGTTGCCAACCCCGAGTTCCCCGAGTTTATAATGGTACCCCCCAATTGCCAACCCAGAGTTCCCCGACCAAAAAAGAAAAAAACATTTTTGGACCTCTAGAAATGTATTAGGCATGATCGCGATTTTGCATGTTTAACCCCCATACAACTCAGGTAGCAGACCTCCAAGCTCACAACAGTGTAAAACATAATGGCTGCTATCTCATGAATGCCTGAACGGATTTCCAATCGGATTCTTTTGTTTGAAAGCTGGGAGCATTGTGCACACACATGGTGCATGATCTAGGCATGGGCGTGCATGATCCGTGCACTATGAATTACATGGAGTCTATGGAGACCTTGGCAACTTGGACCCTCAAGAGATTTTTTTTTTTAAGGCAACAAATGTGTTCATATACATATGAGTCGAACCGCTGAGATAATTTTAACACGGTTCTTATATGAAATATATGAAAAGGGTCTAGGGGAATTCAGAATGGGGGAAGAAAATGACGAACCAGCTAGGATGGGTAAATTACGTCACGCTTTACTGTTCTAAGGTTTAAGGCGCTTATGAGACTAGATGAGACCAGATGCAAGTCACTTGAGTTGGCCGGCTCAATTTTATATTGAATGAAATATAATTAGTAGAAGTAGAAATAATAGAAAATAAAACAATGTGCACAAACATACAGTACAATAATGAATGGAGATTGGTATACCATGACTCAGTGAATCCGGTTTTCAAGATTTTCTTTTCTGAGGGTTTTAATTCCTAGGGTGCACCCAACTATACTGTATTACTGACTGAATAATACCTCTCTGCCCCTGCAGAGCAGAGAGAATGTGAGTGTGAGGGTACTAATTGAACCACTAATTGTCCAGTCCTGCACTGTTCCTCACAGGGCAGTGTATGTGGTGAGTATGCGTTTGTCAAAAAGTCCAGTTCTTCTGTGTGCAGTCTGTGTGTATCACCGACCAGTACTGCACTGCCAGGGCAGTTTGTGTGTGATAATTTCCTACCACGCTGGGGACACAGACTCTGGCTCACTGACTATGGCTCTGGGTCTGCCCAAGGAGAATTCTTAGATCAGGTCTGGGTCCTTCCAATCTTGGGTTGCTTGCCACTCCTTGGTTGACCAGAGTCAGGCTGAATCAAACAGTTGTCAAAAAAAAAAAAAATGACCTGCATAAAGCAAGGCCAGAGGCATCTCTGTGTTAATGTCTAAAACAATATCAGTGACACAGTTGTCGTTACATAAGGTTTCACTTCAAATACTTAATACATAAATTCAACAGTTGTTCAAACAACAAAATAAAAAATAAATCTTCCAGTACAGGTGACAGGCCTGTATTGAGTGGTAATTCTGTAAACAGAACAATACAATAGAATCATTACTTAAACAGTACTTAAAAAATTACATCATTGAACAGGCTTTAAATGCATTAGTATTACAGATTACAGAATGCATTACATTAGAGAAAGAAATGCTTTACAGAAATGCATTAAAGTAAATTGCATTACACCAGGGAACTAGCATTCCATATTATGATAATGGCATAGAACAATCTGCTCCAAACTAGCTAGTTAGGCTAGCGAAAATTAGCATATGAACTAAACAACACAATAGCAACCCAGCAATTGACTACACATTGTAATGCTCCCAGCTAGCTGGCCAGGCTAGCGAAATTAGCATATGAGCTAAGCAACACAATAGTAGTACAGAAATTCCCATTAGACACATTATGGCCAAAACATACAGCATTCTCTGCACATAGAAAACAATGCAGTAAGAACTTACTCTTCACAAACACACTCTTATTGAAAGTTGCAGGATTAAGGCACTGTGTTTATGTCCTGACTTGTCCTCACTCCTCACTGACCTCTGAAACATCAGGCCCCCCACACACTCAGTAGAAAACTGAGCTGCCCAAAAAAATGCCTGAACAAAATAAGGGTAATAAGGGTAATAATAATAATAATAATAATAAACTGAGGACACAAGGAGGGGAATTTATAACATAGCCCATTTTACTAATTTATTGTAAAGGGTAATTCCGTTCATTTTAACCCATTTTCTGGAACTGGGCTAAATGATCCTTCAACCAGAAGGGGCCTCCCCAAACCTGTCTGCCCTGAATGACAGCCTGCTGCCTGTGCAGGGACACCAGGTGAAACTAATGCCAATCAATCAGAGTGAGAGCAGAGATCACAGCAGAGCACAGAGGAGAAGCTGCTGAGAAGCATTCAAATTTCAGATTAAGACTATGTATTATTTTGTCAGTTGTGTGCAGGAAAGCACAACATTAATGACTTTATCTTGCTGCGAGGAGCAACACATAGTCATCTGAATAGCACTGGTGTGCTGGTGCTGAATTAATGTGCAGGCCTTGGTGAGTGACAAGCAGTGTTTTGCCTTAGCTGCTAGGTGGCTAACTTGTGCTGGTGTTTCAGAGGTCAGGTAATGGGAATTTCTGTACTACTATTGTGTTGCTTAGCTCATATGCTAATTTCGCTAGCCTGGCCAGCTAGCTGGGAGCATTACAATGTGTAGTCAATTGCTGGGTTGCTATTGTGTTGTTTAGTTCATATGCTAATTTTCGCTAGCCTAACTAGCTTGTTTGGAGCAGATTGTTCTATGCCATTATCATAATATGGAATGCTAGTTCCCTGGTGTAATGCAATTTACTTTAATGCATTTCTGTAAAGCATTTCTTTCTCTAATGTAATGCATTCTGTAATCTGTAATACTAATGCATTTAAAGCCTGTTCAATGATGTAATTTTTTAAGTACTGTTTAAGTAATGATTCTATTGTCTTGTTCTGTTTACAGAATTACCACTCAATACAGGCCTGTCACCTGTACTGGAAGATTTTTTTTTATTTTGTTGTTTGAACAACTGTTGAATTTATGTATTAAGTATTTTAAGTGAAACCTTATGTAACGACAACTGTGTCACTGATATTGTTTTAGACATTAACACAGAGATGCCTCTGGCCTTGCTTTATGCAGGTCATTTTTTTTTATTTTATTTTTATTTTTTGACACATCTGTTTGATTCAGCCTGACTCTGGTCAACCAAGGAGTGGCAAGCAACCCAAGATTGGAAGGACCCAGACCTGATCTAAGAATTCTCCTTGGGCAGACCCAGAGCCATAGTCAGTGAGCCAGAGTCTGTGTCCCCAGCGTGGTAGGAAATTATCACACACAAACTGCCCTGGCAGTGCAGTACTGGTCGGTGATACACACAGACTGCACACAGAAGAACTGGACTTTTTGACAAACGCATACTCACCACATACACTGCCCTGTGAGGAACAGTGCAGGACTGGACAATTAGTGGTTCAATTAGTACCCTCACACTCACATTCTCTCTGCTCTGCAGGGGCAGAGAGGTATTATTCAGTCAGTAATACAGTATAGTTGGGTGCACCCTAGGAATTAAAACCCTCAGAAAAGAAAATCTTGAAAACCGGATTCACTGAGTCATAGTATACCTATCTCCATTCATTATTGTACTGTATGTTTGTGCACATTGTTTTATTTTCTATTATTTCTACTCATACTAATTATATTTCATTCAATATAAAATTGAGCCGGCCAACTCAAGTGACTTGCATCTGGTCTCATCTGGTCTCATAAGCGCCTTAAACCTTAGAACAGTAAAGCGTGACGTAATTTACCCATCCTAGCTGGTTCGTCATTTTCTTCCCCCATTCTGAATTCCCCTAGACCCTTTTCATATATTTCATATAAGAACAGTGTTAAATTATCTCAGCGGTTCGACTCATATGTATATGAACACATTTGTTGCCTTAAAAAAAAATCTCTTGAGGGTCCAAGTTGCCAAGGTCTCCATAGACTCCATGTAATTCATAGTGCACGGATCATGCACGCCCATGCCTAGATCATGCACCATGTGTGTGCACAATGCTCCCAGCTTTCAAACAAAAGAATCCGATTGGAAATCCGTTCAGGCATTCATGAGATAGCAGCCATTATGTTTTACACTGTTGTGAGCTTGGAGGTCTGCTACCTGAGTTGTATGGGGGTTGTATGGGGGTTAAACATGCAAAATCGCGATCATGCCTAATACATTTCTAGAGGTCCAAAAATGTTTTTTTCTTTTTTGGTCGGGGAACTCGGGGTTGGCAATTGGGGGGTACCATTATAAACTCGGGGAACTCGGGGTTGGCAACCAATGTGTGAAGAATCAACTGTCATTTTGTGTACTTCTTGTAAATAGTTTTTTTATAGTATTGCACTGTCGAACATGTGATTTTTTTTGTTTGTTTATTGAAAAGCATTACAGCATTTTATAAAGAAATCTCTTTGCCAGCTCACCTGTTTTTTTGCGTGTTATGTCAAGGTTGGTGGTGGTTGAGGAGGTGTTAATGTAATGAATTTATATTTGTGTTGTATCATGCCTTGGTTATGGTGGGGTTGCTTGCTGGTGCTTGGGGTGGGAACTGGATTTCAGATGCAGTGTGCTGTCCAGGGGAGAAGCAGACTCACGGACACCGGAGAAGCATGCACTGAACACAAATGAACGACACTGGTCATTTTTGAGGCCTGGTTATTTTATCCACCCATGGCCATGATGCCATTTGGTCCCAAAAAAAAAGTACTTATTTTTCAGTAGTTGCACTTACACTGGCTAAATGCAAGGCACATAATTATTCTGGTTACAGGGTAAACACTTAGTAATTACCAGGTAAGGTCATGGAATTGATCACGCTTTACTTTACAGTACAAACCAACAGTAACTACTGGGTATTTTCCCTGTAAATACTTTTTGTAGTTATTGGGTTAATACTGAGTAATTACCAGGTAAGGTCATGGAATTGATCACGCTTTACTTTACAGTACAAACCAACAGTAACTACTGTGTAATTTCCATGTAAATACCTTTTGTAGTTATTGGGTTAATACTGAGTAATTACCAGATAAGGTCATGGAATTGATCACGCTTTACTTTACAGTACAAACCAACAGTAACTACTAAGTAATTTCCCTGTAAATACTTTTTGGAGTTATTGGGTAAATACCAGGTAAGTACCTTTGTATATGCACAGATTATAATGGGTTACCTATCAAGGTAAGGACCAGGTAAATAACATGATAGTTAACATGAAATTAAACGGTAATTACCTAGTAATTTCTAAGAAAATACATAGGAATTACCTAGACATTAATAGGTATATTACATGGTAGTTACCATGTAATTATATAGTAATTGCATAAGCAACTACTCATAAATTCCTGGTAGTATCAAAGAAAATACCTGGTAAATACCAGGCAATATACCTTGTAATTACTATGTGTATTACCAGGTAGTTACACTATAATTACATGCTAAATACATAATAAAATACTTATAATTACCTAATAATTACCTTGTAGTATACAAGAAAATACCAGGTAACTACTGGGTAATAAACCTAGTAATTGCTAAGTGTATTACCAGGTAGTTACAGTATAATTACATGCTAAATACATAATAAAATACTTATAATTACCTAATAATTACCTTGTAGTATCTAAGAAAATACCAGGGAACTACCGGGTAATAAACTAAGTAATTGCTAAGTGTATTACCAGGTAGTTACTATGGAATTACCAGGTACATGCTTTAAATTACCTAGTAATTACCTGGTAGTTCTCAGGAATGTATCTGGGAATTACCAGGTAACACCAGGTAATTACTATGTAAAATACATTGTAATTACCTTGTAATTACCTAGTTATTACTCAGTAAATACGGGGTGGTTACCAAGTAATTACCTTGTAATTATGTGGTAACTACCATGTAATTACTGTACCGGAAAGTAAAGGGTTACCATTTTCTTTTCTAGTTTCATCTTTAATATTCAGTAGGCTACCATGAAAAATGATAGATGGATATATTTTAACATTCTCATTCATTGCATTTCAGTTAGGGTTAGGCTGCCATCTGTAACAACACAGAGTGAGTGCATCTTTTATTTATTCATGTATCTTCTTAACCCAAATGCATGTGGTTCCCCATCCGGAATCAATGGATTCCGGATATATATATATATATATATATATATAATTGTTTTTGTCTTAGGAATGCGACAAATACAAAAGATATTAACTCAAGTCTCCAAGTAATCAATAGAAAAAGAAGTCATGTTGGGGGTGAACTACTCCTTTAAAGGACGACTTCACCTCTGTTCAAAGAATAACTCTTAAAGGAATATTTCACTTTAAAAAAAAACTTTTGGTCATTTTATTGTCTAATCAGACTTTTGGGAACACCCTGAACAGTTTTTAATTTGTTTTATTCAATATTTAGATATTTGATGTAACACACACCCATTGTAACTTCAAACTCCATTTTAACCATGATAGATTCATTAAAAACGCCCATTATTTTTTTCTGATGACTCATGGACCCTCCTAATCCGTGGCAAGACGTGTTTTTTCGATAACGTTTTTCATACATTTTTAATAATTTGTTATTGTATGATAAATGTATTGAAAAAACACGGCCTGCTCACATATTAGGAGGGTAATATGAGTCACCATAAAAATAATGGGTGTTTTTAATGAATCTATCATGGTTAAAATGGAGTTTGAAGTTACAATGGGTGTGTGTGGGGAGAGGCCCTGGAGTACCGGATAACATTTACATCAAATATCTAAATATTGAATCAAGCAAATTAAAAACTGTTCAGGGTGTTCATAAAAGCCTGATTGACTATTTTATTTTATTTTTTATTTTTTTATTTTAGATTTCACGAGAACAATGGCTTCCATTATAACTTTGCAACTTTTCAGGAATAGAAAGCCTGCAGTTTCTATTAGCTTTGATGATGTCGGGTTTCTGAACTGCCCACAGCCCTCCTATGAGACACAGACCAAGCTTTTTTGCTATATTTTATCATGACCATTAGTAAGAACCAATTATATAAAGATAGGTTTAAAAGTGGTGAAGTCGTCCTATAAGTAATTGATTTCATCTTTAATATTCAGAAGGCTACCATGAAGAATTATAGATGACAGATATATTTTAACATTCTCATTCATTGCATTTCAGCAACACCACTGCCACCTGTAACAACACAGAGTGAGTGCATCCTTTATTTATTCATGTATCTTAATACTGAATGCCATTAGCTTGTGCAGCAACATGTCAACAACATGTCAACTTATCACACAGTCCATGACCATGTTAGTGTACCAAATAAAACACAAGTACAATCATGTTGCGGTATGAGCAGTAAAGCTGTGTATCATTTTACAAATTATTTTCATTATTAAGTAAAATAGGTACTTTCATTATTGGTATCACAGTTGCAAAGAAATTTGGTACGAGAGATATTTGTTTAAGAAGTGCCAATAAGAATAAACCATTTGATAATCTATAATTTCTAAATGGCTACAAAACATTTTGTTTGATGCAGGACAATAATTATTTTAATTTTATTTTATTTTAAGTAATGAACAATAAGGGAATATCAGTGAATAATAATAATAATACTTAAGAAATTGATATTTTTATATTTTAAATCCCTTTTTAATTAATATTTTTAAAAGTTTTGAAAAATAAGTTATTTTCTTAACATCATTAATATTCAAGCTTAATATGTGTAATCTTTGAGTACAGTTTGGATATTGCAGGTATGTTCAGGTATATTCATAGCAACGCTGTATTCAGAGAGAGAGGCTCTTCACCTAACATTCCAATCAATCAACTCAATTGTCCCCAGCTGGTCTCTGTATGAGGGGGGAGAAACATAGATTCCAGTGAGCATTAGTTGGTTAATTCTTTGAAAAAATCATAAATCTTGACAGGAATGGGCTAGAGACTTACTTTTTTCCCTAAATGCTCAGAAATGTCAGGGGGGGCAGTGCACCCCCCTGCCCTCCCATAAACTACACCCATGATTTACACATCATTTCATCACCAGTTTGTTCGCTTGCAGGCTGTCAGGAACCAGTGAAGTGCATGGACCCACACATTGGATCTCGCCAACGTAGGATAAAAAACAAAACAACAAAACTGATTCTGATTAAAACCTCTGTTGATATGAAAGGATATGCCTTAGGCCACCACAGTGGGGGCACTGCACTGCCGGGGGGGAGACATAGTTGTTTTTACCTCTGCCTCTTTTCTGTTAATAAATTGAGTTACATTTAAACCCCAGTGTCTTTTTGAGCTTTCTGTCGGATCGATGTCAAGTGGTGCGGATGGGGAATTTAACATCGGACCCAATGACCCTCAATACCGGTGCACCCCATGGCTGTGTGCTCAGTCCCCTCCTGTACTCACTGTACACTCATGACTGTGTGACCACGTACGGCTGCAATACCATCATTAAATATGCAGACGACACAACCCTCATGGGGCTGATCACAGACGCCAATGAGACGGCCTACAGGGAGGAGGTTAACACACTGGCGCTATGGTGCCGGGAGAATAACCTCGCTCTCAATGCTGGGAAGACCAAGGAGCTCATTGTGGACTTCCGGAGGCCGAGGAGGGAGCACACGCCAATCCACATCGATGGAGTTGCAGTAGAGAGGGTCAGTGAGTTCAAATTCCTCGGCACACATATTGATGACGACCTGAAGTGGGACACTCACGCCACTCATGTAGTGAAAAAGGCACAACAACGCCTGTACTGCTTACGGCGCCTAAAGAAGTTTAGGGTCAGCCCCCGTATCCTGAGGTCGTTTTACAACTGCACCATCGAGAGCATCCTGACGGGTGGATTTATCGTGTGGTACGGGAGCTGTACTGCTCTTCAGCAGAAGTCACTGCAGAGAGTGGTGCGGACAGCCCAGCGGATAGTTGGAGGTGAGCTTCCCTCCCTCCAGGGAATATATGACAAGCGATGCGTGGCCAAGGCTAAAAGAATTGTCGGGGACAATGGCCTGTTCAGGCCAGTAACCCGGCCGCGGCCAGGCAAGCGGTACCTTAGCCTCGCCAGCCGCACCCAAAGACTTTGGAGTACCTTCTTTCTGGCCGCCATTAGACAAATGAACAAACATTTAATATTACCTGGCCCGGACTATATGGTCATTATGTCTGTGGCTATGTATTGGCATTTTGCACAATTATGCACTTTGCACTTGAGCTTTGCACTTTTGGGTAACTTAAATCTTAGACTATTAAATAAGCAGTGTAGTTTTTAACAACTTAACACTGATTTTAATGTGGTATTTAAGACTGTATAGCTGCTGCTTGGTTTTAGCGCACAATGAATTTCACTTGCCTTTTACATGTAACTGGTACTGTTGACAATAAAGTTGAACCTGAACCTGAGATGTGAATTCTCCTCTCCACATCACCATCTTCAAATGAGTCCAGTGACTCTGGTAGTCCAAAGCCGAGTGAGCTGTGAGCGTTAACTTTGTGAACTTCTGATTAGGACCTGTTGTGTATGGGTGTACCGTGCTACAGGTCAGGCACCTACAGTATACAATGAATTGCTCCTACTCATTTTTTATTTTTGCGCCCCCCCTCTAGATGGCCCTGTAGACCGCCCATCAGAACACACAGGTTTAGTACATGTTACACTTCAGTACTTGATTTCATCTTTAATAATCAGTAGGCTACCATGAAAAATGATAGATGATGGATATATTTTAATATTCTCATTCATTGCATTTCAGCAACACCGCTGCCACCTGTAACAACGCAGAGTGAGTGCATCCTTCATTTATTCATGTATTAACACTGGATGCCATTTGGTCATTTATTCAATGACCTTTACAAAAGTCTCAGAGAGTAGAAATGGACCTGTGCTCATGGATGTTTATCTAATTACAGTTCAACAGTAGGTCAGCAATGCATCCCGAAACAGACTCAAACCCTGTTGTTCTGTAGACTAGAGAATGTATAAACCACATTCAGCTATGGTGTCTGTGAAACCATTGAATATCATTAACGTCAGAAACTGTATGTATTCCTGTATGTCATCATGTTCTTCTGAATTGGTCTGCCTTGCTCATTATGACAAGTGATGCAACATATCAGGATTTACACATCATTTCACCAGCAGTTTGTTCGCTCGCAGGCTGTCAGGAACCAGGAAGTGCATGGTGTCACGGGGCAGCCCGTGCCCTATTCATGTACACCTGGATTGAGGGCAATGCACACCTATGTTTCAATTTTACTAACTTGCCGGCCGGCTTTGAGATGGCTGGGTGAAAGTTTTGAACTTGAACAGTGCTGTGAATTTATTTCCCTATGCATTTTAATGGTTGAAATGTTTTGCATTGTGGTGGTGGTAATCATGGGGTGATTAATTATGATTGGTTGGCACCTGTCTCTCCTTAGTGCTGTGGTGAACCTCTTGATTGAGTGGGGAAGTTGCCAAGTACTACCGAGCAGGATGATTGTATTTATGTTCAAGAGTGCTTACTTAGGTTATCTAATGTTATATGTTCTATGTTGATGTGGTGGTGCCTACATGTACCTGTAATGTCTTTGGACAAGAAAAGAGTCTGGTTTATAAATAATCATGGAATTGATTCAGAGTTGGTATGGTCCAATGGGAGGGGCTTAACCTTTAAGAGGGAGACCGGCCATTGCTCTAGAGGCAGTCAATGAAGGACTGGGGTTGAGTTAAGACCTAATGCCAACTGCTGGCCAGTGAAATGTATATAGTTTGTGCTGTGCCTATTTTGGTAGTTTTTCCTGGACACTGTTAAGCAGAGGTGAATAAACTAGACCAGGTCACCTGGTTCTGCCAGACCCGCAATGAAAATCAGAATGCAAGGAAGGGGTGCAGCTGTGTGTGTGTGTGTGTGTGTGTGTGTGTGTGTGTGTGTGTGTGTGTGTGTGTGTGTGTGTGTGTGTGTGTGTGTGTGTGTGTGTGTGTGTGTGTGTGTGTGTGTGTGTGTGTGTGTGTGTGTGTGTGTGTGTGTGTGTGTGTGTGTGAGACACACACGCATCTGCCCCTCCCTTCCCTTGCTCGGCTGATTGCCTTGAGTGCCGTCACCTGTGTGTGCACACTATGAGTGTGTGTGTGTGTGTGTGTGTGTGTGTGTGTGTGTGTGTGACACACACGCATCTGCCCCTCCCTTCCCTTGCTCGGCTGATTGCCTTGAGTGCCGTCACCTGTGTGTGCACACTATGAGTGTGTGTGTGTGTGCGTGTGTGTGTGTGTGTGTGTGTGTGTGAGTGCGTGCGTGCGTGCGTGTGAGTGCGTGCGTGTGAGTGCGTGCGTGTGTGCGTGTGAGTGAGTGCGTGCGTGTGTGCGTGTGCACGTGTGCGTGCGTGCGCGTGCGTGTGCGTGCGCGTGCGTGTGCGTGTGTGTGTGTGCGTGTGTGTGTGTGCGTGCGTGTGTGTGTGCGTGTGTGTGTGTTACACACACACGCCTCTGCCCCTACCTTGCTCGGCTGATTGCCTTGAGTGCCGTCACCTGTGTGTGCACAGTGAGGAAAAGAGGGACAGACCGACAGACAGACAGACCGACCGACAAAGCCTTTTGTAGGCCGACCCTCTGGGTCTGGCAAACATTTGGCTTTTTGCAACATCGGACTCTGACCTCTACTTTTGAATATTTTGCTATTAGTTGTTGGAGTATTTTGAGTATCAAGTATTTTTAAGTATAAATACATGTGCCTTGTGGCAAAACACTATCCTCACTCAGTGCAGTGTGACAATGGACTTGCACGCGCACGCACGCACACACACACACACACACACACACACACACACACACACACACACACACACACACACACACACACACACACACACACACACACACACACACACACCTGCCTTTATTATGTTACCCTGTGATAGCAAAGGCTATATCAAATATGGCATTGCGGCAAGCAGGACGGCCGACATGTGCATGATGTTTTGAGCACATTCATTTCTCACGATTTCATTCATTCACTTTAACCTTCTCAATCATTGCATTTCAGCAGCACCATCACTGCCACCTGTAACAATGCAGAGTAAGTATGTTCTTTATCTCCTTTACCCCAGTGTGCCATACAACCAGAGTACATATTTTGTTATCACTTCCAATGTCACATGTTTAACAAAGTGCAACTGGAAATGTATTTTAGAGATAATAACGCTCTATAGCAATGATTACTATCATAAGCGATATCGTCAATCAAAAAATATCACTTGCGCTGCCTGTAATGTAGCATGCCAATTCAAATTCTCTGACCCCCCCACCCCCTTCTCTCTCTCTTTCTCTCTGTATTTACAGAGCCTGATGATGTCAGGTTGGTGGGAGGAACCAGTAACTGTACTGGTACACTGGAGATTAACCACCAGGGAGAGTGGAGAGCAGTGGTTGGTCCGGCTGACTCGCTTCACAAGTCCTCATCTGTGGTGTGTGGACAGCTGGGCTGTGGCTCTGCTGTTTCAACAGAAATGAGATTTATTGGTTCCACAGATCAACCAGTATGGAGCATTAATTCTTCCTGTTCTGGGTCTGAGACGTCACTGGGGGAGTGTGGGACAATTGAGTCTATTATTACCACTGAGAGACAGGAGGTGATCTGTTTAGGTAATTGTCTGTCTGTCTGTCTGTCTGTCTGTCTGTCTGTCTGTCTGTCTGTCTGTCGATAGGACAGTGTCTTGAACGCAGTCTCTCTCTCTCTCTCTCTAGACTCTGTACGGTTGGTGAATGGGCCTAGTCACTGTACTGGTACACTGGAGATGAAACACCAGTTAGAGTGGAGACCAGTGGATGCTTGGTGCTGGAGCCAGAAGTCCTCGTCTGCAGTGTGCAGACAGCTGGGCTGTGGTCCTGCTGTTTCAATAGAAAGGAGTTTTGGTTCTACACATCAACCCGTATGGAGGATTCCAAATTCCTGTGTTATGTCTGAGTTTTCTCTGGGCGAGTATGGAATAAAGGAGTCTGCTGTGTCCAACAACAGACTGAATTTGATCTGTTCAGGTAATCTGTCTGTCTGTCTGTCTGTCTGTCTGTCTGTCTTTTGGTCTGTTCTTTCCACATGTGCGCTCTCGCACAGACGTGTGGAGGTAGCAGATATGACCATTTGTTCCCTAAGTTTTAATGGGGAGCGTGTCGCTGTTCCTACATGTCATCTGTTCGACACCCGACTCTAACCCTCACCCTAACCTCCGTGGAGTGAGTCGCTAACCCCCCGGTCGAAATGATGGGCGTTCGAAAGAGCGCGATTTTCCCGTTTTAATGTGGAGGGTGCAAAATATGATCAGTTGTTCCATAGGCCTACGGTTTAAATTTAATGGGTTGGTGGATGGTGTTAATGTTGATTTGTTCCATATTTTATATGCAAATTACTTGGGTATGTAGGTAGGAGAGGATAGGATATTGTTGTAATGCGTTGTGTGTAATAAGAAGAGCTTGTGTTGTAGTTGGTCTCACAAATTCCTCTCTGATGCAATTCATCTCCAGTCTATTGGAGCGACGGTCCCTTAGTTCCAACTCGTAGGGAACTTTGCTGACTTTACACCAGGTTGAATAATTGTAGTATTGTTAGTAACTTAGCATCACAGTGATGATGCCCTCTAGTCTACATATCTCAGTTTCAAAGGCTTAATGCTCTCTCTTAGTTCTCTATTTATTATCTGCATGTGTCCACATGTGTCCACATGTGTTCGCATGTGTCTGCATGTGTCCACATGTGTCCACATGTGTCTGCATGTGTCTGCATGTGACATTCTGAATCAAAATGGGATTTTCAGATATTGCCACTTTTTAAAGACACATTTTTCCTTCAGTTTGTTGGTTGTTGAATTTGTTTTTGTTCATCATAATTTCATTTGGGTTGATGGCTTAAACATATAAATAGTTCTATTTGGTCTCAAAGCGTTGATGATTTCTAGATTGTTATTTATTTCGTAGAGTTATTTATTTTGTAGAGTTCATTTAACATGTAATGTCTCTTTCTCTGAGAGTACTGTATGTGTACAGTGAAATAACTTGTCTTTATTCCATTCATATTATTCCACCCCTCTCTTTGTGTCTCTCTGCCAGCTGATGATGTGAGGTTAATGGGAGGAACCAGTAGCTGCATTGGTACACTGGAGATGAAACACCATATCGAGTGGAGACCAGTGGACGCTTCGGAATGGAACAGTGATTTGGCATCTCTAGTGTGTAAACAGCTGGACTGTGGCTCTGCTGTTTCAACAGAAAGGAGGTCTGGTTCTACATATGATCATGTATTGAGGATTAGATCCTCCTGTGCTGGGTCCGAGTCTTCAGTGAGGGAGTATGGGACAAAGGAGTCGGATGTGTCCTACTACAAACTGAACGTGATTTGTTCAGGTAAAGAACAAAGAGTTTAAGTCTGTTATTCTTTCCATCCATCCATCCATCCATCTACAAATAGCTACTGTTGTCAGATACTCAGATATTCGTGGACAGCTTGTCTCAGGTCTGTTGTGATCAGGGGCGGAGCTATAGGCGAAGCAGCCAATGTGGTCGCATTAGGGCCCGGGGGGGAGGGGGCCTGCCACCGCTCTGGGAAAATAATAATAATAAAAATAAAATAAAAAATAAACTGTTTTGAAATGCCTACCGGATTGAGAAGACACTCTATTGCCCCTCTTGACTGATTGCCCAATCACATCAGTTGCTTGAGGACAGCTGTTTCCTGTTTACTTTTAGCGGTGTAGGAACACCCACACCGTCTGTTTAGCGTTTAAGTCTGTAGTTTTCTACAGCACGGCTCTGAAACTAATATATGATTTCTTTGGTGGGCCCGCCGCCCAATTAAAAAAGAAAAAGAGTTGTAGGCTACAGAAGCAAGTAGGATATTTTTTATTCAGTCCGTGACTCAGAGGAGGAGGATTAGAAACAGAATGTCCACTCAAAGGTAATTAATAGCATTTATACCAGGGGTCTTCAACAGGGGGTCCTCAGACAAAGTTACTACAGGGGGTCCTCAAAATCTTCCAATCCTTTTTATATTAACCACTTGAACCCTAGTGTCCATATCATGAGAACTGTAGCCGAAAACCTCGCATTGGGGCCCGGCAGGGGGTCGCTACGCCAGTGCTTGTGATGTTCTCAGTGTTCTTAATTTGGGGTCAGGACAGGTAGTCTGCCGACTGTGTTTCTAATTGATTTCTTATCAATATGTTGAACTCTCTAACACGGCCTACTATGTTTACATATCTGCTGTCTGATCCAGTCACCTCTGTCTGTCTTGCTACAGATCTGCTGTTTAAGCCAAACATCGCTTTCCTCTCCTCCATAAACGGGGTTTCCGAGGGCCAGCAGCAGCAGGGGCTGCAGGTGTTTGAGGGCTCCAGCTTCACAGTGAGATGCTCCATTCAGCCTCAGCACCCAGGAGGCTCCTTCCACCTCACCTTCACCGGACCCACCACCACACACAACCACACCCAGCCAGCTGTCAATCACTCTGCCCACTTCCTGTATCCTGCAGCAGACCACACCCACCAAGGGAACTACAGCTGTGTTTATCACATTGCTGTTTTCTCTCATAACTTTTCCTCTGAGAGCCTGTTCCTCCCTCTCACTGTCAAAGGTAACGTGGATGAAATGGACATTTCAAGTCTCAAGCTAAACATGAAAGTGACCGATTCAGAAATGTTAACCGCTTGGACCTTTTTGTTTTTGTCCATCTACACCAAATCCCTTTGCCAAAAAGGGCAATCTCAAAGCTCACAACGTGTTGCAACACGATACGTTGTAAGCGCTGTGAGCTTGTAGATCTTCTGTTTCTGGCTAATGTTCTCCACATAATATGGATGCTGGGGTTCAAGTGGTTAAGATCATTTTATTGAGAGCTGCTTCTTGCTTGCATGATATTTGGAAATGTTCTAATCCTGACCTTTTGTTTATTTATTCATTTTACAGCTTCTCATCAGACATCTAACATCATCAAAATTACAGCCTCAGTGCTTCTGCTGTTGCTGCTGTTGATCGCTGGCTTCTATGGTTTCTGGAAGGTAATACATTGTACATTATCTTCATTCAGTGCAAGACTGGAATGTAAATGTAGAATGTGACTTTTTATTGAGTACACAAGAGCAACATTCCTTTAACTGATCCAGTAAGTTAAAGTTGGGTTCTATGGTGTTTCTCCAGGCCACCAGAGGGCAGAGTGCAGGAGTGGACACAGATTATTACGAGATCGTTGGTTTCAGTGCTGAGGCCCAGCCCACCGAGCCGAGGGAAGAGGAAGAGGAAGAATACCACCAGTATGAAGAGCCGGATGTCCAAGAAGGAGCTGAACCTGGACCCAGTGGAGAGGCAGGAGTCCTCATCCTCTAGACATTTTCTTTTTGTTTTCTTTTTTTTTTTTAAGAGCAGGGGTGACCCTTTGGATCGACCACCAAACTCTAACCCAAACCCTAATCCTAACCTCAGTAAAACTATGCCTAACTCTAACCCTAAACCTAACCTCAGTAAAACTATGCCTAACTCTAACCCTAAACCTAACCCCAGTAACCGTGACGCGGGTGATTATCTAACCTGCCGACGCTGTTCCACCCAATCGGAGTTCGACCTATGGGGCAGTCCCCGGATTCACTGCGGTCCCCCCATGACTGTTCTTCATAGGGGGAGGGGGTTTAAACCTATTTAGACTGGGAACGCATTATTACGCATTATTTTGTGCTTTAACTATTGAAAAATAGCAGATATACACAGCGCACCGAGTGCCGTGCTGCAAGCTTGTAGATCTGCTATTTTTGAAAAATCGTGAAAATGTGTTGTCTTTGAATATTTCAAATCTTTTTTTGAAAAACCTATGTTTCTATGTCAGTGGTGCTCACACTTTTTCATGTGAAGGACCTCCAAAATGATATGTATTTGGCCACAGACCCCCATCTCAAAATATTTAGTTCCAGGGACGCCACAGAAGCTAAATTTGAGTTACAAAAGTTTGCTTAAGAAATACACATATTCAAAGATTTTAACACATTTTCATGACTAAAAAATAGCAGATCTACAAGCTCGTAGCGCGGCACTCGGTGCCGTGCTGTGAGCTTGTATATCTGCTATTTCTCAATAGCTAAAGTATAAAATAATTAGGGCCCCTCCACCTTGGGCCCTAGTTACTCAGCCCCACTTTTCCCGCCCTTGTGACGCCCCTGCACAAGAGTAACATTCCATGGTGATGAGGTGAGAAATCTGATCCAGTAAGTTAAAGTTGGGTTCTGTCGTGTTTCTCCAGGCCACCAGAGGGCAGAGTGCAGGAGTGGACTCAGAGGCCCAGCCGACCGAGCCGAGTGAAGAGGAAGAAAACCACCGGTATGAAGAGCCAGATGTCCCAGGAGGAACTGAACCTGGACCCAGTGGAGAGGCAGTCTAGGAAGCAGAACATTAATCTCAGAACGGGTACACATTATAGTGTATCATTATTTTATGCTTTAACTATTGAAAAATAGCAGATATACAAGCTCACAGGGCGGCACCGAGTGCCGCGCTGTGAGCTTGTAGATCTGCTATTTTTGACCCGATTTTATAAGTGTCTTTTGAATCCTTCTAAGGTTTTTTGAAAAACCTATGTTTCAGCAATCTGGCCAGCCATCGTCAAAGAAAAGGTCCTTTTCACTTAACTGGAGCTCAGTTAATCTGTTCTTGGGAGACTACTGTGTCAGTTTTCATGTGAAGGACCCAGGCGCGCAGATCCAAGAAAAGCTTACATGAAAGCACACTTCATCAGAAAGTCACAACTTAGGGAAAAAGTAAATAGTTACCATTGTTGCTTGTTGGTCAACTTGGTCCTCCCGAAATGTACAGTTCTAGTTATGTAGCAACTTGGGACAGGTTGTGAGGTCGGTATCCATTTAATTCCAATAAATGTACATAGCGTCAAATGTCATTGTCCAGATCCAGAAACAAGAAACAGGCAAAACCAAACCTTTGGAATTCCAAAAGAGCAATTACTTTTATTAATATGCGACGTCCACAGTCAGTAATTAAGTGCTTTAGTCCATTCCAGCTGTCCAATGAAAAAATCATGCTGTCCTTCTGCCACACGACCACACCACAGCCAAAACAAAGTCGCCACATTATGATGTCATCACTCACTCTGAGAGCAGGTCCGGTTCTACGAGGGTGCTGAGGCCTGCTTTGCACCCTCATTTTGGCCAGGGAGCACCCCCACCTCTCAGTAATTCTCGAAATTTACATTATAATACAGTAGATCAGCATTGGCTGGCCACAACCGGTTTGGCACACACTCCCATTGGTATGCAAATTTAGCCTTTTGTTTTCACCTGGCCGATTTGAGTTGGGTATCCTTCACTTAAAGCATAGCACCCTCAGCCATTGTGGGCTGCCGCCGGCCCTGTCTGAGAGTCAACTGTAAGCTATACAGGCTGCGACAAGGACCCCCAAAATGATATGTATTTGGCCACAGACCCCCATCTCAAAATATTTAGTTCCAGGGACCACCCAGAAGCAAAATTTGAGTTACAAACGTTCGCTTTGAAAATATATATTCAAAGATTTGTACACTTTCACGACTTTTTCAAAAATAGCAGATCTACAAGCTCGCAGTGCGGCACTCGGTGCCTGCTGCGCTGTGAGCTTGTATATCTGCTATTTTTCACTGGTTAAAGCATTCAATAATTCTAGGCCTGAATGGGTTAACTTAAGGGAGCTCACCTCACTGCGCTGGCTGGCTACCTGTGGTGTTCAGAACTGATCTTAAAGGAGAATTTCGGCCAAGAAGGTTATTTTACCTTTAGTGTGCGTTCTTCTCTCCCAAAAATAGTAGTCAAGATGTTTTTTCTTTTTTCATGACAGGCAATCTTGTCCTTTCTTCCTACTCAACCACGGCTTCAAACCGGGCCGATTGGTTTTATTGTTAATCCGCTTATTTCTCTCGCTCGAAAATATGTTTTTTTCGGTAGATGTCTGCCGTACTGTACACACTGATAGTATCCCATCAACACTGTACAATTTACAGAGGGAAGCCATTGTTTTTTGTTTTTTTTAAGATTTGTTTTTGGGCTTTTTTTATGCCTTTATTGGATAGTACAGTAGACTGACAGGAAACGGGGGAGAGATGGGGAGAGACATGCGGCAAAGGTTGTCCGGATGCCGCACGCCTATATGGTATGCGCTTAGACCAGTAGGCCACCGGGCGCCCCAGGGAAGCCATTGTTGTTGTTAAAAGTCGCAAATCTTTGAACTCATGTTTGAAATCCTGTCTCGTGAGAAATCAGAATACTATTGGAGTCAATGCGAGGTGCTGTGCAGACCACATCTGGCGATATGGCGGTGCCCAGTGAGAACCGAGGCGGTGGATTAACCAGTCATTATGTACGACAGATACCGAAAGAGAATTAGAGCGAGAGAACAAAATAACCAATCACTGAGATGTGGACTCAACATCCACAGGGTGTCCAGTCAAAACACCACAAAACTTCTGTTCACCAAACACTCATACCTGGGGTGCCCAGGGCATTTTGAGTTACTCAGGAGTTTGAATGAATGTAGAATTACAGTATGTCCAAGTTTGTATAAAGTTTGTATACAGATGTGAAGGGACTTCATTTTTAACTAAACTCTTTTTTTAATAATTCCTATGGTTGCCTACCTCTGTCACTTTGTAAGAGGCAACGTGTGACTATCCATAGGAGTGTGATCGTTTTCCTTCACTAAGTGTGCATCATTTGTTTACCCTTGTATAATTCTTTAGTTGTACATTTTCAGAGCATATTTGCCTTAGTGGTTTTGATTATTCTTGTGTTTATTAATAAATCATTATTTTCTATGCAGGCTCGGTTATCTTTTTCCTCACCCTCACCCTGAGTATTGCGACGGTCGTAACAGTTCAAACTAACAGGAACTAATTATGCGGACCGTAACGATACATGTAACGATAACGTAACGATACATGGTTAACATTACAATATAAAGTACAGCACATTGAACCCATCAGCATTTAAGATGTGATCCTAACATGTATAAACGATTTCAAGGTCAAAGTTGATGACACAGTAATCTCTAGCAAGGAAGAGATGACCTATTTGGGCTGTGTTCTTGACCCAATACCTGTCTGGGGACAGCATGGCAACAATGGTGATCAAAAAAGTAAATCAAAGAACAAGATTCCTTCCTTTTGTCAACAAAAGTGCCTTCAGGACTTGCTGGGGCCCTCATTCAGCCACACTTTGGTAGGCCTACTCCAACATCAAAACTCACATTTTAATTCACAGCAAAGCTACTTTTAAAAATAGATTGAGAGGAGCTGTAATGCGGAGAGAGGTTGTTTTAGATTATGTATAGATTTGTGTTGGTTTCTGATTTTTGAGTTACGTATGGATCACTTATCATAATCTGTTTCTTTTTTTGTCATTTTTGTAAATTAATTCTAGAGTGTTCTATGTATGTATTTTAGGTACTTGGGGTATGCGGCCAGGCTTAGGCTTGGCTCAGGGTAGAGGACGCCCCTGCCTTGCATAGTCCAACAAGAGCACACAACGGGCACTAAATAATGTTCAACTTTTTATTGTCTGTTTTCTTTGTATGTAATGCAAATGTCTATGCAGTCATTTAATTGTTATTTTATTTGTGCTTGTACTTTTTTATTTCACTATCATTTTGTAATATGACCCCAGGAAGAACAGTCACTGCTGAGACAGTGACTAATGGGGATCTTAAATAAACCACAATAAATAAACAAACAAAAAGCACTAAAGACTAAGCTCCAAACCTCCCAAAACAAACTGATTGGGCTACTTCTCGACCTGGGGCCCATGATAAATTCTCCTTCTACAACACTGCCACCCAGGTGTGGAATTCCTTGACTAACTCCCTTAAAACATGTAGCTGGCTGGCATCCTTCAAAACTGCCCTGAAAACTGTGTTTTTATAACTGCAATATTATTGAATGATTTCTTTGCTTGCTATTTATCATGTCCACAAATTAAATACAGAGGGCTTTCAACGTAAAAAAGACTGTGAAAGAGATGTTCCTTTAGGCAGGGTGTTTAACTGTACTTGTACTGTACTACATTTCAATTGTATTGACTATACTTGTACTATTCTCCATTTTTGTCTAACACAGAGTTCCCACACATTTTTACCAACTTTTCTAGAATATTTAACCCAATTTCCAGGACTATATAACAATAATTCAGCTCAATAACTGGTCGCTTACTCCTATGCGCAATGCCCAAAGACAGGTAGTGTATGCCAGTGGTTCTCAACCTTTTCAGGCCGTGACCCCCAAAATAATCATGTTTTAACAGGGACCCCCCCACCCTGACGAGCACTAAGAGTAGAGGAATTTTGTCTAACATGGTTTTATTGTGAAAATGGCCGATCTACATGCTCACAACGCCTCGCGTTGCGAGGTGTTGTGAGCATGTAGATCTGCTATTTTCACAATTTCTGCCTGTAATATTTGACAATTTGGCCAATGTTTAATTTGTCATTTCAGAAGTATTAACAAAACTAGAAAAGAAAATTTCTAAGAAATTTTAAGTGTGCCTGCAGCTCGCTAAGTGTGTGCAACCTATCATTAGCTTTAACATTAGCCACCCACCCACCGACTTTGAGACCAGTAACGTGTTGGGAAGTGGAGACATGGCTGTTTAAAGCCCAGCCAATCGGAAGGCAGAGGGGGCGGGGCTTAAGCAATTACAGATAGTTCCTATTTGCCATGTAAGTACACACAGCGAGTTTCGAGACGGTACCATGCTGCAAACTGGAGATATAGCTGTTTAAAGCTAAGCCAATAGGAAGATAGGGGCGGGGCCTAAGAGGGGGTGGGGCTTAAGTAATAAGTCCCTATTGGCCGTTAAAGTCCAGACACCAAGTTTCAAGTCGGTACCTTGCTGTGAACTGGAGTAGGGACGGTTTAAAACCCAGCCAATAGGAATACAGAGGGGGCGGGGCTTAATCAATTACAGCTCATCCCTATTGGCCGGAAAAAGACCAAAGTTTTGTGTGCATTTTAAAGTTTAAATAACGTTGCTAGGCAAAAGTATGGCAGAGTTATGTGGCGCCAAAGTTTCTGTTTTTTTTTTCGAGTCCCCCATTCAAAGTCAATGGGGGGTTTTGCGCGTAGTTTTTTACGAATTACGTTGCCATGGTAACGCGGATCGTAAAGAAAAGTAATAGCACACCATTCCTGGCCGAGCCGCACATTTTGATGTATATATTGCGGCGGTGGCGTAAATCGTGCGGCAGTTATTACGTGCCAAAATATCCCCCATTCTAAGTCAATGGGGTTTTTGGGCGTTGTTTTTTGCGAATTACGTCGCAATGGTAACGCGGATCGGAAAGAAAAGTAATAGCACCCCATTCCCGGCCGAGCCGCACGTTTTGATGTATATATTGCGGCGGTGGCGTAAACAAACATCTTTGTCCCGATGATGGTGGCAGAGTGCTGGTATGAAACAGGTGGTGTAGCTCCTCTGGTGTTGATCAAAGACCAGACCATTGTGGTAGTGTCCAACTTGTACGTGTCATTGTTGGTGTCACTCTTGGTGGTTCCCCCATGGACGTACATGACCTTCCCCAAGACGCAGGCGGAGTGTCCGTACCTCGCCGCCTCCGGAACGCTCCCAGAAACCTCAGTCTTCAACCATCTGTGGCCGTCAGTGTCGAACGCATACAGCCGGTTGTCGTGAGTAGACGCCTTCCCCCAGAGGTAGACGGTGTTCTCTATCAGGACGGCTGAGTCTGGGCACACGCGGGGAACCTCAGGGGGGCGCTCTCCTTGCCTTCCAGTCGTCACCGGGGCCAACTTCTCCCAGCGCAGAGCCACCGTGTCTAGGATGTACACGGTGGTCAGACTGTTGGACGTTCCAAAGGAGTACACCATGTGTCCTACAGCGAGAGCATACCCCCAGTGTGGTCCTCCTGCATGTCCAGACGTCTGCTGGGTGGTACGTCCAGCAGAACATCCCTCACAGCAGAATCCACCGATCGTCTGTTGAACCGAAGTGTTATAGACTGTTATACCGTGACGTTCTGTCAAACTGCACAAAAATGGGGCGTTATTGTTTCGGACGCACAAACCGTCACGCAAAGTTTGGCCAATCATATACGAAGCTGAAAATTGTGTTGACCAATCAAGTGAGCTATATTGGTTCTGCACGTGGGGTCCACAGACTGCTAGGGGGTCCAAATGGCCCCTTTGGGGTCTGTAACATTCTGCTAGGGGGTCCAAATGCACCCTTAGGGGTCTGTACCATTCTGCTTGTCCTTTTAGAAGCTAAAGTTTGAGAATGGTCTGAGCTCCATCCATCTACAGCAGGGGTTCCCAAACTTCTTCGTGCATAGGAGGCAAAGAAAGACACCAGTTTGATTTATCAAGGCTCAGTCAATTATTAAGTGATTAAAAAATAAATAAACACAAAAAAAAACTTCATTCCACCTCATTCCTTGGAAAGCCCCTCTTCCATGACCAATGACTGTATTGTGTCCCTAATATTAAATCTAAATGTTGATCTACCAGCTCACCAGTGCGCTCTTGTCCCAAAATGGACATTTCCCGACATTGATTCTCTGAGCTTTGATTGGCTTCATATAAAACAATATTTGATAACTATCATAATGTTTTAGGTTAGGCCTATAGCCTAATTGCAATTATTTGCTGTGCAATGAATGAATCAAACTGATAGAGCCTGTATCAAATTAAAGGCTTGTAAAGAAGATTTCCTCTCGCAATTAACAGCCAAATGCTTTCCAAACTATTCAGCCTGTGTCTCATAGGAGGGCTGTGGGCCCTTCTACCAGTGACATCATTGATGGGGAATCCAAGCTAATAGAAACTGATGGAAGCCATTGTTCTTGCCACAATAAAAAATAAACATACATGAATAACAAATTAGAAATATGTTCCTACGAAACATTGTGGGATGTAACACCATGTATGGGCATTAAGATCTACCCTTGGCTGCACCTCATTGGCTAAGGGCCCTGCCTTTGTACTGTCGAGAGGGACTTGACTGATAGATAAATAATGAAGATAACATACATGTGCTCGCTTTTAGCAAGCCCACAATTAAATAAATTAAATAATTGAAGGCAGAAAACCCGATGTCAGTTCCTAGCTGCCGTCATGGATGCCAGTTCCTACCTTCTGCCATTTCCCCCCTGCTACCAGTTCCCACCTGCTGCCATCTCCCGCCCTCTGCTTTTTCCTAACTGACGCAAGTTCCCACCTGACGTTATGTGGGAGTCCAGACTGCTGCAGACCGTACTGAATAACTGCCAGCTTGCATAAGGTCTTCATACTAGGATTTAAGTCCAAGATGTACACGTCTCTACGAAAGAAGAAGAGATGATCTCCCACCATGCAACAGGTGCCCTGCATCATAGAGGGATCTCCACCCTTGAGCTCAACCTTCTTCCAGGAGAAGGTCGTCGTATTGAACTTCCACAGACCATTGAAGGTCTTGTAACGAAATACGTACAGCTCTCCATCGTAGGAAAAGGCTGAATGCTCAGAGTCTTCTTGAAAAAGCTGTGTAGAAGGAGTGATGCTCAGCCAGCAGTTGGTCTCTGTGTCAAACACTCTGATGTTAATACCTGGAGCGTCCCGGAGCGTCCCGAATGTTGTATATCCCGCCAAGCCCCCAAATATAAACATCTTTGTCCCGATGATGGTGGCAGAGTGACATGATGAAACAGGTGGTGTAGCTCCTCTGGTGTTGATCAAAGACCAGACCATTATGGTTGTGTCCAACTTGTACGTGTCATTGTGGGCGTCACTCCTGGTGGATCCCCCATGGACGTACATGACCTTCCCCAAGACGCAGGCGGAGTGTCCGTACCTCGCCTCCGGAACACTCCCAGAAACCTCCTCCGTCTTCAACCATCTGTGGCCGTCAGTGTCGAACGCATACAGCCGGTTATCGCGAGTACACTGCTCCCCCCAGAGGTAGATGGTGTTCTCTATCAGGACAGCTGAGCCTGGGCACCTGCGGGGAACCTCAGGGGGGCGCTCTCCTTGCCTTCCAGTCGTCACCGGGGCCAACTTCTCCCAGCGCAGAGCCACCGTGTCTAGGATGTACACCACGGTGGTCTGACTGTTGGACGTTCCAAAGGAGTACACCATGTGTCCTACAGCGAGAGCATACCCCCAGTGTGGTCCTCTCAGATTCCTGCATGTCCAGACCTCTGCTGGGTGGTACGTCCAGCAGAACATCCCTCACAGCAGAACCGACCGATCGTCTGTTGAACCGAATAGTTATTGACTGTTATACTGTGACGTTCTGTCAAACTGTACAAAAATGGGGCAATATTGTTTCGGACGCACAAACCGTCAAGCAAAGTTTGACCAATCATATATACGAAGCAGAAAATTGTGTTGACCAATCAAGTGAGCGATATTGGTTCTGAACGTGGGGTCGACAGACTGCTAGGGGGTCCAAAGGGACCCTTAGGGGTCTGTACCATTCTGCTTGTCCTTTTAGAAGCTATAGTGTGAGAATGGTCTGAGCTCCATCCATCTAGAGCAGGGGTTCCCAAACATTTCTGTCTCAGGGCACCCCATAAATATATTTTGAGGCACCCCTACATTATAATTTTCACTCCCAGCACCTTATATTAATAGCATATCGTCGTTGTCGGGTGGAAACCTTGTATGTCCAAAACCGTTCGTTTTGTATTTATCATCTATAAAATGTACTAAACTAGTGAAAACAATAGATCTACAAGCACACATCGCGAGGCGTTGTGTGCTTGTAGATCGGCATTTTTCACTAGTTTTGTGCAACAGTCTTGTATGATGAAGCAGGGCTTTGCTTTACCAAAATACGTACACTTTTGAAACTTGGAGATACGAGATTTCTGCCCGACAGTGACGATATTTTTGTGATTATGTTGCGAGGAAAACTATTGAGATAATAGCCATTTTGGTTAGAACTGACTGAAAATAACTTTGCAATATAGTCACAATTTACTTGACTTAATCCTCTTGGCCCCCTTGGGAGCATAGGGCGTCCACCATGGATCTCCACCTCACTCTCCTCTTGGACAGTTCATCAAGCGTGGACCGCCTCCAGTTGGATTTTGGTCTACCTGGCTTCCTCTTGCCTTGAGGATTGTAGTCTAGGGCTTGTCTTGCTATATGTTTCTTGGATCCTTTCTAAGTGTATGTCCGATCCATCCCCACTTTCTAGCTTTGATTTGTGTGGTAATTTGCTCCTGTATCATGCATCTCCACAGGTCTACATTTGAGATCTTGTTGAGCCACCAAATCCTCAGTATGTATCTGAGACAGTTGTTAATAAACACTTGTAGTTTGTCTGTGATTGATTTGGTGGTTTTCCAGGTTTAACAGCCATAAAGGAGGACAGGTTTAACATTTGTGTTGAATATTCTAATTTTTGTGTTTCTGGAGAGTTGGGAAGACAGAACTCTACACCAAACTGGTAAATTGGCTCAACTAACCAAATAAATGCAGCGTTACAATTTACTTTAGTTACAAACTTGTATTGCCCTCTAAAACGCTGCAAAATGATATAGACATTCTTTGCACCTTTGTAGTACCTTGTTCTTGTATGTATGTTTGTTTTATGCTTTGTCTAAATTGTCTCCTAATGTAATGTGTAATGTAATGTAATGTAATGTAATGTAATGTAATGTGTAATGTAAGACTGCAGTTGTGAGCAAGCTGTTGAGTGAAGGTGGGCTTCCGGATTAGTTGAAGTAGTCAGGACAGCAGGTACTCATATAATCCTTGTATTTTAAATTGACTACGGACTTGATTGATCAAAGACACTAAAACCTGCAAGATGCAAAAGAGAAATGCAAACCTCTATATTAAAAACTGGTCAAACATTGGCCAAATGGTCAAATGATACAAGAAAGTGGCAAAACATTTGAATATATATAGATAGGCTATATTTTCCCCAATATTTATCTGTGAAACAAAATGTAATGCCTTGACTCCTACAATCAGTCAGGGTTCATATATGATTACTAGTGGGGGTCCTTGAAATCGAAAAGGTTGAGAATCACTTGCACCGTAAAAAACTAAATCACACAAAGCGGTACACAGTATCTCTAAAGTCATGTCATCAACATGGATCTGTCCCATTTCCCAATTCCCTCCTTGGCTACCATTGCCTTCTAAAGTTTGTGTATGCAACCTGATGGTCGCTTATCTCCCGATTTAGGGAGTCTTACTGGTATTATTCACACATTATTATTCACACCATTTATTTTAGACTGAGACAGCTTAGGTAAAATCTACAAGTTCAACATGTCTGACGGCATGATGAGCTTGTACCATCTGCTACTTTTACCCTTTTTGTGTGACACTGCTGTATGTCTGTACCCAAGTATAGACCTTAAGTAGTTAACCAGACCAATTATTTTAGTCAATTATAAAGAGTCCATTTGAATTTCTTTCACGTAGATTCATTGACATACTTTATATAGTAAAAGAAACACGTTTTTTTTTTTTTTTTTTTTTTTGATTATTTTATTAATAAAAAAAAAAGGGGTTATTCAATAGAAAAATCACCAATAACAACACAAGTTTAAAAGTGAGAAATTGTTGTTTTATGGTAGGTTAATTATGAAGCAGTTAGCTCAGGCACACCAGTCTCTGGATCTCCTGAAAACAGAGAGAGAGAGAGAGAGAGAGAGAGAGAGAGAGAGAGAGAGAGAGAGAGAGAGAGAGAGAGAGAGAGAGAGAGAGGAGAGAGAGAGAGAGAGGTGGACAGAGGTGGACAGACAGGGACAGACGAATCAGATTGATTGATTGATTGAAGGCTTTATTAGAAGTTTGCATAGGAAAATGTACAGATTCATGACGGTACAGTTCACTGGTACAAGGTCTACTAAAAGGAGATCCATGAAAAGACTAAGCTTATTTCAACAGGAAACCATTTAAGTATCTCATATAACATTGAATGACAGACAAATAGAACACAGTACTATGCAGTAGATATGTAAAGAAAAAAGAAAAAAAGAAAACAGTAGGTCTATACAATCAGTAAGTACAGTATATACAATATATACAAGGAAGGGGCAGGTAACAGTAAGTCTAAATAATCAGTATGTACAGTATATACAAGGAAGGGGCAGGGAGGGTAGGGTTGGGCTAGGTTTTTACCAGTTGTCATTAGTTGTCATTAGTGTGGTTGCTGTAGATTAGGGGTTCCCAAACTGTTTTATCTCAGGGCACCCCATGATTATCTTTTTAATCCGAGGCACCCCTACATTATAATTTTCACTCCCAGCACCTTATATTTATAGCATATCGTCGTTGTCGAGTGGAAACCTTGTATGTCCAAAACCGTTTTGTATATGTCATCTATAAAATGTATTAAAACGAGTGAAAACAGCAGATCTACAAGCATGCTTGTAGATCGGCTGTTTTCACTAGTTTGTGCGACAGTCTTGAAGCAGGGCCTTGCTTTACCAAAAGACGTACACATTTGAAACTTGGAGATACGAGGTTTCTGCCCGACAGTGACGATATTTTAGTGTTTATGTTGCGAGGAACACGTTGAGATAATAGCCATTTTCATTAGAACTGACTGAAAATAACTTTGTACTTTAAGTTTAAAATGATACTAAATATTTTTTCAAGTGTCCTAATAAATTCCAAATATTATCAAATTATCTTGCGGCACCCCTGGACTGCCGTCACGGCACCCCAGGGTGCCCCTTCACCCACTTTGAAAAGCCCTGCTGTAGGCGACCAGACTATTGTTCTCATCTATCTTTATTTCTCCTAGAGTAAACCTTTCACCCGCTTAACTTTTCTGTAAACCCAAAAAGTCCATTGACTTCAATGGACGACGTTTACTGTAACCCCAAACGTCTTCTGATGTCCAATCACAGGATTGGTCAGGCTTCACGATGACGTCACAATATGTCATATACATGGTAAGACGGAAGTCATCAGGAACGGTACACATTCTTTATTTTAGTCTATAGAGCCCCATTGTGAACCCGGACATATTGAGTACAGTAAGGTTTTATGTTAGAAATGTTGAGTATGGGTCCCCAGCATGTAGAAACTGCCGGATGCTAATTTGCATATGTTGAGCAATTTTCATAATTTGAGTGGTTTTGGGGGTTATTGAGGATGCTGAATCCATTTTCTAAATTCAAAATGGCCGTTTTAAACCGGAAATGGCCTCATACCAACTTAAAGTGGGGTGATTTTGATACTTTTTTGTTGATTTTCCAGTTGGTATATGGCCATTTCCGGTTTAAAACGGCCATTTTGAATTTAGAAAATGTCAGAAATGGATTCAGCATCCTCAATAACCCCGAAAACCACTCCAGTATTGTTCAAATCGGCCAATCAGTTTTTGACATATTATCCATTATTATGGGGGATTATGCAAAATAAATCGAATTATGCAAATTATGAAAATTGCTCAACATATGCAAATTAGCATCCGGCACTTTCTACATGCTGGGGACCCATACTCAACATTTCTAACATAAAACCTTGGTGTACTCAATATGCCAGGGTTCACATTCTGGCAAGTGGACTATTTCCCAGCGGAGTCCTTGCGAATTTCGTCAATGCAACCACACTTGCAATTTCCCAGAATTGCACCCTTCTAGTTCAAAGCTTTTTAGACTTAAGTAAAGCCTTTGAAACCATTAATCACACACACACACACACACACACACACACACACACACACACACACACACACACACACGCACACACACGCACACACACACACACACACACACACACACACACACACACACACACACACACACATAGGCCTACAATGGGTTAAAAGAGAGCTGGCACTTTTCATTGATGAATTACTAGATGATGTGTGTAAATAGTTTAGTAAGTAAACTCATAAACCGGAAAATGTGCCAAAAAGTGCAAATAAAGCAGGAACAATAAACTGTCCTTAGACCCCATGAGACCAGTAAGACTCCCTAATCGGGAGATAAGCGACCGTAGGTCACTTATCTCCACAAATAGGGCAAGAATTAGTTTTTCCAAAATCTTCCTGATCCATGTTGATGACATGAGTGTAGACATACTGTGTAGTGTTTTTCGTGATTTTAGGGCAAAATCTGTAGGAGCAGTGTCCAAAAATGTGTTTTTAAAAATCGGCCTGAAGGTGGCGCTATATGGGACAGATTCATGTTGATGGGATGAGTGTAGACATATTGTGTAGCAATTTGCGTGATTTTAGGGCCAAAACTGTAGGAGCAGTGGCCAAAAATGTGTTGTAAAAATCGGCCTGAAGGTGGCGCTAGAAGAGGGCCATGTGAGAAATGAGGGGTGGGGTCTCCGCGTTGCCTTGGCGGACGAATAGGTACCGGCCCCGGCTCTCCCGGACGCTCCTAGCCCGAGTTACGGCATTTTATGTGAACTGCAGTGGAGGGGGTCCTCCACTGGGGGCGTCACCACTTTTGCATCCGTTCTGGAGCACCAGGAGTGGGTGGTCCCCAGGAATTCCCCGTGAGCAGCCCCGTTGGTGTGGTCATTTGGTAATTTTTGCACATTTGGTCATTTTTTACACCTGGGGGTCCCTGAAGCTCCGGGGGTCCTTGGAGGTTGTAGTTTGGCAGGTAAGGAGTGTGTGTGCAAAATGTGGCATGGATGGGGGCAACGGTTGTGGAGATATGAGCAGGGCAAAAGTGTGACGTGTGACTGACTCACTGACTGACTCACTGACTGACTCACTCACTCACTCACTGACGCACGGACAGCCGGTGGAGGTTTTGGTAGTAAATGCGACCTGACGGTCGCAATTATGGTGATATAGAAAGAGTGTGTTAGGGACTTAACAGGGATATCAAAGAAATTATGGAATATGAGTACAACAAATACTATATTCAAATAGTAATAGTGCAGTAATGAGTTCTTTTCTCAGTGAAAGTTAAATGTTTGTTAAAGGTGATACACCGTGAAATTTAACTTTTCCTATTTTAAAACCTTTTTTTGAGGTCCCACTAGCTGTGACTAGCACCTTCTATCCTCACAAAGTCCCATTTCTGACCGTTGTGTCTTTCTCTGGTTTTGAGAAGGCGAAAGTTAAAAGTATCCCACAGGTTCTCAAAACAGGCTATCCAGATTTGCTGCCGATCGTGACGTCATCATCGGCCGTTTTTGAACACATTTTTTTTTTTCAAAAATATTTTTTTTTATTTTATTTTTTATTTTTTTTATTTTTTCAAAAGGATTTTGGGGGGGGTGGCGCAGTTCAGGCCAAAGGTGGTACTAGAGAGAGAGAGAGAGACAGAGAGAGAGAGTACTGGTAATTTAGCCTCAAACCTTTTTGGGACATAAACAATATGACATAAATACTTTTTAAATGCATGGTGTATCTCCTTTAACACAACACATTAAACAGGGATACGAAAATAACACCAATGTCCACAAGATTGCTTGCAGTTATAATAAAAATATAGATTTATTATAAACTTTGTTACAAGCAGAAAATGCAGTATATGTTTTATATTAGTCGCACATAGAATAACGCATACAAATTTGATTCATGCTGAATATACAGTACAAGCCATAGTAGGCCTACTGTAGGATATCATAGTGTAGGGTTCAGAGCCTTTGTCGAAAGCCCCACTACGATATCTGACTTCTCACTTAAGAAAACCACCATTCCACACAGTTTGCAAAACGTAAAGCATAAAAATAAAACAATTAAAATATAACCAGGGGGGGATCTCTGTACAGCACAGTCATAGACAGAACTAAGGTAGGAGAGAGAAATCGCCCGTTCAAGTTAGCTTTCGAGGGAGAGAGAAAAGACAAATGGAACAGGAGAGAGGATAGAAGAAGGGAAAATACAGTCTACGCTAAAATGTCTAAAATGTGATCACAGCTGAGAAATACTCAGAGAGGAATATGTTATCATTAATTTTAACTGCGGTTGTCCTTATGCCTGAATTTTCAGTCTCACCTTTGGATGGTGAAAGACACAAAACCGAATGTCACAAATTACTTTTGATTCAATCAGAATCAGAATCAGAACCACCAGAATCAGAAGAATCAGAATCAGTATCAGAATCGATATAATATTGGTATCGCTGCGCTAGCAGTGTTTCCAGCTCTGCCTGTATGGCGTAGCTGGGTGCCCGATAAACCCCAACGATTTGTACTCGAGTCGGGTTAAACGTACAGCTTTCCTCTTTGCCAGATTTCACCATGCCACAGAAGGCGGGCACATGGGCCGTGTTGTACCCATTAGTGATGTGTCGTTCATGAGTGATTCGTTCATAAGATTCGAATCATTAGCATGACTCGTGAACGATTCGTTCAAATCCCTGAAATGGGTCGTTCACACTTTCGTTCACACCCCCGCCCCTCCCCCTAAAAGCCCCGGCCGGCAGACAGGACGCGACGGCGGGCTGCTCGCGATGTAATAAAAACGCTCCCGCGATTGTGTTTTTCACGGGACAATCACGCTATGAACGAATCATTTGAACGAATCATTTGAACGGATCTTTACCGTGAACGTGAACGAAATGATCCGATCACTGAGATGAACGGGATTGCCCATCACTAGTACCCATGTTTGTGCCAGCTTTTCTGTATGGGGTGTTTTTGGCAGGTGATGTTAGTGACGCTGCCAGTGTACACACGCAGCGTAAGAGTCACGCGCTGACTGGCGTGGTGACTCTGTGGGTACGCCAACGCCTTGAAGATGTCACGGCTGAAATAGACTCCACGTCCCAGCATGCCCTCCCTCTTTGATGTCTGACTGAAGCCCTGGGCGATGATGCCGCGTGCGCCGGCGACCGTGGTGCCATGGTACCCCAGCCACTCTGACATAGCAAGCCTGGAATGGGAGCTGAAAGGAAAGTGATGAACGTTATGGTGACGTGAACAGAAGGTCATCATAAACAAGACAGGCAGCGTCTGTGGATAGCTTTTAACAGCTCAAAACCATGCTTTTAGCTGATTTTTCAATCCCTGTGCTGTTATTCATGTCTACATTGTTTTGAAGTTTTTAATGTTTTTAGTGTTGTTTTGTAATTTAGCTTTTTTTATTATTATTATTGTTAATCATGTGTACCATTGTTTTTTTTGTTGTTTTTTTTGCTCTGTAAAGCACTTTGAGCTGCATTTCATGTCATGAAAGGTGCTATACAAATCATACAAAAATATATAAATAAAGTTATTATTATTATTATGGTAACCATGTATGTTACCTTATGATACAGACAAGCGTCTTGGTACGGTCGGTTAATGTCTGATAGAAAAGTAGAATTAGTGGGCGGTGGGTAGAAGTTGGTCCCTTAAATTGGGAGGGCATCAACTTTGGGGGTTCTTTGAATACCTGTTTTGGTCTGGGATCAATGATAATGCAAATGTGACTACGGCTGGTCGACTACGGCTGGCCGTCCAAATGTCAAAAAAATTCAAACAGTAGAAACGTGAGAAAATGACCTCGATTTCGTTTTTGTGTGTTTTTTTCCATGTTAACACAGTTCGAATGTTGATGAAGGTTTTCATTCAAAAAGATAGTTGTTTTAATGTAATGAAATGGTGACATCATTATGTTAAACTAGGCTGCTTTTGGAAGGAATTATCTGTGGTTTTGGGGGGCGGAGATGTTTGCGCATTGAGATTTTCACTGGGGTTTCTATTGGTCTAAGGAAAGCATTGTCTCGTATTTCACGCATGCCCATACAGCGTGCTAGCCTCGTACCCGCCCCTCTTCCAGAAACCATTTCATTTGTTTCCTGCAATCTTCTGGAATCCTCCTGGAGAACGGAAGTTGGTCGTTTACTAGGCTAACAGCGTGCTGCATCTGTTTGTATTCTTTGTATTGTAAACACACAGTGACTTCATCTCGCTAAAATTAACAGAAGACATTGATTGATACATTGTGATCTGAGTCGCTCTCGGGTCGCGCAAAAGAAAGACGAGAGGTGAGCGTAACGGCTTCTCACCGTTATCGCTTGGCGGTTGGTGTTTCGGTCCTAAAGTTAATTAATCGGTTCACTGGCTTTTAGAATTCAATAAATAACCTGCTGTGAGACTCTGAACTCACTCAGCGTTTACCATTACAAATCATTAGTTCAAAAAGAAGAAGAAGAAAAAATAAGAAAACGCTGCCTGTCCTGTGGGAGACCAACACATGATGTGTCCCAGACTTCAAAACAAACGCAATGTTGCACGTACTGTTACTTTAACATTGTGGTAAATAGTAGGCCTAATAACACGACACCAACCAAAGTCCGAGCGAATCCAAAACCCCGTCTGAGATGTTAAACTATAACTAACTGCCAATTTACATTAATCCCTGCGCCCCCATGGTAAATAACAAATGAATGACTGAGAGAAAAAAATATGAGAAAACTGCTCGCTCTGTTAAAGTCTTGCATGCTTACAGTCACCTCTCGCTTGAGCATAAAGAATCTACCGTTAGAAAATAAATACATGAAAACTGTTGCAGGAAGAAATGTGAAAAGGGCCTCTCCCATTGCCATTCCAGTACATTTTGCTAATTATTTTGCAGGAAAAGTTCTGGCGCTGTAGTGAAAACCTGGCTTTACATTTCACCAAGAATATTGTTGCCCTAAAATGTGTAAGCGAAGTATAAGAAGTAGTAAGTAACAATAGTATGACTTGTACTGTACATACCTGAAGTTGTATTGGAAGAGAAGTCTTAACAGAGAGAGTGTAACTCACAAAAGATTTACTGAAATCTACCGAATGATAACTGGATGTTTCATCTACAGATGTTGATCAACCATGACATAACAACATGTAGTTAATTATCTATTTTAAATGAAAATGTAAAACTTCTCTAAGGAAAAATGCTCAAATGTTATCTCATCGCCTCCAATGATGATCTGCTCGGCTCTAACTGTCTTCCACTTGCTTTAAGTCGAAAGAGATATTATGAACTAGTTTAACAAGTCTCTGACTGACACTTACAGTAAGTGACATTTTCAGAATTTCACAGGAGAGCAAAAACAAAGTTTCAAACATCAGGAAGAATGTTCATGTGAATACCATAACTATGAACGATTCAAAGAATGCCACACAACAGTTGTGCTAGTTCTCAGGTTGGACTAGACTAATAATCGCAGTTGCTTGGTTTCTCAAATTCCAACCCAAATTCAAAGACGCAGGGTGTCTTTGAATTTGGGTTGGAATTTGGGTTGGAATTTGCTGCATCTTTAAAACCTGAAAGATGCAGAAGAGAAACACAAGCCTCTGGTCAAATTGATTAAAACAATTACAATGTTTAAAGCTGAACTTGTTGGACAGTCAGTAACAGTGGAAGATGTTCCAGAGGCTGAGACTGAAATTATTAGATTATTAGATAACTATAATGATATATAATAATTGTGTTCAGTTGAGAACGATTTATTAAACAATGTTCTTATTTGTGTAAATTATCGTGCCCAGTGGGAATGACACTTGACCGACTGTAGATCAGTTATTAATACATTGATATTTGTTTTAATACCTGCTACAACATGAACTTAAAACATCATGAAATAATATTTCATGATTTTTTTAAGTTCATGTTGTAGCAGGTATTAAAACAAATATCAGTCTTAATCATTCTTACATTACTTCCATCCATTCATTAATGTGACAATCATGTCAGACAGGAATGAAGAGAACCAGGTTGGTTTATAGAACCGTGGAGTTCATGGGACCACATTAACTACAGGACTGATAATGACTATTTTTTAATGAATCATGTTGCCCTGTATGTAAGAGTAGGTACAAGAAAGTAACAAGAGTGGGACTATTTTACACCTGAAGTTGTATTGGAAGTGAAGTCTTAACAGTGAGTGAGTGTAAGAGACAATAGATTTACTGAACTCTGCCAAATGATAACTGGATATTTTATCTATCCACCTGTTTCCGCAAACAGTTAACAGCAGACATACAAGATCGCGTCGCGTCGCAGATGCAACCGTTGTGAGCTTGTAGATCACACTCGGCTGCGGCGCCGGAAGCTCTGTGCAACTTCTGCGCAATGCACGATGGGATGTTGGAAAGTTGTGGATAGAACTTTTAGTTAATTCTCTATTTTAATTTAAATTAAAATGTCAAACTAAGGGAAAATGCTCAAATGTGTTCATCACCTCCAATGATGATCTGCTTGGCTCTGCCTGTCTTTCACTTGCTTTAAGTCAAAGAGATTATGAACTAGTTTAACCAGTGTCTGACTGGCACCTGATGCAGAAAGCACAATAAATCTATCTTCATTATCGAGGGCATGGAGCGCAAGGGCGTATGTCACATTCGCCGAATTATACAGGAGAGCAAAAGCAAAGTTTCAACTGAATGTAGATATTTAATTAAAAGCAACACATTTAAGCAGTCTGTATTTTTTTCTCCAGATTTAGCTTCAAGGAATTGATTTTTTAAGATCTATATTTAAAAAATAAATACAAAACTATTACATTAGAGCTAAAACGTCACCTACACCTTTTAGCGTGCCAACATTTTATTTCTCTGTGCTTCATGGTGCATGTGTGACATTCTGAAAATAATACTACCGGAACCGAGACAGTGCAAGGTGCACCGATGCTCCAATCTGCACCAAACTTGGCAAAGTCTGCCATGACAACAGTCACACCAGGGGCCACATGTGGTCGGTCCCCTTACGTGGCCGCTGGGACAGTGTTGCTCCATTCCTCACCAAACATGGCACTACATGATCAGCACAATGTTGTTAATTATCATTCCTATTGGAATTATTAATGATTTGAACTATTTTACCATAATAATAATAATGAACATGAATTCAAAACCCATATAATTTGATTCCATTTATTCCCATGCTAAAAGTGCCATTGCCAAAATGTTTGAAATGGAATATCATAGTAGTTTGATATGAAATATCTCAAATCTAAACTAAAGCAGGGTTTTCTCAAAGTGGGTGCTGTGACGCAAGTCTGGGGTGCCGCAGAATACTTTGTAATAAATCAATATCACTTCAATTTAACTACTTAGACCGTCTATACTTACCGTAGTCACATGATCCTAAGATGCACAGTACAGTACTTAGTTATTATTCCATTTACACCAAATCTCTTTGCAAAAAATTGCAGATCTACAAGCTCACAAAGTCACGTTGCAACACATCATGAGCTTGTAGCTCTGCTACTGTATTTTTGATTCATGTTCCCCTCAGAATAGGGCTGCTTGGGTTCAATGCAAGTGCTCTGTGGCGTTTTGAAGCACCCGGAAGAAGCGTAATCCAGGTGCATTGTGGGGGAAATTGGCACATCTGGATGTGCCAGAATGTGTTATGTCGAGACGTATTACGTCACGAACGTCACAAACGTTGAACGACGTCCATTGAACCCCAACGTGTCACAACATTTTCCTGCATTTTGAAAGCTTGTAGTCGTCCATTTTCAGTTATTGGGTGTACAAAGAAAACGGGGGAGGGGCAACTATATTGCCCTGGGGACTACAGTCAGCTAAGGTTAAAGTTTTTAGTCTCTCTATCAGGAGAGGACATAAAACGTGGGCCACAACCATTATAACCAAAATCATTCAGCATGATATAGATTATGAAATATTCAGGCTGCTGTGCATGTTCAAATCCAGTCCTAAATCGCGCTGATCAGAGCAATGGTCACAAAGTTATATCCACTTGAAGTTTTAAACACTGCTGTAACACTGCTGCAGCACCCCATATTTGTGTAATTTAGTTTTTTTTTCTTGTGTGCCTGTGGTCCCAGGGTGCCCCTAACCTGGCCCCATGGGAACCACGAATGGCCCCTAGTGTGATCATTGTCATTACACACCCCTGAAAAGTGTTTGTGCCATGTTTGGTGCGTATTGCAGGTGCTTATTATAAGGTGTTTTTCAGAGCACAGTGTTACTTAAGGACATGGAGGAGATCAAGTTTTACCAGCAAAACTAGTTTTATGTTTGGCAATACAACACAGACACTTGTATGTACAGGAGTGATTTATGAATATGACCGGAATGCAGTGTCAATACTAGTTAAGGGCGCCTCCACTGACTTGATGTTGAGCCCCAGGCTGCAGGGAGGGGTTTTCATGTGGATACAATACTCAATACTTGCCCTCATTACTGTGCAAACAGGTGCTTCTCAACAGACGACACATGCCAGGTACCATGTTTTTGTAGCCTGCAGATTAAAGCTTCGTGAAGCTTCACTCATGGGCGGGGTCTATGGACTGAAACCAGGCTAATGTTTTTGCTCTTCTCCTTCACCGTTTGTCACTGTTGATCAATCACATGCTGTTATGACCATGTCGTTTTAAGATTCGCTAAAATCATCAACAAACTTAAAAGATTAGATTGTGAATATTTACGATAGACCTGTTTTTGTATGAACATCATACGTGTCAGTGGAAATGCATCACACAGGAGTGTAACTCACAAAGGTTTTACTGAGCTCCACCTGATGATGATTGGACCTTTTATCTGCAGATGTTGATAAAAAATGACCAACATGGATGACACAGATTTTTAGACAGAGATAAATTAGCTTTCTACCTGATGTGTAGAAATCTTACATTGACCGGCAAAGGAATGTTTTGTGTTAAAGAATGTGATCATGTGATCAAGGCGGATCTGTCAGAATGTTTTCATATGCCAAGATTGACATTGCAGGAGTGGCTCGTTTTGAGCTAAATGTCTCAAATCATGAATTGAACGGAGCATCCGATTGCCGTGAAACTTCACATTGGCCTGTTATAGCGCCACCAGGAGTCTGATTGCTGTGAAACATTGCACGCTCATTCCCACTAGGCCAGGGGTGGGCAACTTTGATGATGGCGAGGGCCACTATATTTCCACCTTCACTCCAGAGGGCCACATTGCATATTGCTACGTTCTACTTTGTCATTTGGCATATAACTCATACAAAAGAAGCAAAAATAGCAGATCTACAAGCTGATGGCGCGGGCCATCAGAATTGGAATCCTGAATAATTTTTTGATGTTTTTGAATTGGAATCCTGAAATGTAACATTTTGATCTAATTTCAAATGCATTTAGTTATATACTCATGTTAACTTTATGAACCTAAATACAAATACATTGGACATAAAAAAAAATACATTTTAATACTACTATACTAGTCATTAAGCTACTAATATAGACTGACGGAATTAAAGTAGGTCATGTTTGGAATCGTAACAGCTGAAATGAATAATATATCAGTATTCCGGTATCAACCTGCGGGGCCGCATTAAGTGAAGGTGGGGGCCGCATGTGGCCCCCGGGCCGCCAGTTGCCCATGTATGCACTAGGCTGAGTAAAAAGAAATGCCACCCTTTTCACATTGGCCTTTTATAGTGCCACAAGCAGGCTGATTTTTGCACCAAGAAAATGTGTTTACTATATTACTTACGATTTTGTCCAAATTTCAGTCCAAATCAGTACACGTTGTCTCTAGTCATGTCAACAAGACAGATTTGTGTGTTCTTTTTTTTTCTTCTTTTTTTTTAAGATTTGTTTTTGGGCTTTTTATGCCTTTATTCGATAGGACAGTAGACTAACAGGAAATGTGGAGAGAGATGGGGAATGACATGTGGCAAAGGTCGTCCGGATCGGGAATCGAACCGGCGACGCCAGCAGGCATCATAGCCTAGTATATGGTACGCGCCTTGACCACCAGGCCAGCGGGCAGCTCTTATCATAGAGAATACTGAAATAAAACCATTATAGTAGACTAATTCTGTTTAATTCCTTTACCTCATATTCAGTAATGATGTTACGTTCCTTCCTTTTCATTTGGTTCGAACAACATAATGACAGGACAAAGTCAGGTCTCAAGAAATGTATTTTATTTTAAACTGCAGATAAACAGAATTTTTATTTAGCACATATTACACATATTAAACATAGCCTACCATAAGAAAGGAGTTGTGAAAGAACCAAACTGAGACCTAACTAAAAAATGGCGTTTGTTGAGGTTAGGGTTAAGGTTAGGTTTCTTTAGGCATAGTTTTACTGAGGTTAAGGTTAGGGTTAGGTTTGGGCATTTAACCACACCCACCTGGGGGGAACACCTGGGAAAGAGGGAGGTACAGTACAGCTGAGAGGCAGGCAGAGCAATCACAATGAATACAGTACCGGCGGGGGGGGGGGGGGGGGGGGGGGGGGGGGTGTCTAGCCATGGACCAGAGCAGCAGATCCAACCAGCAAGGCAGTGTAGACCAGAGATAGAAGTAGTATTAGTGAACAAAAATTATTAGTATTGCTGTAGACCGAAAAAAGCACGTAACTAAACATGACCTGGGGATTCCCTTCCGTCCATATATCTATACCATATCTATACCCCGACCCAGGAAAGGGGCTGTGGCTGTGCAAAAGGCTACACAACGGTGTGTGTCACAGTGGCAGTGGCTCAGGAGGTAAAGCGGTCGAACCCGGGTTCGATCCTGGTCGAAGTGTCCTTGAGCAAGACGCTGAACCTCTAATCGCTCTGGATCAGCAGGTTGTTGCATGGTTTCCTCCGCTATCGGTGGCAGTGACAGTGGCAGGGGATGCGTCACAGCGGTAGTGGCCGAGGAGGTAGCGTGGTTGCTTGAGAACCAGAAGGTTCTCAGTTCGATCCCGGGCTCCTCCATGGTTGGTCTCAAAGTGTCCTTGAGCAAGACTCTGATCCCCTAAGTGCTCCAGATGAGCAGGTTGTTGCCTTGCATGTCGTCACAGGAGCAGTGGCTCAGGAGGTAGGCCGGCCGCTTTGGAACCGGAAGGTTCTCAGTTGGAAGGTTCTCACTCCTCCAGAGTTGGTGTCGAAGTGTCCTCCAACAAGACGCTGAACCCCTAATAGCCCTCGATGAGTAGGTTGGTGCCTTGCATGGTTTCCTCCGCCATCGGTGTGTCAATGTGCATGAATGGGTGAATGTAACGTACAATCATTGTAAAGCGCCTTGGATAAAGGCACCATTGTCTTTCTTTTTTCTTTCTTTTTGTGGGCGTGTGGATGTCAGAGGGTGCAATATTTTGGTAACGCTACTAGATCAAGGCAGTGTTCTCTAACATACAGTAGGAAGAAGCTATAGATTGAGTTTACGTCTGCAGTAAACGGTACTTTTGATCCTAAATCCCCCAAAATGAGATTATTGTGATTAGTTTAGCTTGCAAGCGGATATGAATTATGATTGTTTTTACATTTAAATGAAGCCCTCCACCATCCTAAAGGGGGTTCCACACTAGCCGCGGTCAACGCCTCCTAGCAATTCATTTTCAATGGGAGGCGGGCGGCTTTTTCAGCCGTGCAGCGAAGTTTTGGGGCGGCGAGGAGAGCGGGCGCGGTCTTGTGAAATCCCCCGCGAGCGTGCTCGGTTGTGCTTGCGTACGCGGGCGGTGAGAGATGGATTGTGTTCATCTTTGTGAAATACCGTGCGGTGTTTACTCACTGAGTGAGTGTGTTTGTGTCTCACCGCGGGGCGGTAACCGCGGACCCAAGCGGCAGCCGTAGCGGCAACTGCCTGTAGTGTGTAACCCCCTTTATTCCTCATATTCTTAATCCTGTGTATTTGTAGTGTTCTTTTTGCTTATCTGTTCTGAACATAGTTCATAGAAGGATGAATCTAGTATTGGCAGTTTTATTGACATGATACAGAAGAACTATGCTCAGAGGAGATACAGTATGCGTTTGATCAGCATATGTGCGTGCGTGCGTGTGTGTGTGCGTGTGTGTGTGTGTGTGTGTGTGCGTGCGTGCGTGTGTGCGTGCGTGTGTGCCTGCCTGATTGAGTGAGTGCCTGAGTGAGTGCGCGAGAGAGAGAAACATACCATCACTTCCTCTGCTGAGCTCCTCCTTTCCAGGCCGGTTCTTTCCATGGTCTTTTGGGATTATTTGCGATCAGAGTTTCGAGCTCTGCCTCGATGTCGTCGGGTTGCCAGGGCAATTCCTGTGACCTCCACTCGCTTGGGGTTAAACACGCAGTCCCACTCCTCCTCCAAGCCACTTGGTACATTCTTCATGCCACAGTCGGGGGGCACCCAGGCCGTGTTGTACCCCTGCGAGTTCCAGGTGTACTGCAAGGGGTGGTTGTCTTGGTCGATGCGTTTGACGCGGCCAACGTGCACGCGCAGCTCAAGAACCACCTGATCAGTGCCATCAGAAGGACTGCCATCAGGCTGAAGTGGGAATCGTGCAGCCTTCTCAGGATCGCGGCTGACGTAGACTCCAGGTCCCAGCATGCCCTTGGTCGACTGGCGAAAGCCATTGATGATGATGCGGCGTGCGCTTTCGACGGCGGTGCCGTGGTACATGGTGTAGACAAGACGGTCTGTGGGAGTCTGAGCTCCTCTCAGTTTCTGGAATGCCATCCTAATGCAATAAGAAAAACATAACAATGCTGTTGAATATAAGCACTGCACTGGCATAATAGAACATTTCATCAAAAATTATTAGCATAACTTGGAATGGCAATAGAGGTCGTTTTCACAGGCCTTGACATCCTCATTCTTTTTACTCTCTCTCATTCCTTACAGGAGGAGTTGGCAGATCTTTTTTCTAGCTTAAATCTCACGTCCAAGACAACATCATGAAATCATCAAACTTAATCGCTTGTTCTTTTTTTTAAATAGCCACTTTTTAAACGTATTTAATTATATGTTCAATCACCCTAACGATATTGCGAGAACGGAATGGATAACTTTACATTATTTGTTTTAATGTTTAGCTGCATTTAAATTAATCCATTGTATTGTTCTAAAATAACAAGAATTGTTTTTGTTATAAGCATGCTTGCATGCTTGCATTCTGATATGCTCTGTTGCTTGTTTAAAGCCTATCTAGACAGTATTAATATGTATTTATTTATTGAGGAGAAAAGTATATGCAGTTCATATGACACCATGAGAATCATGTAAGATTATTGTGATCTCACTTACTGTATATGGGAGAAAAAGTGTGACTAACATTTCAGCAAGAATCCCCTAAAACATATAAGTAACAACAACAGTGAGACATAACTGTACAGTTCATACCTGAGGTTGTATTTGAAGTTTTAACAGGAGTTTAACTCACAAAAGGGTTCCTGAATTCTACCTAATTGTTGGAATCCAGGTGAATGGTGCACCTCGTACCTGACCTAGTCACATAATGAGTTAAAAGTCTAGTTTCACTTTCACTGCTGCACACGATGCTGTATAGAATTAGGAATCCAGGTGAAAGGTGCACCACACCTAAAGCCACATCACCAGGGAGTTATTGTCTCCACCAGCCGAAGGCATGGGGGAGAGTATGTTTTCCCCTCCGTCCGTGTGTCCGTCCGTGTGTCCGTCCGTGCGTCCGTGCGTGTGTCCTCGCAGTTTGTGTGCACCTAATCTCAGTCGCCGTTGGCCCGGTCGCTGCCAAAGTGAGCACACACACTCCCTGGATGCCAATCTAGAACCTCTGCCCTAAATTTTTCAAATGGGCCTTTTCTAGCGCCACCTAGTGGCCGATGTTCCCAAAACACATTTCTGTGCACTACTCTTACATATTTTGTCCAAAAATCCTACAAATCGGTAGGCAGTATCTCGACAGTCATGTGATCGACACAGATTTTTCCGATTTTGCATATTCCATCCTGATTGGCTAAGATTGGCTTCCAAAGTTTGTAGGATTGAGCCGTTTTGAACAAAATGCCTCAAATCACAAACGCAAAGTGCAATTATCATGAAATCGCGCACACACGTTCCCACTAGGCCGAGGAAGAAATGCCACTTAATTTGTTTTAAATCAGCCTCATGGTGGCGCTATAACAGGCCGATTTGTGGTTTTACCTATAACTTCACCGATCAGTTTCAAACTTTGTAAGCACACTCCCTAGGCTAAGGATAAACCTTTGCCCTGCATTTTTCACATCAGCCTTTTATAACGCCACCATTGGGCCGACTTATGTAAAACACATTTTTGGATATTACTCCTTGAGATTTTATCCAAAAATCACGCAAATTGGTACACAGTATCTCTATAGTCATGTGATCAAGTCCGATCCGTTTGATATTTCATATTCCATCCTGATTGGCTAATATTAGCTTCCAAAGTTTGCAGGATTGCTCCGTTTTTGAACAAAATGCCTCAAATCATCAACGCAGCTTGCGATTACCGTGAAATTTGCCACACATATTCCCACTAGGTCAAGGAACAAATGCTACCTTTTTAACATTGGCCTGTTATAGCGCCACCAGCAGGTAGACTTTAGCAAAACACATTTTTGGAACACAATGCTTCAAATCATGCATGCAGCGTCCGATTGCCATGAAAGATCTAAGCGGTGAAGAACATATGCCACCCTTTTTACATTGGCCTGTTATACAGTAACACCACCAGGACGCACGGCCTGGTGGAGACCTGTGCTCGGAAGAGCACTGCTTCTAGTTTAGTTTCATTTTGACTCTGCTGCACATGACGGTGAACTCCCTCTCATGCACGACCGAGTATTTCCCGGTGAACCTAAGCGCAAAGATGGGGGCCGATGGGCAAGGAGGGTTGCGAGCTTATGAGAAACAACTAAAATAAGACCTTAAAACCTGGCGAAAACAGTTGTGTGCATTAGCGGAAGATGACGATAACCCACTAAGCAATTTGGGGTTTAAATCACGTTCAAATCGCGTCTTCGCCGTAACCGAACGTTTAGCTAGAGCTGGTCTGTGACGAGTTTACATTTTAAAGTTTTTTCACCGGCTATGCATAGACGAGCCGTTGTATCAACGTCATTTAACGGCTACATTTCGCCGTTAGCGGCCGCCGAAAGTAGTGAAAATGATGGCAGCCAGCAGGATTTAAAATCATTTTTCCTCAGCTCTGAGAGCCGTATCCTACCTGAACCACCGCAGCTGATCGTATTTGTGATGATTTCTTGCACTGCTATTATTTGACAATGGGAGTTGACGGGGTTCCAACTCGGGATCTTCTGTACTTGAAACCTGCGCGCTACCGCTCGACCACGGCAGCTTGTGATCCACAGGGGTTCCAGCAGCTATTAGTAGTTTCCCGCTGTTCGTTTGAGGTTGGTGCATTTGTTTGACAACACAAACTAACTTTATATTGATGCATAGCTATAAAACGATTTTATTTAATCATTATCGTATATGTGGGGGTGGGGAGACATGCAGTCTTGTGTGTTTGTGGCTGTTGGTGTCAGAATGAATTATGTAACTCGGAGAAATAATAGTATGCTGTCAGCGTACCGGCATTATGCAATTATTTAATACACTTTTAGAATTTTTCAAAGGTATTGACCAGCACGTCTTTTAGACGGCTATAAGATGTGCAATGGCCAGAAACTGCTCAGTGGATGCAATCAACTATTAAGGTAAAACCGGGAGATACTGTTAGCATCCGATAATGAACAACTTGATAAAAATGTATTTAAAAAAAAGATGGTCTAACACACGTTTGTCCTAAACGGTAATATATCGTTATTATGGAAGCGTTCAGATGACGGCTACAACTCAACTAGACTATATAGTGAAATTGGCTCTTAAAATTACTTTAGTCCAATATTTGAAAACCAGGTGTGGATATTAAAGCTGTTTTTTTAATCAACAAGTATGGAATAATGGATTAAATGTAATCAGCTACAATCGGTCTATAGACAGACTGACGATAGACGGTTCAAATGAGGGCTAAACATAACCATTGGGCTAAATGACGGCTAGTATTTCTGGGAAAGGAAACCGTTAAATGGAGAACATTAAATTAATTTATATATATATATATATATATATATATATATATATATATATATATATATATATATATATATATATAGCCTATCTATTGCCTACACGGCCTTAAAACATGGCAAAAATAGTTGCGTGCATTAGCGCAAGATTAGATGAGGATAAAGGAAATCATTAAATGGAAAACATTAAATTAACTTCTGAAAGGCTTCTAAGCCTACACTATAGCCTACTAAAAACTAGTGAACCGCGATCTTGCCACACGTGAATAATTGTGGTTGTAAACAATAACAGACAATATAAATCCTTAGTCTAGTTGTGGGAAGAAAAGGATATCATCGGACAAAATAACTTTTAAATATCTTGCAATTGGCGACGAGTCTCTTACTAAATCGGCAAGAGTGCCTCTCATTCTCAATACATAAAGGCTAAGCTATATAACCTCTCCATCATCAGCAATAGTCAGTGGTGTGTTCCCCACACTCCCAAGCCCCCACCGTTGCGCTTAGGTTCACCGGGAAATAATCGGTCGCCTCTCATGCAGGGTGAAGTAGAACTCATGGTAGGCCCATTAAGCTCATAGTTTAAGTCTTGTGTAGCACAGAATAGCCTTGGCTTGTTCTATCCTTTGATTGTTGTGTGGCTAATGCTACAGCTGTTTGGTTTAGTCTGTTGTGTATGCACATGGATGTTTGCCGTGCTTAACGCGCTTTAATTTGTGTCCAACATCATTTAAAATAAGTAAGTAAGCCTTGCCCAGCCCTGAGCGTGTAGGGCAGGAGCCTCCTGTTTTCTTAGCGTGAGCCTGAGGGACACCCTGGACATGTCGCAGGGACTTACAGTACCCAACCCTTGATGCTGAGTACCAAACATTCCTCCAATGTTTAGTTATTGCTATGACACCATATAAAGGCATAATATGAACTGAACGTACAGTATATAAGAGACCACATTTTGGTCGCATACTGTAGGTTCAGGCAAACTGATTAAAGGTCATAATAACTTTGAATGCCCTGAATATAATCATGTTTTGGTTTATACTGTATGTCACCAGACTCACTGTCTTCCTCTGTCTGATATAAGTCACTAGTGGTGGAAAACACTACGTGGCACTTTCTTCCTACTACTTCCTTGTTATGATATGGGAACGAATCAATGAGTTCCACGCTTCTTACTGTCATAACTGTACTCTTTATATACATGTTAAACTTCCATTTTGGAGGAGAGAGAATGCTCGACCTGCCAGCTAGTGGTAGGGAGAGAGATTAGAAAGCATACCACTAGGATGATATGCGCACTGTCTGTCTACCTTGTCTGTCTCTCCTCAATACAGCAATCTAAGATCAGTCCTTTGGTCTCGTCTCTTCTTATTTTAACTATGGATTTAGAGATCCATATTTTATTTATTAGACACAGTCAGGGATCAAACCCCGACCTCCTGTGGACAGGGTGGACACTCAAACCACAATGCCACTTAGCTGTTTTAAACGCTATTTTCATCTTTATGTTACCTTTATGTTATTTTGTTCAAAACAACTGCTGTTCCTGCAGGGACCTGGAGATACTGGTTTAACACTATACATGCTATGTGTTGTATTTGTGTCTCCTTGTTTATTTTAACGCAGCTGAGTTTTGTGTCACTGCAAGCATTTACGGATGTTTTAATTCAACTATGCCCAATTGTGATAGTGTTTTTTTTTATACATTACACACTATTACATCTCAAGGGGCAAATTTCAAAATAAATATTGTTGAAAATGAAAACAGAGAACAACGATGGAAGGTTAAGTTAAAGTTAAAAACGTGTGTTGGTGCTTATAGGATCAATGGGACTAAAACTTGAAAAAAGAGGAGAAATCCAAGAACTCAAGAAATAATGAATAAATTATTATATTTTTAGTGCTCAGATCACTCCTCTTTTTTTTTATAAATATTAGTGCTGGCAACTAAAGTGTTTTATATGTTTCACAGTCACAGCCACTGTTTTCCACTGTTTTCATTTATGTATTTATTGCTTTGTCTGCCACTCATTTTGATTTTATTAGTCATTGAGGTTCAGCAGGTGCCTGGCAAAATCTGTGGTTGTATTGATGGTGATTCGTCTTAACGAGTTTGCACCCAGCCTGGGCCGTTGGCACAGCGGTCCGTATGAACCTACAGTAGGCACAGTCTAACCTGACAGAGTGTCGCGGGTTCAAGTCATGATCCCGTCAGCCTTTACTGCATGTCGCTCCCCATCTCTCTCCCCCATTTACTGACTGATCTCTATCAATAAAGGCATAACAAAGTACAAAACATAAAAACAAAAATGTTGCTCTCCTCTCTTTCTGTTACAGTTTGACTTAACAATGAAATAACAACGTGGAGTTTATTCTCTATTTTAATTCAAATTAAGCCTACCTTTATGAAGATTCTTCTCGTCGCCTCCAATCAAGATCCCTTTGTCTCTGCCCATCTTTCATTTCCTTATATAAGAAAGAGGAGTCCTAAACCGGTTGAACACGTCTCCTACCGTGACACATGATGCAAGGTGGGGTTTAATCATGTCTCCTACCGTGACACTTGATGCAAGGTGGGGTTAATCCATTTAGGCCTAGAATTATTGAATGCTTTAACCAGTAAAAAATAGCAGATATACAAGCTCACAGCGCGGCACCGAGTGCCACGCTGCGAGCTTGTAGATCTGCTATTTTTGAAAAAAGTCGTGAAAATTTGTGCAAATCTTTGAACATATATATTTTCAAAGTGAACGTTTGTAACTCAAATTTTGCTTCTGGGTGGTCCCTGGAACTAGATATTTTGAGATGCGGGTCCGTGGCTAAATAAATATAATTTTGAGGGTCCTTCACATGAAAAGGTTTGAGAACCACTGACATAGTAGTCTCTCAAGAACAGACTAACTGAGCTCCATTTAAGTGAAAAGGACCTTTTCTTTGACAATGGCTGGCCAGATTGCTGACATAGAAACACAGGTTTTTCAAAAAATCTTAGGATTCAAAAGACACTTATAGAATCGGGTCAAAATTCAAATTTTCACGATTTTTCAAAAATAGCAGATATCTGCTATTTTTCAATAGTTAAAGCATAAAATAATGATACACAATAATGTGTACCCGTTCTAAATTAATCATTGACAACTGAAAACAAGTATTCAGTTTATTTTTCAGTTTATTTTCATTTATAGTGCAATCATCACCCCAAGGGGTCTCTGTGCACTTCACAACAATTCACAAAAAGTCATTAAAAATAGTCAGGCAAAAACATCAAAAACAATGATACTGCAAAGCAATAGTTGCAAAACAACAAAGACAATAGAATAAAATGTGCTATAATAATAATAAGCTATATAAAGGCAAATATGAATCCCACAGAAATACATTTCAAACCCATAATGCAAAATCGTTCATAATGCATGAATGCAACAGCATATGAGTCCCTGGGTGAACAGGACAAAAACAATGATACCGCAAAACATTAGTTGCAAAACAACAAAAACAATACAATAAAATGTGCTAGCATGCAGTAACCATGCAAAACTGAGTAAATTGAGTACATCTAGGGAGACCCATAATGCAAAATAAAAAGATAAGTTTTCAGCCTAGATTTAAAAATGGCCAGAGTGTCAGCATCTCTGACAGCTCGGGGGAGAGCATTCCAAAGAAAGGGTGCACGATGTGTAAAAGCTCTGCCTCCGACAGTTATTTTATTGTGATTTTTAACTGTCAGTAGACCAGCGTCTTGGGAGGGGTTTCAGCGTCGGGAAGTGAAAGTATTGGACGGATTCTGGATATGTTGCGCAAATGGAAAAAGGCAGACTTTGTTATGTTTTTTATATGGGGTACAAATGATAGGGATGGGTCGAAAATGACTCCTAAATTTCTAACTGTTAGTTTGTGTGTTATTGAGCAGCCGTCGAGGTTTAGTGATGTGTTATTGAACAGATGAGTGTGTTTAGCTGGACCGACTAGCAACATCTCTGATTTGCCGGAGTTTAGTAATAAGACATTTTCGTTCATCCATTTCTTAACCTCAGTTAGACAGGTTTCGAGGTTGTGAATGTTGGATGGGTCATTTGCAGTGATGGGAATGTGAATCTGAGTGTCGCCTGCATAGCAGTGAAAACTTATGTCAAACTTTCTGAAAATATTGCCCAGAGGTAACATGTAGAGACAGAAGAGGATTGGACCTAGGACTGAGCCTTGTGGGACGCCATATTTGACACTGGAATGATCTGAAATGTTGTTATTGAAGAGTACACATTGAGTTCTTTTTGACAGATAGGAGTGGAACCAGTCAAGTACGGGACCCCTGATACCAACCAGATGTTCTGTCTACTGAATATGTTTTATTTGCTTATGGGAAGCATAGCGTATAATGCATATCATTTATATGTGACACCTTGGATTCGAAGTGTTCCAACATCTTAACACCAGTAAGACTCCCTAATCGGGAGATAAGCGACCGTAGGGCAAAATGTGTAGTAGTGTCCAAAAATGTGTTTGAAAAAATCTGCCTGATGGTGGCGCTATATGGGAGAGATCCATGTTGATGAGATGAGTGTAGACATACTGTGTACCGATTTGTGTGATTTTAGGGCAAAATCTGTAGGAGCAGTTTCCAAAAATGTGTTTGAAAAAATCTGCCTGATGGTGGCGCTATATGGGAGAGATCCATGTTGATGAGATGAGTGTAGACATACTCATACTGTGTAGCGATTTGCGTGATTTTAGGGCAAAATCTGTAGGAGTAGTGTCCAAAAATGTGTTTGAAAAAATTGTGCAGCATTCAAGTTCAGGAGAGTTTGGACAAGGCAATTCTCTTGAATGCCTTCAGGTATGGCATGGAAAAGGGGGCATTTTCATGTATTTCACCATAGTAAACACTGCATTCATGGTCTGGAGAGGGCACTTTTTACAGACGGAAAAAAGGGCAGGGGCTCAAGCCCCCTTTGATGTCTATGTGTGCACGTGCCTGCCAGTAGGTGCTCGTCACGGTTTCTAAGGAATGAAAATGAAAAGAGAGGTGACACATTTCGTAGCCACGATGCACCGATGCACACACACACACACACACACACACACACACACACACACACACATACACACACACACACACACACACACACACACACACACACACACACACACACACACACACACACGCACACATACAACCAGAGAAACGACACCTCTCGTCTCTGTGGTGCAACTCCACCTCCTCGTCTTATCTTATTTGATGTTCTTATAGTTTCTCAGAAATATCAACCACAGCCTGCCTACGCTGTGCTGACTGGAACGATACGTGACCACAGTCTTCCTGCAGCGTAAATTGTAGCCTACACCAAAACGCATGCGAAGCGTCTAATGAAGTTTGGCTCATGTCTAGCAGCTGAAAGACGCGGGCCAGAAAAAAAA